>NC_069502.1:648015634-648328134 GCF_027579735.1 Bombina bombina | reverse complement strand
TTTTTTATTGGTGGATGAATGTATCCACCAATCAGCAAGGACAACCCAGGTTGTTCAGCAAAAATGGTCCGGCATCTAAACTTGCATTCTTGCATTGCAAATAAAAATATCAAGAGAATGAAGAAAATTTGATAATAGGAGTAAAATTAGAAATTTGCTTAAAATGTTGTGCTCTGTCTGAATCACAAAAGAAAAAAATTGGGTTCAGTGTCCCTTTAAGCAACTTCTAATTTACTCCTATTAATTTTTACCGTTCTCTTGGTATCATTTGTTGAAGGAGCAGCAATTCACTACTGGTGACTGACTGAACACATGGGTAAACCAATGACAATCAGTATATATTTACAGCCACCAATCAGCAGCTAGAACCTAGGTTATTTGGTGCTCCTGAGCTTTCATAGATAAACCTTTCAGCAAAGGATAACAAGAAGTAAATCGGAAAGTTGTTTAAAATTGTATGCTCTATCTGAATAATGAAAGAACATTTTTGGGTTTCATGCCCCTTTAAGAGAAGCATTTTTGCTAATGGAATTATATTGCAAACACGCTTTTTTTTAATTGAAATACACCCATGACTGTATATTTCGATGTTGAATTTTTTTTTATCCCATTAATTGAAATTTATGGAAAAGCCCAAGTAGAATAGTTTTTGTGATTTTTTGGATTCTTCGACTTGTATACATTTTATTATGAGAGATTGTGCCAAATAATATTTTTTTAAACTAGTTTGCAAATCAAGAGTTTGACTCGGCATAAGGCAATGCCGATTAGCCATTTTTACAAAATAATATTCTTGTTGCTTCCTACAGCTTTGAAGCAGATAAAACATCTCTATGCCACTGAAAATGATGAAATAAAAATCTTACCCTCTCTGGCAGACTATTTCAGCACAAAGGACACTGAAATTGGCTCCCATGAGTAATTTTTGTTAAGTGGTGATTATTTCACTGTGGATAGGTTAAGCTCAAAGAGAATTATGAGCAGAATGATTAGACACACAAAATAAAAAAGCAATCAAATCTTTCGGTGTGACCTTTAAAGCAACAGCATTGTCTCATTTACTGAAAATAATAATCTGTCTTTCTAATACAGATATTTTGGAAATTTATACAATTACAAAGTATTACGTGTTCTTCGAGCGAACATATCTAAATGATAGCAAAACACTTAACCATACATTCCAACCAAACACACAGTACTAAAGCTGTATCTGGATCTGGAAAATGTGTCAACCTCTGGGGATAATAAACACCGACTGTAAATGTTATTTTTCAGCCATTTTTGGCCTGTTTCTAGCCTTCATAGGTTACTTCAGTGGTAAAGGAAAAATCCATAATCTATAACAGACTTTTCCTTTACTAGTCCAGTTCCAAATTAGATACTTACATTAAAGCACATGGTTTAGTGGTTAGTTAAAGGGACACTAAACCCACATTTTTCTTTCATGATTCAGATAGAGCATGCAATGTTAAACAACTTTCTAATTTACTCCTATTATTAATTTCTCTTTGTTCTCTTGCTATCTTTATTTAAAAAACAGGAATGCGATGCATAGGAGCCGGCTCATTTTTGGTTGAGAACCTGGGTTATGCTTGCTTATTGGTGGGTAAAAGTCAGCCTCCAATAAGCAAGCGATATCCATGGTGCTGAACCTAAAATGGGCTGGCTGGCTGCTAAGATTTACATTCCTGCTTTTAAAATAAGATATCAAAAGAATGCAGAAAAATTGATAATAGGAGTAAATTAGAAAGTTGCTTAAAATGTCATGCTCTATCTGAAGCATGAATGAAAGAAAAAAAAAATTGGGTTCAGTGTCCCTTTAAGCGAGAGAGATATCATTCTGAAACAAAGTGATTAAAAGGGTCATTACAAGACATTGCTGCTGTCTTGCTATAGAATAACATGCCACCCAAGCCTAAACTTTCATGATCTTAATATATTAACAATAAGAAAATGAGCTGATTGAAATAATTACTCTCTCTCTTACCAGTAATTATAAAATGGGCTGAATAAAAAAAAAAAATAAAAAAAAAAAAATGAAACTTTGCACAATTGTTTTCTACACCATAAATGTGGCCTAAAGTATATTTGAAAAGAAGTTCATCACAAGACTTATTTAAAAAAAACCTGGATCTCATTGTGATATATTCATGTACCCCTATTGTACACCATGAATGTATTTAAAGCCAACAAATGTTATAACACAAAATGTTTCCGGCATAGTCTTCACTTCGTCAGTGCTAACAAATAACTTGAATCCCGTATGTATCTCTTACCTTCCTTGATCGTGTCCAGTTAGGACCAGCTGCAAATTCATTTGTTTATTGCAACCACTATGTAGCTGGTTGAGGAAAATTTGCATTATTTTGCAGCATGCTGTGTTACTGAACTGGAGTTTTGGCAGGAAGCACGGGGAAGACAAACCCTATTTGTACATAAAAGGTATATCACAGCCAAAGCAGGCAAAATAAATAATACATGCATATTGCAATTGTTTTATTTTCAGTATTAAAATTTAAGGGGAATTACATTTTGAATTTTAGGTCTCCTTTAATGAACATTTTTTTTTTTACATATATGCATAGTATGAATCAGCAATTAAAGGGACACTCAAATCAAAATAAACTTTTAGGATTCAGAAAGAGAATGCAGTTTTAAGATACTTTCCAATTAACTTCCATTATCATATTTTGCACAGTTTTTTTATATGCACACTTTCTGAGGAACAAGACCCTATTGAGTACAAGCTCACATTGTATACGTAAACTAGTCAGTGATTGGCAGATGTCTGTCACATGATACAAGGGGCCGGAAAATGGGAGAGAAAATAAAGTGTCAGAAAAAAAAAAAAAAAATCTACTGCTCATTTAAAATTCAGAGTAGGTGTTGGTTAAATCACTGTCTTTTTATTATGCACTTGTTAATTATGAAATTCTACTGCATTCAGTGATCCTTTCAGTACTGCACTGCTAACGATCTTTATACAAACATGTGATGCAAAAAGTATTTAAACCTATAAATTTGTTTTAAAAAATTTGCAGGGTTTTGCAACAAGATGGGTCCAGAAATATACCCTTTGGAACCTCACTATGTTTAGCTTATCAGATATAAATAAGCATCTACTTTTTATATAGGGCTGCAATCAACATGTTACACATGGACGAGTCAGATAACTGCAACATACAAAAGTACATGCACCAGCCTCTCTGGGAGCAGTGGAACAGGAGCAGTTTAGAGCGGTATTTTACAGAAAAATAATGAATATGTACAAATGGTGCGAAAACAAATTCAAGGCAGAAGCTTGATAGTAGGATTACCAGGGCATGATAAATATAAGAGTTCATGGAATTGTATTTCCCCTAACATTTCATTTATTTATCAAACCTATATAATAAAATGCGGCTGGATAATAACACATGGAGTCGGCTCACAAAATGAATGTCAAGTGCTGGTGGTAGATGCCACAAGTATCCCTATGAGGATACTAGACTAGCATATATTTTTTATTGCACACACTACAAATCCCCAAGCAGGGAGGTGTCACTGTAAACATAAGGCTACGTAGTTCTGAGGTGTCAGTCATCCTTTGATGAAATGTCACAAAGAAAACACAGCAGCTTTGTAGTAAACTCACGCCGGACTATCCTTTACATTCATAAGAAGGCTGTTAAAAAAAGATAAAAAAAAAAAAGTGTTTACCATTCATTAGCCAGAACACAACAACTGCTATCATGGTTGACCCAGCATACTAAAGTATTTCCTATGGAGAAGCTCAAGTTGCTCATTATTGTGACAGTCATGCTTGCCAGGAATGCATTCCAGGGTATGTTGTTACAATGCTAACTGTGACAAATGCCAATGGGAAAATGTCACTACAGGCAATGATAACATGCTGTGATGGAAAACAGTCAATGAAGGGGGTAGCTTTAACATGTGTGTGTGT
Organism: Bombina bombina; assembly: GCF_027579735.1. Classification (NCBI taxonomy): domain Eukaryota; kingdom Metazoa; phylum Chordata; class Amphibia; order Anura; family Bombinatoridae; genus Bombina; species Bombina bombina. Next base: position 648,324,191 of record NC_069502.1, on the reverse strand, counting down.
GTGTGTGTGTGTGTGTGTGTGTGTGTGTGTGTGTGTGTGTGTGTGTGTGTGTGTGTGTGTGTATATATATATATATATTTATTATTTTTTTTTATTTTTATTTTTTAAATACACACTGTACTTAAAAGAAATATTTTTTATTGTTTAAAAAGATAATCTCTTTATTAACAAATCTCCAGTTTTGCATAACCAACACGGTTATATTAATACACTTTTTACCTCTGATGACCTTGTATCTAAGCCTCTGCAGACTGCACCCTTATTTATTTTCTTTTGGAAGACTTGCATTTTAACCAACCAGTGCTGACTCCTAGGTAACTCCACAGGTGTTAACACAATGGTATCTATATAGGACACATGAACTAACGCCCTCTAGTTGTGAAAAACTGTCCAAATGCATTCAGATAAGAGGCGGCCTTTAAGGGCTAAGAAATTAGCAAATTAGCCTACCTGACTAACTTTAAACTAAGAATACCAAGAAAACAAAGAAAAATTGATGATAAAAGTAAATTGGAAAATTTTGTGTAAAATTGCATGCCCTATCTGATTAATGAAAGACATAAAGGTTAGAGAACAGGTCATATCAGCCTGGTGCTACCACATCCTCATATACTAATCACTTAGCAAAAGGTTGCGGATACAACCAGAAAATGTACAGAGGGGGCTAGGTTTGCAATATGACGACAATAGCTACCTATTCATAGTGGCAACCATGTGGTAAACATTTCTGGTCACCATTTCACTGCTTCACATATGACAATTTAAACCAAACTCTTGCACATGGTTCTAAATTAACTTGGGACTCAACCACGGAATGGAAAGCAACCATGTTTAACAATGACCACAATGACTCCCAAAGAAGACTTTGAAAAAGACAGTCAAATGGTTAAATATTTAAACATAGAAATTAGCAATGGAACATGGTTTACTTCTCTTAAAATATCATTATGTCACATGTACGTGACGTGTATGTCCCATTCACAAAACAGAAATATTTTAAATAGAGCATACATGGATAGCATTATTTACTTCTATGCACACATTCAATTTTTTTATTTCAGTGCCTATATAGTAAACAGTAAAAAAAAATATAAATACAATGAATTTATTATATGACATAATTAACCAGGTAGAAACAAAAAATAAGAATGCAATACATTTTGGCACTAAGAATGTAGGCTTCTATCAAAGGCTCAGAATGTATCAGGAAGCATCTGTTTTATTTCATCAGCAGAAATAAATAAAAGATAGCAGGGAGCTTACAGATCTCCTGCTCAGTTAGAGGTAAGACTGAAAGAAAAGAAGCGGCTGTTTGCTCAGAAAGCTGGGTGAAACAGACTAGCTTGTGTTTCAAGCCTGGGCACGTTAAGGGTTTAAAAAAAAAAAAAAAGATGAAACGGATGGAGGGGGTGGAATGGAGCATATCAGTAAACGGTATATCCAATAATTGCTACAATTTTTTTTAGATACACAGAATGAAGAGAAAGAAGGCTCCGAGCAGCACAGTGAAGGCACTTAGCAAAACAGTAAGTTACAGATTTTAAAGGGTATGAAACCCACATTTTTTCTTTCATGATTCAGATATTGCATACAGTGTGAAACAACAATCCAATTTAATTCTATTATCTAATTTGCTTCATTCTCTTGATATCCTTTGTTTAAAGCATATCTAAATAGGCTCAATAGCTGCTGGTAGTTGGCTGCAAAAATAGATGCCTCGTGTGATTAGCTCCCCCATGTGAATTGCTATTTCTTCAACAAAATGAAATCTTAAAAACTAAGCAAATTTAATAATAGAAGTAAATTGGAATGGGATTTAAAATTGTATTCGCTAGCTGAATCATGAAAGAAAAAATGTGGGTTTCATGTCCCTTTAAATATATGGCAATCATACATTTAAAAAATAAAAAAAATAGAAAATATGTATACTTTGTTAGACATAAAATAAACTACTCTGTATTACCAAAGTATTTTTAGTTAGGTGCTTTTTTAAAAAAAAAATTAATAAAAAGGATTCACTAAATGACTGATGAATCCATTGACTTTGGAAGGCTTAGCACAAGAAATGAGTAAAGTCAAATACATTTTAGTCTCTTATTTCCAAACTGCAGCACAAATGGTCCCGCGAAATTAGTAAACAATTTTTTTAAAAATATTACTGCTCTATATCAAATCGAACTTGTTTATTTTCTTAGGCCCTTTAAATAGAAAACAAAAAACTACTATGATAATAAGATACAAAACAGTCCTTTTCAGAGCCACTGTTCCCATCATGTAGTAATATATATTTGTATCTTGTTTGAATTTTAGTAAACTTGTGCTCACTACAAATATATATATATATATATATATATATATATATATATATATATATATATATATATATATATATATATATATATATATATATATATATATATATATTATACACACATACACACTGATTTATTAGCATGCAAAAAGGTAGAGCTAGGATCTTCTGTTGTATGTAGTGAAGTGCAACTTTTGTTTGTTCTATAATAACCAAAACAAGAGCATTCTTATAGTACACCTTTAAAAAGTAACTACGGTACACACAGTAATTTGTTCCCCAGAACAAACAGTTGGGAAATCTCAGATCCCTTGAACTTTATATGACCGTGCCTTTAATCCACTATTCTATCCACAAGTATGCTTGAGAGAATATTGGCTGTACTATACAGACTAATCATTCTAGAGGGAATGAGTGATATGACTTGTAAAGTCCACACACCATTATCTAAAATACAGGATATGAAAACATACTGGCAAAATGGCAATATCTACATCAAACAAAAATATAAAAAAGTACACAAATACTATTTTTTGTTCAAAAAAAATGTGCAGTTATACTAAAAGTAAAAATTAACGAGTAATTGTAAATAGACTTACAAGTAAGAATAGGTAACTTAAATCTGTGAGGAAAATTCCACCAATGCCCTCGCAAAATCAGAGCTAGATTGTTTTTAGTTAGAAAAAATGTTGTTCTCCATTCATACACTAAAGTTTATTAAAGTCCAAAAATTTTTAACCACACATACATTTAGCAAAAGCTAAAAATTAAAAACACTGCACCTAAGTTGAGCTGTGAATTTTAAATTAGTCTGAAATCAGTATCAAAGGTATCTGGCAGCAAAATTATAGATATAGGCTAAGCCCTTACAATCCGAGGGCTAGTTTTAATTTTAAATTTTTACCAGTAATTAAAGCTGCTTTATACCAGACCAACAAAGGTGAGCAAGTTAAAAAGGAGGGAAAGACCGAGCTTATCCCAGAGGACCCCTAAAACCACCCCCTTAACCACTGAATCTCTTGTGTATAATATACTCTGCCCCACCCCCACCTTTTCTCACTTTAAAATACTAAAAGTAAAGCTGAACGAACCACCAAAAAGAATTGAAATGTTACTTCTAAAGCCTATTTATCTTCTAGAGAGAGTATAGTGCAAGCCATAATTTATTATTTCTATTCTAGTTAGCACTGCATCAAATGCTTTCTCCTCCACACATGCTGGAAGGGTTTAAAGGGAAATATACTTCCATTAGCTAAAATGCTTCTAGTAAATGTATTACTGTTTTTCAGCAGCATACACATATATGCTGTGGGTGCCTCTGTATTCAAACACCACACTTTTTCTGAGAGTCAGCAGTGCCTTGTATGATACAAATTAAGTACTCACTGATCCAATACATACCACCTCCAGCTCTTTGACTAGGCATGGTGTTTAAACCCCAATCTTCTAGTCACACAAGCACTTATATCCCTCTAAGGAACAGTAAACATTTTAGGGGTAAGGAAATTATTGAATACACATTACACAATGCACTGTAATGAGCCAAATTTCATGGTTTTCAGGTTGCTTAGGTTAAAGGGTTATGAAACCATTTTTTTTCTCTCACGGTTCAGATAGAGCATGCAATTTTAAGCAACTTTACTCCTATTATTTTTTTTTCTCTTGGTATCTTTATTTAAAAATCAGGAAATGTAAGCTTTGGAGCTGGCCCATTTTTGGTTCAGCACCTGGGTAGTGCTTACTAAATGTAAGAAAAAGAAAAAAAAAAAAAAGGTTTATAATCCCTTTAATTAAAAATAAACTGTATAAGATTGTTAGTTATAAGATGTTAATTAAATATTGAAAAAAATCTAAAGCGTAATTTTAGTTTGGCGAGGTCATGTTGTAACATGGTTATCTTCTCTGCTGAGGTCAGTTAGTCTAGTAGCTCATTTAGAATTCTCCCTAACACTGTACAGCCATTGCTTTTCCTATATGTATAGATCGGTAAGAATTTCCTAGCGGATGAATAATCCTTTTCATGCAATGTGAAAGAGAGCAGATTGATTGAATGGAGTTATGAAGGCAACATGTTCGGTCATCTGCCATCAGATTTTGCGTTTCTAATAAAACTGGCTTCAACCTAGGATATAAATCCAGTTCCTATTGGCAAAGATACCAAACTCTAAACAGCATTTTTCACCAGAACGGAAACATAAGATAAGGGATTTTTATAAGCAAGGATAAATAAAAGCATAGTATGTGCATACTCATTCACTAACACTCATAATGCAATATAAGTTCTTAAAATACCAATACAGCTACAGAAATCAGCAGCTGTTTATATAGCAACACCAGGGAGATATGTGAACAGATACCAAGTGCTATTATTAGGTACATAAAACTGAAGTACAAAAACTTTTAGGGACTAAAACAAAATGAATTTGGTCAACACCCACTGGATCACAAAGTAGGCTAACCTGTTCTGTCTGTGACACGGTGATATTACACGACACACAGGCGTTCCATAACAAATAAATGCACCTGTAATTCAGGGTGTATGCACAGAGACAGTATTAATCATTCATTAGTGCATAAAACAGGTGAATCATGCTGCACAGTGCTGGCAGGTAACAAATTGATCCATATTCAGTGATTTTATCACATAAATCTGAAAACAGAAATGAACGAACATTAGGAAGATCTGAGCACTATTAACAGATGTCTACATAATGACTTTCTGCTTTGTTTCATACAAAATACACCAGTCATCTAATTAGAATTGAAACCTAATTGTCCAATAAGTCCATGTATATGAGAAATATAGAGCAAAACATTTGTTTGCTGCCGGTACAACACTACATCTTTAGTAACAAAATATGTATTGCTGCTTATTCTTCATTTATTGACCACAGCTGCATTAGCCACACCATGTACTGTACAGATCCACAATTTTCAGTATTACTAAATAGTTTTAAAAAGGGATAAAAAACTCAAAATTAAAAATTTGACAGCATGCAAATATATATATATATATATATATATATATATATATATATATATATATATATATATATATATATATATATTTTTTTTTTTTTTTTTTTAATTTACTTCTAATACCAAGTTTACTTAGTTCACATGGTATCCTTTGTTGAAAGGCATACCTACGTAGGCTCAGGTGCGTTCACAAATCTTTAACACGCACATTTCTCAACAGTTATTGATACAAAACTAATGAAAAGGGGAGAGCTGAATTAGGAATGGACAAATCTGAAGTTTCTTTAAAATACTGCCAATCCAGGGTGTAGCCTATATTAGACCACTTGCACTTCAAGAGGTTTTGTTCTGTCTTTCCCATTAGTATGATCTTATGTACAAATGCAGACAACACTAAAGGGACTATGCACTTGTACTTTGTTGTAGTTTTTATTTACATGGGATTCAGTTCACTTATGCACAAATAGTGTGCTCTAAAAGCCTCTTTTTGTACAGGGATATCACTTTCTTCTCTGTTCATCTCATATATAGACTGATTTTAAAGCTTTCCACCATGTTGCACTCAGTAAGTTTACCAATGTAGCAACGTGCCAGCAGTTATTAAATAATTCCACCATGTTGCTGTGTGTGTATGTATGTATGTATGTGTGTGTGTATATGTATGTATGTGTGTGTGTATATGTATGCGTGTGTGTGTGTATATGCGTGTGTGTGTATATGTATGTATGTATGTATGCGTGTGTGTGTGTGTGTGTGTGTGTGTATGTATGTATGTGTGTGTGTGTATGTATGTATGCGTGTGTGTATGTATGTATGTATGTATGTATGTATGTATGTATGTATGTATGTATGTACAAAAAAAGAAACAAAAAAAAAAAACACTTTGATATTCCTATGAGTTTAGTACGCATTCCCAAGAAATCACAAAAATTCAGCGAGGCCAATCATTAATGTAATGGGCACACAAAAAACACTCAAAGCAGCGAAGAGGGTATTAAAACAACAAAATATTTTTTTTCCCCATAACCTTGAGATGTTTAAGGACATAACTTTGTAATCAAAAGAGAGGTCATTAAAAATGCATCAGTTTAGTTTTTCTGTAATGTTAATTGAGAGGTTTGTTTCCATGCACTATTAAAAGTGAGTAGTTCCAGTCAGTCAATAAAAAATGAATACAGTATTAAACATTCTAATTTACTCCTATAATCAATTTTTCTTCGTTCTCTTGGTATCAAAAATGTGAAAAAGCAGGAATGTAAACCTTAGGAGCCGACCCATGTTTGGTTACATAAAATTGAATGCTGTATTTGAATCATAAAAGAAAACAGTTAGGTTCAGTAACCCTTTTAGGTAAAAAGATTTTTTAAAACAAGACAAAATGTGCGATTTTCAATGAACAAAACTACATACTTAAGGTGTGCGTGGAATGCAGCTTTTGTTGGAAGCAAATCACGGCTGAAATCGGTTATTGAAGAACATATAAATGAGCATAGATCATTATCGGTGACAGAATGTATAAATAGATTAATGGTTCCCAACCTCTGACACACCTTAAGTGGGACAAATAATTCCATAGCACACCCACTATTGAACCTATATCTATTACTCATCACATTTATATACAGTTATTACTTATTATGGGTGTTTATAAAACAGTGCAGAAAACAAGCCAAACAAGGATCAAAGGCATTCTGCTTTAACATTTCCAAACAGATAACATTTTATTCTTCCATTAAAATGAACTCACGCTAAAGTGTTTTAACTCTTCTTTATCTGTATCATTTTAAGATTTCTATGGTTTGTACAGTAGAGGTACCCAACACTTTCACATTAGGTTGTATATTATACATGCATACAGCAACTGACCCATTAAAACTTTGGCTGCAATGCACATATAGTAACTCGCTTGTGTAACCAGCGTTTGAGTAAAATAAAATCATATAGAAAGATAAAAACTTTAAATGGAGCCATTTCTTATACAATACTTCGTAAGCTGGAAGAACAAGTCATTGGAAAAAAATGAAAGGGAAACCAATTTTAGTGCACACTGTCCCTTTAAGGGGAACATGACACATGTAGCCTAAGCAGCCAGTATTTAGAAAGTCCTGTTTAATCCAACACTATCCATATAAAAGGCAATATGGTGCACCACCTGGGCATCTGGATCTTACTGTTGACCTAAAGCTTAAAAAGACAGTTTAGTCCAAAACAAACTTTCATGATTCAGATAGGGCATGTAATTTAACAACTTTCCAATTTACTTTTATCACCAGTTTTGCTTTGTTCTCTTGATATTCTTAGTTGTAAGCTAAACCTAGGAGGATCATATGCTAATTTCTTTGACTTTGAAGGCCGCCTCTTATCTGAAGGCATTTTGACAGTTTTTTCCCCCACTACAGGGTGATAGTTCATGTGTGTCATATAGATGACACTGTGCTCAGGCATGTGGAGTTACCTAGGAGTCAGCACTGATTGGCTAAAATGCAAGTCTGTCAAAAGAACTGAAACAAGGGGGCAGTCTGCAGAGGCTTATATACAAGGTAATCACAGAGGTAAAAAGTGTATTAATATAACTGTGTTGGTTATATAAAACTGGGGAATTGATAATAAAGGGATAATCTATCTTTTTAAACAACATTTCTGGTGTAGACTGTCCCTTTAAATTTTACTCAAATCAGTGACTGAGCACTAACAAAATCATAATGCTCATTCCATAATAATTCTATGGGAGATTCCACAACTATTGAAAATAATTTACAAATGGTTACTCGTAAAAGGTGCGATTATAAACAAAAGTACAATACTTTGTCTACGCCATACACCTCAGTAGCCACTTAATGAAGGTAATTATACCCCAGGATTTGAACCCTAGAAAATGTTATTAAAGTATAAAAAACACTTAAAATTTCTTGCAAAAACAAAGCCAGCTTCACAAATAAATGGAGCCTGTTTTAAGCAGCAGAAATAGAGATGCCAAGGATGAACTCCAAGCTGTTGATCAATAACATTGCCAGGGCACAGCAATTTATTCCGCCAAGATTTTTTTTGTCAGTCCTGTGAAATATGAGGCCTAAATAAATTCCCAAAGATTTTGTATGATTTCTCTCCATGTCAGCGAGTTTTTGATCATCAGGCCCTGAGTGAGAACAAAGCGATACATAATGGCAAGGTACTGTAGTAAAATTAGGAGATCAAACGCCGATATAAATTAAAGAGATATGAAACCCAAAAAATTTCTTTTGTGATTCAGACAGAGCAGACCATATTTAAAAAGTTTTGAATTTACTTCTATTGTCAAATTTGCTTCGTTCCTATGAGTTTCCGTGTTTAAGAGATATCTAGGTAGACATATGGAGCACTACATGATAGGAAATAGTGCTGCGCTCAAGTTCTCTTGCAAATCGATATCATTCTTGCAAAACTGCTGCCATTTAGTGCTCCAGAAATGGCCCAGCATACGCTATCTGAATCATGAAAGAAACATTTTGAGCTCCATATCGCTTTAAGTGGCATCATTTATGTAAGTACTGCTGTTTTGGAGAAAGCTTGCATGTTCGTTGTTATGTGCAGTATATTCTAATGAACACTGCACTGTCATCTCAAGGAAATAATCAGACGTATGTATATGTGTTTATTGCATTTCAGAAACTTAGTGAAACAAATATTTACAAGAAAATTAGTAGCCATTTAAAAGGTGCCACCCTGTCAGAAACCAAATGCAATAGTATATGTTTAAGACAAATGAAGAGTCCAATAACAACAAAAACACATAGAATATTAGATCTCAAGGAAATGGCTCCACCCCGCCATTCAGCAATTTATATTTAAGTATCACGTGACTAAGCTGTAATAACTTGACATGCAAGGGTTAAGAGAATACCAATTTATTTTCTTTTAAACAATAACTAAAAGTAACTAGCAGAATGATGCATATCTAAAAAAAAATAAAAAATGATTTTCTTCCGAACAACATCCGCACAGTCTAGACTTATTCTGCAAAATAGGATACATAAAACCTCGACATGCAAAGTTATCTTTGCAGATATCCATCTTTCTGAAAACACATCCACACAGTTTCTGAACAGAAGGGATATTCCGAGATTTTAATGCACATTTTGCTGAGAAACCCAGCTCGTACTTTGAAAACTCACTCTTTGTAAGAGAATTTTTATGAAGGAAATGAATATAAATGATTGCATTTTTATACCACAAATACTGAGACGGAAAGATTTCAGTGTAAGTTATTTCAAAGCGCTTGCCAAACATTGTAACTCACAGCACCTAATGCACCGAGAAGAGATACTGTTATTACATACTGTACATTATGCTGCCGCTGAACTGTCAGCCAATATGCTAAGAGGCTGTATTTTCATCCACTCTTTCAAAGTATCTAAACAAGGATAATTTTAGAAGTGTTGCTCAGAACCACATACAAGACTGGACATGTATATAGAGATAGCACACACGTGACACATATATACACACACACACACACATATATACACACACATACATCCGTAGGGGTGGGAAGTAACATCTGACAAGATCGAGAGCCATAGAGCTAAGGGGAGGTTGTTTGTATGCTTTTGTCAGAATGAACCTCCCCTTTCTTCCCTCCTTTTCCCCAGTGTGTGTGTGCGCGTATGTAGAGCAGGGATAGGCAAGGTGTCCGCCACACAGTTTGCGGTAGGGAGGGAGGAGTAGGACAGAGGAATGCTGGTCTTGACTATTCTCCTTGACGCACACAGCGCCACATTTCGCACGATTGGGGCCGTGCCCGCATGATGCCACTCAGTAGCGAAAAAGTGAGAGAGGGAAGAAGCAAGCTGCCTGTATCAACCACCCACGAGTCATGACCCACCCTCATTCCTTGATCCGTGCGGCAGCGTTGGTGCTGGTGTCTGTGTGTAGAAGACCGCTGTCTACTCTGAAAAACCTTACCTAACCAAGTAAGTAACCAACCATCGCATCGGTCTCCAATCATTCTCAGACAGTATTATGTGTCCCAGCAGCAGGAGCCTCCAGGATTCTATTTAACCAGGGGTCCCAGACCCCCCCCCCCCAATCCTGTATCCCAGCAGGAGGAGCCTCCTGGAGGCTTCTGCTGCTGGGACACATGATACCGTGAGAAGGATTTGAGTCAGAGCAGCCAATTTAAAGAGCCTGCTGTTCTGTTTGCACTGGGACCCCCCAGTGAATGTTAGCAGCCAGGGAGTTTGCATGCTGAGACCACCCAGGTGAGAGTAAAGGGTTAAAACAGGCTCTCTGCAGGGAATAGATCTAGGAGACCTGCTAACAATTCTGTCCTGCTTGTACTCAGGTGAAATTCAGTCCTGCCTCACCACAGAAACATGCTACTTCTGCATGCTGATGGGACTACATGAAAAGTTATATATATATATATATATAAAAATAAACTTTTGGTACCATATGCGCCTGTGGAAGCGCAAATTTCTGGCAATAACAGTATCTTCTTTACTCTTAACTAATTTTTCAAAAGTTCAGCGCAAAGTACTGCATCACAAGATGTAAAAGCATGTATTATAATGGTGTTCGACTCAGTCTGTATGGCGAAATATACAACAGGCAATTACAGCCGAAATTATCGGCGCAAAGCAATGATGAATAAGCAACTGGGCGTATTTGTAGGTCGGGCTGTTAAATTACGCCTATTACTAATGTATATTGGTGCACTCGGGAGAGCGCCTGTGCGCCTAGGCGAATGCAAGTGGAGTGTGAAGAAGTTTCTTTCAGATTTGCGCAATTATAGGCGCAGAGTGCTTTGATAAATATGAGGATCCGTTCGTATGCGTTATTTTGGATGATATTATAGGAGAAAGGCTTTGATAAATCTAGCCCTTAGTGTCTGTAATGCCCCTCTCCTGACTTATAGAAACAGATAGGAACCATTCGGCCCATCTAGTCTGCCCAATTTTCTGAATACTTTCATTAGTTCTTGGCCTTATCTTTTATCTAGCATATCCTTATGCCTATCCCATGCATATTTAAACTCCTTCACTGTCTCTACCACATCTGCTGGATGGCCATTCCACCATGCATCCACTACCCTCTCGGTAAAGTGAGTGTTTTTTATGTTTCTAATTTGAAATGTACCTTCACTAAGGTCTGTACTTTCGAAAATGTCCGCCACAACCCTGGTCTGTGCCTATCCATGATGTAGAGGGCAGTTTCACTGACACTATTTTTTTTTTTTTTTTAATATTTGTATTGCTATTAATGTCCCACTGAAAATGTCAGGTGTTGCTGTTCGGGCTGGAACTTTTGGTCGCATTTGGCGACTAGACCAGTCTATTCATATCCACTGTATTGTAATATATATATATATATATATATATATATATATATATATATATATATATATATATATATATATATATATATATACACACATATATACATATATATACATATATATATATATATACACACATATATATATATATATACACACATATATATATATATATATATATATATATATATATATATATATATATATATATATATATATATATATATATATATATATATATATATATATATATATATATATATATATATATATATATATATATATATATATATATATATATACACACACACATACATACACACATACCATTAGCAAAAAGATTACGACTCAATGAAAGTTTAGATGATGGTTAGCGTTTTTAAGAAAGAAATAAAAAAAATTAAATTAAAAAAAAAAAAGGTATGTACATTTTATTTTTGTAGACATAATGCTATTGCACTCTTAATAGACTATAGCATACTGTAAATATTACTTTTATATGGAATGAGGAACCAAAAATGTGTGCGATTCACTTTGCTATATTCACTCTATTGCAGTGTTCTGGAACCAAACCTGCAATATCTCAAAGGTATGCTTGTATATAAAAGTTGCCTAAATATTGGGGGGAAAAAAAAGTTTAAAGTTTTAGTGCACATAAAGTATTAGGTGTTGGTAAGTTGTAAATTAGGTTTCCTTCTCTGCAGAGACCGATTAGGGACAGTTATAAATTGGTCACCAATTGACAGGAGTTGGAAAATCAACAAAATTTCCGAGTTAAAAAGGGACAGTATACACCAATTTTCATATAGTTGCATGTAATAGACACCAATATAAAGAATAATATGCACAGATACGGATCTAAAAATCTAGTGTAAAACCTTTTAAAAATGTACTTAGAATCTCTGTTGACGGGGTTAGGCTGGGACATCAAAAACAGCAGACACCACCCCCCCTCCCAGGCATATAAAGAGACAGATTATACAAACAGGAGTCACAGAAATCAGTATACCTCTACAACTTTGGGGCTGAAAATCATCACAATGTTATAAAAAAAATAAGCAAAACTATACATTGTTACAAAAACACTCCCAGATGGGCTACATAAATGGATCATCTACAAAACATGTATGCAAAGAAAAATCTAGTGTACAATGTCCCTTTAAATTACGAGGGGTAAAATAAATAAGGATAAGTATATATCAGTTTTTTTTGTTTGTTTTCACTACAATTTAAACCAAATTAAACCTGGCAAATTGCAATACAATCTAAAAGAGAGAAGTTAGTCTTTTTTCACTAGATGGGATACTCCAATACACAAACACAGAGATGGACAAAGTATCAAACTCAGGAGACTACTACATTTTTTTAAATATATATTAAGGGGACGTGAGATTTTTTTCATCATGAGTCAGATAGAGAATATGATTTTAAACCTCTTTCCAATTTACTTCTTTGATAAAATTTGCTTAAATTTTCTCCCCTTTAATTTGTTCCCAATGATCCACTTTACCTGCTGGAGTGTATTAAATTGTTTACAAGTAGCTCCTTTACCCTTATATTGGCATTTGAAATAGTTGATTTAGCATGTGGTGTCCCGACTTATTCTGAAAGTTTGTGGCCGCAGGTCCAAGCTATAGATAAGCATTGTAAACACAGCCAGCAGAAGAAATTACACTCCCAGTGGGCTATAGCAGAGATAAGGTAATACAATGTTGATTTTCCATTGTTCTCTAAAAGTACTGGTGATTGTTTTAAGGACAGATATAAGATAAAGAAGCAGGTATATGAACATAATGTGATAAAGATGTTCCCGTACTGCTGAACAGCATTGGAGAAAATCACAGAGTTCAGCTGATTTTCTTCATTACAAATTCATCTTGAACTCCTACTACTCTGCCCTTAATCTCCACAAGCAACACTACTTCTCTACTCTTATCGCTAATCTTTCTTCAAACCCAAAACGTCTGTTCTCCACTTTCAATACTCTCCTCCGCCCTCCCCCACTTCCTAATACAACTTCTCTGTCAGCTCAAGACTTTGCCAGTCACTTCATTAACAAAATTGACTCCATCAGACATGAAATCAGCTCTCAACATAATTCCATTCTCTCCCCCCCTCAAATGCTCTCACTCAACCACAACCCTCATAACCTGAAACTTAGTTCATTCTCTCCTGTTACTGAGGAAGAAGTTTCAGCACTTATACTGCGCTCTCACCTCACTACCTGTCCCCTTGACCCTATCCCCTCACAGCTGCTCCACTCTCTCTCTGCTACCCTTACCCCTATACTAACACACATTTTCAACCTCTCCCTCAGCACTGGTACATTTCCCTCATCGATGAAACATGCACTGGACACACCTATCCTCAAAAAACCTTCCCTTGATCCTACCTCCCCATCCAACTACCGCCCTATTTCCATCCTCCCTCTTGCTTCAAAGCTTCTTGAAAAACTAGTATATGCACACCTATCCCATTTCCTTACGCTAAACTCCCTTCTTGACCCGCTGCAATCTGGATTTCGTCCCTATCACTCCACAGATACAGCTATTGTTAAGGTCACCAACGACCTACTTACAGCTAAATCAAAAGGACACTTCTCTCTGCTTATCCTCCTTGATCTGTCTGCAGCCTTTGACACTGTCGACCACCCTCTTTTGCTTCAAACCCTCCAATCCTTCGGCATCTGTGACACAGCCCTTTCGTGGCCCTCTTCCTACCTGTCAAACCGTACCTTCAGTGTAGCCTTCTCTGGGGCCTCCTCTGCCCCGTCACCACTTTCTGTCGGAGTACCGCAAGGCTCTGTCCCCTTCTCTTCTCAATCTGTACGTCATCACTAGGTTCCCTAATTAAGTCCCATGGTTTCCAATATCATTTGTATGCCGATGACACCCAAATCTCCTTCCTTGCTAACCCGTGTCACTAACTGTCTTTCTCACATCTCTTCCTGGATGTCCTCTCACTACCTCAAGCTAAATCTCTCCAAAACTGAGCTCCTCATTTTCCCCCCTTCTTCCAAAATCTCCACCCCCAATATCTCTATAACGGTTGACAACTCCATCATTACCCCTACCCCGCATGCCCGATGTCTCGGGGTCACATTTGACTCAGATCTTTCCTTCACTCCTCACATTCAGTCCTTGGCTACAGCCTGCCGCTTCCACCTTAAAAACATCTCTAAAATTAGACACTTCCTTACACAAGACACAACTAAGATTTTAATCCACTCTCTCATTCTTTCCCGCCTTGATTACTGCAACTCTGTCCTCTCTGGTCTCCCCACCTGCCGCCTAGCTCCTTTACAATCCATAATGAATGCCTCTGCCAGACTCATCTTCCTTACACGTTGCTCTTCATCTGCTGCGCCTCTCTGCCAATCCCTTCACTGGCTTCCTCTTGCCTCTAGGATCAAACACAAAACTCTCACTCTTACATACAAAGCCCTCAACTGCACCGCTCCCCCCTACATCTCAGACCTTGTCTCCAGATACTCTCCCTCCCGTCCCCTTCGCTCTACTCATGACCTCCTACTCTCCTCCTCTCTTGTCACCTCATCACACTCCCGTTTACAGGACTTCTCCAGACTGGCTCCCATCTTGTGGAACTCTCTGCCTCGCTCCACACGACTCTCTTCTAGTTTTAAAAGCTTCAAGTGCTCCCTAAAGACTCTACTGTTCAGGGACGCATACAACCTACGCTAACCTTTCCTAATACCAGTTCCTCTCCTCCACTGCAATCCCCTGAACCCTCTTAGCATGTAAGCCTAAAAGTCCAGCTGTTTGTAGATCACCTTCTTAAGAGCTGACTACAACAGTGCAACTCTTGGCAGGGCCATCTACCCTATAATTGTTTTGTTGTACTCCCCCTTTGTTTATAGCGCTGCGGAATCTGTTGGTGCTCTACAAATAACCGATAATAAATAAATAAAGTAATGAGATCTGATTATACCTACAAGCTCAACCTATTTTATTAGGCTGTGGCTTCAAAACACAAAATCAGAGCTTTAATATAAACAAATAAACCTTTAAAAGCTAATTTTCATACATTTTTTACTCTGCAGTTGGTTAAAAAAGCAATTGCAAACACATTAAGGGAAAAACTATTTTACATTATACTGTCCCTTTAACTCTCTCGCTTGTTTACCTGATCACATTTGGTGAATCAATGTCAAGAGTCATTTATGTGCAGCCACCAATCAGCAGCTTGCTCCCAGTAGTGCATTGCTGGTCCTAAGCCTACCTAGGTATGCTTTTCAACTAAAGATACCAACAGAATAAAGCAAATAACATAACAGATAAAAGATTGGAAAGTTGTTTAAAAATTGTATGATGTCTGAATTGTGAAAGTTTAATTTTGACTTTACAGCCCCAACCCTTTGGCTGCTAAGCCATTTCCCACCTGGGTGCCAAGCTGGATTTGAGCTTTTTTATTTTATTACTTTTTTTAAATATATTTATTTTTTACTTTAACTTTTTTTCCAGATCCCCAAGACTTATACTGTTGGAAAGGTTAGGCGATTATCTTTCCAACGGTGGGTCTTGGGGTCTAGCTGCTTTGCTTAGATGCCTGATATACAGGCTTCTAAGCAGCATGCCCCCATTTCCCTATATTGTCCATTGTTAATTTTAAATAAAGTTGCCCAGTGACGACTATTCAGGCGAGATCGCCCCCAGATTGCCCTCAAGGTGGGTGAGTGCTAGCAACGTCTCTGAGCCGTCGTCAGCACCTGACTGGGACAATTTACGACAGCTCAGACCTGTCGTTAGCACTCAAAGAGTTAATACGTAACATTTAAGGTGTAAGACGCCAAAGTTTTTTTTTTTTTACAAAACTAGGAATACAGACTGTAGTATATTACAGGACATGTTATTTATTTCAGTAAATGGTTCATGTGGCCCCATTTCCTAAAATAGAAACAAAATAATCTCAGACATGTTGGTGACAAACATCATCAGATACAGCTTTCTCAAGATTAATGAGCAAGTTTTAAAGAAAGCCCTGATATATGTGCAGTATGGTGCTGCTTGGATAACAGATGGAATGACGACAGAGAGAGAGAGCAATTACCAAATGTAAAAAGGAACTCAAACAGAATATATACATATATATATATATATATATATATATATACACATATATACATATATACATATATACATATATACATATATACATATATACATATATACATATATACATATATATATATATATATATATATATATATATATATATACACACATATATATATATATATATATATATATATATACACACATATATATATATATATATACACACATATATATACACACATATACACATATATATATATATACACATATATATATATATATACACATATATATATATATATATATATACACATATATATATATATATATATATATATATATATATATATATATATATATATATATATATATATATATATATATATATATACACACATATACATATACATATACACACATATATACATACACACTTAAAGGGATACTGAACCCATTTTTTTTCTTTTGTGATTCAGAGCATGCAATTTTAAGCAACTTTCTAATTTACTTCCTAATTTTTCTTTGTTCTCTTGCTATCTTTATTTGAAAAAGAAAGTCCAGAATCTTGGACAGCACTTGTTTATTGGCGGATGAATTTATCCACCAATCAGCAAGAACAACCCAAGTTTCTCACCAAAATGGGCCGGCATTTAAACTTACATTCTTGCTTTTCAAATAAAGATATCAAGAGAATTAATAACTTTTGCTAATAGGAGTAAATTAGAAAGTTGCTTAAAATTGCATGCTCTTTCTGAATCTTTAAGAATCAAACTTTATCAAGAAGAACAGAGACAAAAATCTTAGGTGTACACACACACAATTTCCATTTCTGCCCCTTTCTTCTGAAAGCACAATAAAGAAATCATAAGAGATAGACAGACAGGTGTGATAGTTTGTTGGGTACTGGCTGGATATAATACTAAACACATTTTCTGTAATACAAGGAATGTCAATTATTAAGCAAGTTCAACATTCTCTAGACAACCATTGACTCAGCTGTTCAGCAAAGTATTCAAACAGCCCCTGCCTGACCTCAGTGTATTATGTCTCATGATCCCTGCTTGTAAAACCATTGCTTTGGATCTAGGTGTAAAAATATATATGGTTCAATGCATTTTATGACAAAAGAAAATATTTCTCCCTGAATAAGATAAAGCAAAAAACAAAATGCATTACTTGTATACAACATAAAAAAGGTAAGCAATTTTCAAATCAATGAAAGGGGTAAAACAGAAATTAAGGATAGGGAGATATGAATATCTCTCTCTTGGTATCCTTTGTTGAAACTACGCTTCTTTTCTTGACAGGATACCTAGGTCGTTGACCTGCCCTTTGGGCAAAGTTAGATGGGCCCTGGACCGAACACTTTGGAGGGACCTGCACTGTCAGGGGTAAGGGTATGAGAAGGTGCAATGCACATGCAATATTTAGTTTAGGAGGAAGTATTTATGGTATGAGGAGCTATGGAATTTGCAGCGATAATATTAGGAGGTGTAATATAAAGTGTTATTCTTTATATAGGAGACACTAAATGTTGGGGGAAAAGCAAACAAGGAGAGGTTAATAAGGGGCTGGGCATATTTATCTTGCCCACGGCACCGCAAACACTACGTCTGCTCAAGAGCATGCATGCGTTGAGCACTATATGACTAATGTTGTTACAAACTCTCATGAGCCTACTTAGGTTAGATCTCAAGGAAAGAAACTATCTTTCAATAAAAGATTCCAAAAGAGGTAAATTTGATAAGAGAAATGTGATAATCAAACTATACACTTTCTGAATCATGAAATTTGAATTGTCTTCCATATCCCTTTAAAAAAAGGGACATAAACCTAAAATGTCTTTTACATGATTCATAGAGTGAACCATTTTAAAATGTCTCTAAATGTGCTTATTTAACTTTAACTGTAACTTCTCTAACTTAAATGTGACTTTAAATTAGATATGAAACCCACAACTTACCTTTTGTTAAAGGGACAGTGAACCCAATTTTTCTCAGTCATGATTCAGTTAGAGCAGGCAATTTTAAAGGGACAGTAAACCTTAAAAATAATGTTATATAATTCTGCACATAAAGCAGAATTATATAACATTATATTAGCCAAACTTTATAAAACCTAATGTACCCTTTTAATTTTTTTAAAAAACAGCTGTTTTACAGACCAGCTCTCTGTACTCAGCTGAGCGGGTCTGTTATATTCACACAGCGTCTGAACAGCAGGAGCGAGCTGTACTTAGTCTTATGGCACGGTCGGGCCGGGCTGTGACTATACAGCTGGCCCGATGCGCTGTGTGAATATAACAGACCCGCTCAGCAGAGTACAGAGAGCAGGTCTGTAAAACAGCTGTTTTTTTAAAAAAATTAAAAAGTGTACATTAGGTTTTATAAAGTTTGGCTAATATAATGTTATATAATTCTGCACTATGTGCAGAATTATATAACATTATTTTTAAGGTTTTAAGGTTTACTGACACTTTAAGCAACTTTCTAATTTACTCCTATTATGAATTTGTTTTCATTCTTTTGCCATCTTTATTTAAAAAAGAAGGCATCTAAGCTAAGGAGCCAGACAATTTTTGGTTCAGACCACTGGACAGCAGTTGTTTATTGGTGGGTGAATTTATCCATCAATCAGCAAGAACAACCCAGGTTGTTCACCAAAAATGGACCGGCATCTAAAAACTTACATTCTTGCTTTTCAAATAAAGAGAATGAAGAAAATTTGATAATTTTGGTTGAAAACCTGGGTTATGCTTGCTTATTGGTGGGTAAATGTAAGCCTCCAATAAGCGCTATCCATGGTGCTGAAATTAAAATGGGCTGGCTGCTAAGATTTACATTCCTGCTTTTAATATAAAGATAGCTAGAGAACAAAGAAAATATGATAATGAGTATATTAGAAAGTTGCTTAAAATTGCATGCTCTATCTGAATCATGAAAGAAAAAAAAATTGGGTTCAGTATCCCTTTAATCAGACAAAGCATACAATTTTAAAAACATTTCCAATTTATCAAATTTGCTTTCTTCTCTTGGTATCCTTTGTTAAAAAGCAGTTAGGTACACTCAGGACCACGCATGCGTCTGGAGTGCTATATGGCAGCCGTTTTGCAAGAATACTTTTAACAATTTGCATGAACACCAGACAGCAGTGTTTGCTGCCATGTAGTGGTCCAAATATGTGCTCTTTACCTACCTAGGTATGCTCTTCAAAAGAATACTATGAGAACAAAGCAAATTTGATAATAGAAGTCTAAACTTTTAAATTGTATGCTCTAATTCACAAAAGAAAAAAAGTGTGTGGTTTTCATGTCCCTTTAAAGTCCTAATTTATTTATTTTGACAAATTAAAATGATAAAATGAGATTTCTGCCATTTGAAGTGACGCATTAAATCAGAAAGTGAACCATGCGTTTCGCCGAGTACAGGAGACTTTCAAGTTACAGAAAACAGATTCGTTTTTCCCACTAACATAATGACTAAAACTATAGAAATATCTAAACAAGCACAAAATCCTTCTACATAAACCTTACATGATAAATGGCACTGCTTACATGGGAACAAATACCAGAAGCCTATATGTAAACATACCCTGAAAACCTATACTGGATCCTCGCACACATGACAAGAACTGAAAATTAGACTTAAAAAGGGATGATAAAGGCAAAAATTAAAAACTTTCACAATTCAAAACAGAGAATGCCAATTGAATGCTTTTCCTTTTACTTCTATAATCAAATTGACCTTTTATTTTGGTATTTGTTGAAAAGCATACTATGGTAGGCTCAGGTGTAGCAATTCAGTTTTGGGAGACAGCAAGCGATTGGAGGCTACACACATTTGTCTCTTCTCATAGGCTCAACAAATGTGTTCAACTAGCTCCCAGTTTTGCATTGCTGCTCTGAAGCTTATTTTATCTATGTGTTTAACCCATTTGCAGACGTTAAATACAGTTATATTCAAACAATACAGAAAAATAGAATACTCTGATGCACTAGAGCAGGTTTTTGTTGCACTTATGTCCATTCAAAGGGGTAATTAACACTTTCCTGCCGGGGTTAAAGTGTAACAACTGTTCCGATGTAAACAATTTGAAATCTCGAGATCATGCAAGTGATCACAAGATTTCAATGATGGGATCGCGTCAGGGGGCGTCCCTATGATGCTAGGCATGCCCCCCAGACAGTGGCTTCAGGAAAGCCACCCGGTTAGGACGTTGAATTCCGTCCATCGGTGTTAAAGCCCAGAAAAATTTGGACGGAATAAAACGGCGTGAAAAGGTAATGAAAATTAAAAAGGGACATGAAAGCCAAATAAATTATTTCATGATTTAAGTAGAACAAACCATTTTTAGCAACTTTCCAGTTTACTTCTATTATCAAATTGGTTTAATTCTCTTGGTATCATTTGTTGAAGGAGCAGCAATGCACTACTGGTTTCTAACTGAACACATGGGTGAGCCAATGACAATCGGTATATATATGCAGTCACCAATCAGCAGCTAGAATCTAGCTTACCTAGATAAACCTTTCAGTGAAGGATAACAAGAGAAGGAAGCAAATTAAAGGGATAGTAAAGTCCAAATTAATCTTTCATGATTCAGATAGGGCTTGTAATTTTAAAATACTTTTTAAATTTACTTTTATCATCAAATTTGCTTTGTTATTCTTAGTTAAAAAGGTAAAACTAGGTAGGCTCATATGCTAAACTCTAAGCCCTTGAAGGCTGCATCTATATTTGACAGTTTTTCACAGCTAGAGGACGTTAGTTCATGTGTTTCATATAGATAACACTGTCTTCATGCACGTGAAGTTATTTAAGAGTCAGCACTAATTGCCTGAAATGCAAGCCTGTCAAAAGATCTGAGATAAGGAGGCAGTCAGCAGAAGCTTAGATACAAGGTAATTACAAGCGTAAAAAGTATATTTCTATAACAGTGTTGGTTACGCAAAATTGGGGTATGGTAAATAAAAGGATTGTCTATCTTTTTAAATAATAACATTTTTGGTGTTTACTATCCCTTTAAATAATAGAATTGGAAAGTTGTTTAAATCGTATGCTCTGTCTAAATCATGAATGTCTAACTATGACTTTGCCCCTTTAATGAATTGCTTCACTACAAAATGACACAGGTGATCTTGATGAAAGCTGTACAAAATAACCCAATGATACAGTCACTAAACCTTATGAAATATATAGAAGTGGTAAAGTCACATGAAATACAATGGAACAACGAACACACTGCAATATACTGAAAATCCTGGGGTCAAACTAATATTGTACAGGATACACACAAAAAAGTAGTATAGGTGCCTGTGTCTCTTTGCAGTGGTTTATAATCTTGATGTACTTGTTAAATTCAGATTGTGATATAAGAATTGTATGCCTGGTACACACCATGGGCTCCATTCATGTAAGATAATGGTCAAAAAATAAAAATACTGTAAACTAAGAAGCCCAGAAAGAATAGTGTGTGACAGTAAAAGTATATGAAGTGGAGTTTATAATCAAATAAAATTAACATTCTGTGTGATGCCGGAGAGGTTATACTGTTATGGTGTCCAAGTTAAAAATAAAAAAAAATCACTGTCTTATGAAATTTATCAAATGCAACATTTCTCTGGTTGAAATCAATGGTGCAACGTAGCTAAACAGAACAGATTTCATAAATGACAAAAGGGCCAGTGACCGTGACGGAACCAATCAATACTTACCACCAGGGGTGGAAAAATCCAACAAGCCTAAATTACCAAAGCTAAATATTTACTTCTGGCTCCCTATTTATAGGTTTGGTTAGATACATTTTCCTCATAAGATGACAAAATGGTTTCTGCTTTTTCATTACTTCAATTTTGCTGCAACACACAATTTCTAAATATGACAGTGAAGTATTAAATACATCGACAAAAACACAGAATAATCAAAATAATCTGTGCACTTTAATTTAGATGGCAACAGTCATAAAGAGATGGTTACATTATCAATAGACTAAGAATAGAGAGTGTGTGTGTGTTTTTGTTTTCCAGGTACTTATTTTCAAACGTATTGAAAAACTAAGTAATTGAGCACTTATTTTTTTAATAAAGGTCTTTAATAAATATTTAATTAAGATTCAGATTTAAGATTTTAGAAAGTGAGTAGTTATTTAAGAATACAGACTTTCTCAGCAGATGGAATCACTGGAAGGGTTTCTTCACTGAACAAAAGCAGCAAGATGTGTGTCAGTGGTTGTCAATCCACAGTCAGCAATATAATATAAAGGGACATAAATAGGTCTTGTAACTGAATATCTTAGAAGCAATTGGGGATAACTTACCCTAAGTATTCTGTAAGGGATATCTTAGTAAAAGGTTTCAAAACAATGAAAACAATGACCATAACAAACAAAATTCTAGCTATCTTTTGGGACTACCTTGTTGCCTACAAAACACTCTGATAATATACAAAGAGACCAAGTTCTCTCAATGCATAATAATAATAATAATACTACAAATGACAGTTAATCAAAAATATATATACGAAAAACTCTACCTTACAGGAGCTACAGAATCCACAACTCATGTTGGATATGTCTCAAAGCCTTTATATAATTTATGAGTTTCTGTATGAACATTGAGTAGAACTTTTGTGAAGCACAGACCTATAGTACAGACTGCATATATGAAACTAATCATACATGTAATCAAAAAAACATAAATCTGTTCTAATTGTTATTTTAGGATACAAAAAAGTGCTAAGATTTTTCACTGCAATATTACCTAAATCCTTAGGTCATTAAATTCATATCTTATATGGTGGAATAACTGTTTTGTGAAGATGCTAGATAAACAGAATAGCAATCCCAAGAGACATTTTTAAAGTATATAAGATATATTTATTAAAACATTTCCTCATTAGTTCATATACATGAAACTAGCAAGAAATACAGTTAAAATTATAATCTTACATACAACAAAAATAAAATAATTCTGCTTACTCAAATAAGCAAAGCTTATAAAAGAAAATATTTCAAAAAAATTAAAAGGGATGAATGTGTATTATTGTTAAAAAAAAAATACATTTTTAATGGTCTATAATGAGGTTTCCTATTAAAGCCAACTCTTGGCAACACATTTTAAAGAGAAAGTTTAAAATGACACATCCATATAAATTTAAAGAGAAGTGAAACAATTCATAATTTTAATGTTAATCATTAACCACTGTAGCCATAAAAACAAATACTGTATGTTCTTGGTCAAACCTTCAATCAACAAAGAACAAGTCATCGTGCTTCAAAATTCAATGAGAAAACACAAGAACATCAATACCACACATCATTTCCAAGGTAGATTTCCATCAAGAAAGTCTATATTAATCAGACTGAGTAGAAAAGGAAGATAGTTAACATAGAATCATGAGGCAAACTTTCCTCTACAGAGGAAAAAACAACATAAAATAAAGCTGTTGGAAATGGTAGTTTGTTTCATAACAAAACTTCTCACTTCAAAAAGGAATAACTTAACAAAAATGCTTGACCATATAGGATGGTACAACAGGACACTCATTGGTTAATGTATACTGTATTAAACATTCTACAGTGTATTGCATGATCAGATATCTATAATGTTAGTGATGTTATGATGTATAAACAGAGCTGAAACTATACTAATGATTCAAATAACTCTCAAAGGGTTGTCGGTAACTGACACAACAATGTATCGACTGTAATTATGTGCAAGGGGACTGATTTTGAACCATCTCATTGAGCTGCATGATACTTATTCCACATTATCATATAACAAGTTAATAAATAATGTTCACCCCGTTGCTTTAAGCACACGGATTTATCCAATACCTGCAAAAATGTTCAATGATACTGCATAATGTAATTCTTTGTTCTGGCAGCTCAGAGCTCTCTCTGCATGGAAGCAGTGTGAGCACACAAACCACCATCCAAGCAAGGCTGTTTTGATTGCTAGAAGGAAAATAATCTTAACTTTAAGATCGAAGGTTTCAGCTGTATGCCTGTGTGTGTTTTTAAAGCTGAACAATAAAGATATAGTTATACTTACTTTTTGATCACTACAGGGGATATTTTTTATTTCAGACAGAAGCAATTCTAATTTGCTAACTCCCTGTCTTGTCTAACTGTGAAGTCCATTCATGTACTATATATATATATATATATATATATATATATATATATATATATATATATATATATATATATATACACACACACACACACCTTTATATATAGTATTTATGTATATTACATTTTACATTTCAAACACATGGAGTGGAAAATGATTTAACACTAAAAGGCAATCAATAATTATTAGTATCTAGAAATGACAAACGTCGTTTATGACTATTAGGATTATAAAACGATCCACTGTCTCATTATGGGGAAGATAAAGAGATTACATGCCATGCATTCAGTTGCCACAAGTAGTGAGTGTCTAGCACAAGCCACCCAGACATAGTTCCCCTCCGCAGGCAATACCTAAACTGTAAAACGATTCCATGAAGTGGAGGGGGGGGGGGGGGGTAACATGAGAACTCAACTTCCTTCTTGTGTTAAAAAAAAAAACATTTCACTGTTTTTACAAACCTACTACATTAAAAGTTTCATTAATATGACTGCATAGAAATGTGAGCAAAATAAAATATAACAAAATGTATGTACTCTAAATGTATTCTGACTAAATAACAATCATGCTGAACGATCAGTAGAAATATACACAAATGTAAGCAATGCTGAAACCCGAGAGGGTTAAATCTCAGCTCTCATGTTTTGACTTCGCAAGCCCAAACAAGTCAGATACGGGAGATCCACGTTAGGAATAAAATATATACAAAACAATCTAATATCCTAAAAAAACACCGTAATTACTTGATATTGGGGATGAGACGAGAACTTGATTTTAAACAATTTAGCACCGGGCTGTAATAGAGCTATATACAAACACCCACTGACCCTCATGCACACGCCAGACTCAACAGCCAACTCCGTCTTTTTTTCTCCTTGGAAAGTTTCCAGATTCAAATAAGGGGGACAGGAGAGGTGGATGATCTGCGTTAATAAGCAACGTACAACATCCAACTCGCAGCCTCTCTAGTTTATTTCCTTTTGTTTGCAAACTGACAACAATAACACGGTGCCGAGAACACCTTGGACCAGGCTCGTTCCTTCCCCCCCGAGCTTTCAACTTGTGTGATCGGAATGTAAAAAACTTTTCACTGGTCAGTTTAGAACGCTGATGTCGATCCTCGTATCCGGTCAGCGTTACAAATCAATACCCCAGCGTGTTGCACAAAGACAAGCAGAACTTACCTGCAGAAAAGTGAGGCATGGCCGATCCAGCGAGACGGAGCAGCAGCAGCAACAGGGAAAAGAGCACAAAATCCATCGCGAGTTTCCAGGGTGTAAGTTTGTAGTAGTTTCACAAATGGAAATAGACGGAAAACCAAATCTCCCAGGTCCGCTGCACAGTTTAGGGTCACTTGCCAAGAGTGTAAAGAATTACATTAGGGTCCGTAGTATACGCGCAGCTCCGTGGTTACGGCTCCCCATGCTCAACAACCGCAGCGGCTCCTACCATTCCCAGGTCCAGAGTTACTTTCAGGGGCTCAGCTAAGGGGAAGAGAAGGAGGCGTCCGTGACGTCACCTCTCTACTCTATAACTAACTCCGCTCGGGAATGCGTAATCCCCAGGGAGAAGTCAGCACAGCGCCTCCTGCTGGTGGAAGAGTGAGGGCGACGGGAGCGGAAAGCTGGAGCAGCAGCGAAAGATGAGTGAGCCAGAATACTGTTCACACGGACAATGGCTGGTGAAAGACAGGCGCTGCGGATAGGCAGTGGCACTAGCTTAGCCTATTGAATGCAACGCTACACAGAGCCTGCCCTGGCGGCCATGGGGTTAATTGCGGCACATTACAATCGTCCTTCTATTGGATATGGGAAAGTAACGTTGCTTAGAGAAGCAGAAAAAGGTGTGTGTGTAACCAGTAATCTTATAAATAACATCTCTCAGAACTACAAAGGAGCGATCCTGGGACGATGCAAGAAACCATAATTATAAACGCCACAGGTCTAATAATAATAATAAAAAGAACTACAGACGGATTAAAATGTCAGAGAGAACTAAATAGAAGAGACTTATAGGGTTGACACAAGTTTTTTTTTACACAAACGGCTAGGCGTGGAGCTAGATTCATTAACATCTCCTGTCACAAGTTCACTTGTTTCTATTTTGGAGTCCTTTCAATAAAGAATGGAAGGTAAAGGAGTTAAGGTTTGCAAAGAATAACACGGGATCTGGGGACGCTGTAAGGGGACCTAGTCGAGTGTGTGGCAGTTAAATGTAGAAACTGATGTCCTCTGGTCACCAGCAGTAACACTATGTTTTGCTCAACGACACCTTTCAATTCTCTCTCCTTTAGAAGGAGCCCATAGATTTGGGAGGTAAATTTCATTTTCCCTATTCAGTTTATGACTTGGTTTCTATATTACAATTCCATACAAAGATACCCAAAAAAAAACTCCCCTAAATCCTGAACCTTTTTTTGTGAATTGCCCAGACCATGTCATCGTTCCTTGCACAAAGTCCACACTCCATAGTAAAACATAGGAATGTTGGAGGTTATTCTGTTCCACTCACTTTCAAGACAGACAGTGGTGTTATAACCTTCCATTGTAACTGATACCCATGGGTGTCAGCAGTGGCAAAAAGTGAAATGTATCTTGCACAATCAGGGGCAATATGTTCAGCAGAAGAGAGATGCTTATGTGTTTACCTACACATCCATTTAACTATTACAGTTCATTGGCATCAAAGCAGTGAATTTAGTAGCTGCAAAAATCTGAGGGCAATTTGCCTCTCACAGTGCAGACACCCATGCAACCCACCTGTTACACCTACTCAACTACCAATCAGAGATACCTTCTCATTGCACTTTACACCCACTCTAAACCCCAATCCACTGCAGATAAGAACCACTAATAGTACCTAACAACAATTTAACAGAAACCTCCATACATAATGTCCACAACCTACTCAGGCAACAACACTAAGACCCTCATGGGTTTTACCAATTAAGCACCAGATAGTTTTTATAATTAGATGTTGCATCATTTAGTTCACCATAGCCTAAATGTTTAATATCCAACATTTACTGGACTATCTTAATAATTAAAATGGCAAAAGTAATTAAAGATAATCACAGTTCTGCAGTCTTAACTGGACAATCATTTTTTTTTTTTTTTTTTGGGGGGGGTGGATTAGGATTCTATGGCTTTTATTTAAAACTCTGTTTTTGAGTAGTGAAGATGAAGAAATAAAGAACAGCCCAACAACTCTTGAGTATGAAACGTTTTAGGGGTGTGTGTCTTTTAAAAAAAAAATAATAATCATATTTAAAAATAAGTTACAATAGCATAATACATAAATACAGTTTTACAAAAGAGAAAAAATATGATACATCACCACACATACGACTAACTGTATTAAATTCCCTCTGTAGCATGGATGAAGCTGCTCTTTGACCTCATTCAAATATTCATAACAACTATCAAAATGAACACAAACACGAAAGAAATTCATACTAGGGAATCATAACAAGCCACTTATCGAACTCTAATTATAAAAGTCTTGAATATTATAATGAAGGTCACTCTGCATATAGAAAGCTGCAGAATTAAGCTTCATGTACTCATCACAGATTGTCATTAACCAGATGTAATTCCAACATAAGGACATTTGATCAGTAAACAACAGCAGTAGAAAATACATTTTGTAGATCCAGTGCCCATTTTTCATGTGTGAAGGCAGCTTCTATTTAATAATAGACCACTCTAGGAAGAGGCTTAAAACTCACATGAAGCGAAAGGGATGGGGCACTTAAACATTTTAATTATCCACATGGAATTTATTTTTTTTGCCTGAAAAACATAAATCAAAATCTGTTCAATTTATTATTGAAACTCATAGAAAAGCACACGTTGTGTATTTTTGACTAAGGCTTATTGACTGATAGGTATTTCCTGTTAATGCTTATTGGTTGATGGTATTTCCTACTAATTAATGCACATTGGCTAACATTAAGGGCCAGAATACGAGTGGAGCACAAACGTTTTCATGAGATTGATAAGTTGTTTATCGCGGGAGCTTGTGCACTTATTAAAAGTTGAAAGTAAACGCAATTGCTTGAGCACAATTTAAGTTGACACTTATCGGGTTAACACATCCTCAGAGCTCTGGTTAACTGTTTCGCGAAATAAAAAAATGTCACAAAATATATTGTAAAGTACACTTACACTCATAATAACACCATCTAATAAAACTGATTAAAAAAAATGTTTCCAAAAAAAGTTTGAAGGGCTCAAAGATATGAGATCTTAGATGTTAGGAAAAAAATAAGGCAGGCAAAGTGCAAAAAGCTTACTTCTAGCGCAGATAACCCTTGAGCAGAGCATTAACCCTTTCATGACTGGGTTAAAAAGTCTACATCGGAACAGCGTTGCGATGTAGACAAATTGAAATCACGCAAAAGATCGCAAGATTTCAATTATGGGATCGGGTCTGGGGGGCGTCCCTAAGACGCTAGGAACGCCCTCCAGACCGCGATCAAATCCCGCAAGCCTAGTAGGCTTCAGGACAGCTGTTTGCGATGACGTTGTATTCCGTCATAACGGGTTTAAAGCCCAGTGCCGTTGTGACGGAATACAACAACATAACGGCATTAAAAGGTTAATTAGCGCTCCACTTGTAATCTGGCCCTAAATGAAAATATTTATACATTAGCACAAAGTACTAATCAACTAATAAATATTAGTTGGAAGAGTGCAACCGATATTGCTTCAGGGGCCGACGATGAAGTCATCCTGATGCCTGTCCGGATCTTCCTGTGCTCTCTTGGCGCGAATCCTGCACCTATGTAAGTAACCTCAGTTGCTCTCATCTATGCCCAAGTAAAGGTGTTACTGTGTGTGCTCCTGGGTGCTGTATTGCTGGCTGCCATATCGTTATTGAACCTCTGCCTGTCTGACCACTCTGCCTGTTTAACCCTTGTATTGCTGGATTGCCTTATCATTACCGAACTCTGCTGTCTGACCATTCTACTGGTTTACCCCTGAACTGCTAAACTGCTGGATTACCTTTTGTTGCTGACCTCTGCCTGTCTGACCATTCTACTGGTTTACCCCTGAACTGCTAAACTGCTGGATTACCTTTTGTTGCTGACCTCTGCCTGTTCCTGACCATTCTACTGGTTTACCCCTGAACTGCTATACTGCTGGATTCCCTTTTGTTGCTGACCTCTGCCTGTTCCTGACCATTCTACTGGTTTACCCCTGAACTGCTAATCTGCGGGATTACCTTTTGTTGCTGACTTCTGCCTGTTCCTGACCATTCTATTGGTTTACCCCTGAACTGTTATACTGCTGGATTACCTTTCTGTTTGCCGGACTCTGCCTGTCTCTGACCACTCTCTGCCTTCATCTTATTACTGTGAAGAACTACCCTGGCTACCATGAGTACTGCTTACCTCATTTCATAAACTCACTTTGTTCTGGGATATTTCCTTATCCTTCCTCTTGACGCAGTGATAAAAAGACTACTGGCCAATCTTGGTCTGATAGTAAAATATCTAATAAGCATAACATAATACTTGTGCCATGGACCCAAATGAGGGTAACAAGAGCAGTCTCTCTTCAGGACAAATGCTGGGAACCCATGCCATTCACTTGCAGAATATGGATTCTAAACTAGAGGCTATAACCACTATGCTCTCCTCACTGGTTACAGAGCAAAACGCTGCTCCTTTTGTTACACAGCCGTTCCTGCTGCTAGTACTGCAACTTCCTCCCCTGCTTCTGGAAGTATACCCCGGATACCACTGCCTGTTAAGTATGATGGTACTACCGACTGTAGGGGGTTTTCTTAACCAGTGCAGGCTGCACTTCCGCAATGATTCTCACACCTTTCAGTCTCATCAGTCAAAGGTCATGTTTATCATTTCTTTATTGAAAGACAAGGCCCTAGCCTGGGTCTCTCCCCTTTTGGAACAGAGTGCTCAGCTCCTGAATGATGCAGATGCCTTCATTTCTGCATTATCTGCTGTATTTGGAACCTCCAGCCGTGCTTCTCCTGCAGAGTACTCTCTCTTTGATCTCCGCCAGAACAATAGATCTGTGGCACAATACGCCATCGAGTTTCGCACCTTGGCACTTGAGACCAGTTGGGATGGCAGTGCTCTCAAAACGGCCTTCAGGAGAGGCCTGCATGAGCGCATCAAAGATGAGCTTACTTATCGTGATGTTCCATCTTCCCTGGATGAATTCATAATACTTTGCATCAGTCGGGGATTCTCGCTTTCAGGAGAGACAAGCTGATAGAGAGAGAACTCGTAGAATCCTTCTCTCTCATCCTCCTACCTGTCCAGTCTCTAGACTATCCTCTACCCATTCAGTAACTGGAGGTTTACATCTGAAGTAGAACCCATGGATCTCTCCTCCCTTAAGCCCACTGAATCCGAGAGACAGAGAAGAAGGAGATTGAGACTGTTTCTATTGTGGTTCTAATTCACACCAACTCAAGAATTGTGGTATACAGCCAGGAAAAGCCAACGCTTAGAGGATACAAGTGAGGTACCTCTAAGCGTGGCCACTACTAAATCCCCTCACTCTTCTTGGATTCTGGTACCTATTACCCTTACCTTTTTTCAGAATTCTGTCCACGCTCAAGCCTTTATTGATTCAGGGGCAGCTGGAAATTTTCTATATCACCGTTTCATGATTCAGACAGGATTGCCTCTTCAGGAACCCTTGAGTGGGGGGCTATGTCACGCCACTCCCCAGGTTCCGGCCGCCGCTCTGATTCGTTGCCATGCATGCAGCGTTTGCTTCAGGCGCCGGCGATTACATCATCGCCACACGCCCTGTCATCCTGAAGCCGGTCCGGATCTTGCGGTGCTCTCTTGGCGCTAATCCTGCACCTGTGTAAATACCTCAGTTGTTCTCATCTATGCCCAATTATAGGTGTTACAGTGTGTGCTTCTGGGTGCTGTATTACTTTGTATTGCTGGTTGCCATATCGTTATTTAACTCTGCCTGTCTGACCACTCTGCCTGTTTAAACCTTGTATTGCTGGATTGCCTTATCATTGCTGAACTCTGCCTGTCTGACCACTCTCTGCCTGTTTAACCCTTGTATTGCTGGATTGCCTTATCATTACCGAACTCTGCCTGTCTGACCATTTTACTAGTTTACCCCTGAGCTGCTAAACTGCTGGATTAACTTTTGTTGCTGACCTCTGACTGTTCCTGACCATTCTATTGGTTTACCCTGAACTGTTATACTGCTGGATTACCTTTCTGTTGCCAGACTCTGCCTGTCTCTGACCACTTTCTGGGGCCTATTTATCAAATGTCTGTCCGACATGATCCGATCAGCGGATCATGTCTGACAGACATCGCTGAATGCGGACAGCAATACGCTCTCCGCATTCAGCATTGCACCAGCAGTTCTTGTGAACTGCTTGTGCAATGCCGCCCCCTGCAGATTTGTGGCCAATTGGTCACTAGCAGGGGGTGTCAATCAACTCGATCGTATTTGATTGGATGATTTCCAGCGATCTCTGTCCACCTCCTCAGAGCAGGCGGATAGGTTATGGAGCAGCAGTCTTTAGACCGCTGCTTCATAACTTGTGTTTCTGGTGAGCCTGAAGGCTCGCCAGAAACACGGGGCTTCAAGCTCCATATGGAGCTTGATAAATATGCCCCAAAGCCTTCATCTTATTACAGTGAAGAACTACCCTGTCTCCCGTGAGTACTGCTTACCTCATTTCATAAACTCACTTTGTTCTGGGATATTTCCTTATCCTTCCTCTTGATGCCGGGATAAGAAGACTACTGAACCGTTAAACTCACCAATCAGCTCCTCAGGTCATATAGTGCGCGCACTGTTTGAATCTTGGTTTGCTGAACTCCTATCTCATTACTGGCAATTTCCCCACACAGTATCCTTATTCTTCGGGTGTGATGCCGGTGTTGCGGTTATGGGAGCAGTTAGAACGATTCCAGAGCACTCTTCCAGTTATTTCGTATCAAATGGAAATAAATAGATAATCCTTCCAGTAATTTGGCTGTGTCATCTGTTCTTGTCAAGATATAAAGATCTTGACAAAGGCTCAGAGAGAGCCGACAACGCTTTGATCTGCACCTTAGCTTCAAGAACAGATGACACAGCCAAATTACTCTAAGGATTATCTATTTATTTCCATTTGATACAAAATAACTGGAAGAGTGCTCTGGAAATCGTTCTAACTGCTCCTATAACCGCAACACCGGCATCACACCCGAAGAATAAGGATACTGTGTGGGGATATTGCCAGTAATGTGATAGGAGTTCAGCAAACCAAGATTCAAACAGTGCGCGCACTATACGACCTGAGGAGCTGATTGGTGAGTTTAACGGTTCCTGGTAACCAAACATCAACAGCCTGTGATTCAGCAAACCGCTGAGAAGCGGCATCTAAACATTAAGGAAGGAGCTATCCGTCTGACCGGAAACCAGCAGGTATTATAACCGCATATAAAGTGACAACAAAGGTACTGACCACTTTTCACTTGGAACATTGTAAAAATATTAACTTATACATTAAAACCGATATCTGGTATATTAATTTACAACAGTGAAATATACAAAAACTAGGAACTATGACTGTATGAACTTTAAACAAATCACCAAAAATATGAATTTGTGGGAAGTAAAGGTTTCTAATCAATTTCGAAAAAAGTAAAAGAAACTTTATTGGTTAAATTGTTTCTGATTGAATATACGCCAAAGTGCATTGCATATTTATTTTTATTTGATTTACTCTCTGTTTTTTTACATAAGTATCGAATCATCAATTGAATATTTTTATTAAATATTTGGTCAGCAAACTGAGTCTATTTGTATCAATTGTTTTTATATGAAGTATCAAGTTGAAGTTGAGACACCGATGTCTTAGAATTATAGGGACTTAACTAACTGTGTAACTTTAATGGTGTTTAATAAATTTATTTATGTATTTCCATTTCTTTGTTGGAGACTCTCTTACATTTTTTTTTTTTTAAAAAGATTTTTTATTGACGTTTCAAAGAAATACAGTGAATGTAAAAAAAAAACATTTGCCCAATCATAAGGTCAATATTAGAATACAACACAAGAATTGTGACACCTATCATATCTGTTAGGCTAGTATAGAAGTATCTGAACTACATATCAAGTTAAGCCACACATTTTTAGGACTCACAGAAATAAACATAATCATAATGAAACAGTAAGGGCAGCCTTAACATGTAGAGACCTATGTTGTGTCTAGGTAGGTGTCAGATATATGACTGGACGAACTAAAATGAAACTTCATTTTATATTTTAATACTCGTAATCTAGTCTCCACATCTCTAGGATGAATAAAAGTGAGGATTTCTGGGATGATGTGGGGAGTTAGCTTTTAGAATGACCAAAAGTGGGTCATAGAGCACTAAAAGGAAGAGGGATTACAGTGGGCAAGAGCCACTCAAGTTGCGGGAGGGGGAAGGGGAAGGGGGAGGAGAAAGCAGGGGGGCGGAGCTTACTTTGGTGAGGGCCACGGTGTGTTTTTTTTTTTTTTTTTTTTTGACTAACTAGTATACAAAAATGAGAAAGGATAATATGGGAAGGAGATATTACAATAGCTATATAGTAGGATCGTATACTATGGTGCGTCAAAAAGTGCTAAATATGCTCAAAGGGATCATGACTCTGTGTGTGGAGAGTATGTAAAACAATACATTACTAAACGCCCATATAAAATTAGATTTATAGGCTAAAAACCAATCAAATGGCGTAGAGTTGAAAATAAAGTCAGAGAGTGATTAGATTAGGCTAATAACAGAAGTCCCTCTATAGATTTTAGATTTATAGCAGTAGATTCTCCCAAGGAATTATTCACCTAGACAGAATGCTAGTTAAGGAGACTATTCCTCAGAGCATTATAGGAAAAGCTAAATGTTATAGGGAAATAGTAAATATATAACATGTAAGTTACACATTCATAAGCATACACAAGGAGAGTTAGTTTGAGGGACCTATATGGCATTAGAGATATTGAGAGATAATCCCGTGGAATCGTGTGGATATTTAAAAAAATATAACATTGAACAGTAGAGAACCTATCATAACAAAACAGAACCCATCTTTTAACTAGAGAGGAGGGCGTGGAGAGAATGTCAATGAAGGTAAACTAGTAAAAGGGAAAACTTTAACCTAATCATTCAAAATTATTTTACAATAGATATAAAGAGTGAATCATGCCCATACAGCCATTTCTAAATATAGTAGGAGAAGTGAACAGTCATTCACTGCTAAGGAGCTCGAATCCCCGAAAACAATGTAAACCTGCTATGTTGCAGATCTCTATACCTAAATGACTGATAACATACAGATTTGACCCCAGTACATCTATTAGCATATCTTTTAACCACCTTTGGGGGAATTTGTGTCTAAAGCACCAGCTTTCATTTAGAACGTGATAAATCACGGCCCAAATGCCATGAAGAGCAGAGTCTAATATTTCAGATTGTAATATCGTCATAACAGGTTCAGGCAGTTCAGTTCATGTTGCTTGGTCTGTAAAGAGTAAATAAAGAATATAGTCACTCTGCTAAGGTCTCCTCAAGAGCGAATATCAGAGTGACCTGTCAGGTGCAAGTCAGCGCAGCATCTTACCCCACTCCAGATCTAATGAAGGGTAAAAGGATAAACTGTATGAGCAGGGAGGATGAATCTGTGCAAGTCCAGAGCCATCCCGTGTCGTTGTAGTGCACTCTCTGCTGGACAAGTCCCCCATCTGCGCTGTCTCCAGTTCTCTCTGCGGTCTCCAGCCGCATAGACTATGAGGTAAGAGGAATTCTCCATTCTGGGGTTCTTTGCTTGGGCGCTGAATGTGGCTCCATGGATGTAGCGGGGGGAAATTTGATTGTAGGCTGGGGTTTTTCCAGCGTCGCTGCTGATGTTGTTTTGTGAACCTGAACCTGTCAGGTTTCTCCTTAGCTCCTCTAGTGTCAGTCCATTACTAGATTGTTGCTTGGGTACAACCAGGCTTGAAAGGCCCTCTTCCAAAATCACTACAGGTGCCCTGTGAGATTCTGCAGAGATTGTAATCGGCAGGGGATGCTGTACCTCCAACGATGTCTCCTGCGTGCTGATCTGACACTTTAGGTGGGGATTTTCCTCTATGGGTTGTCCGAGTGCTACTGGGGTTTGACAACGTAAGTCTATAAAATCTCGTTTGAGATCCCAAAAGTGCCTGTCCATGTGCATTGATAAGGCTTCCAAAGCTCTTGTCATCGCTGCCATCTTCACTACGCTTATGTAGTATATCCACCTCAAGATGGGCCGCTACGGGATTCCTCTTAGCTGATGTCTCTCAAAGATATGAGGTCTAATGGTCTCTCCTGGGGTCTCATAATGTTTGTTTGACTCGTAGAGTTCCCCAATCACCCAGGGATATCTTTTTGTTGAAAGTTTGATATACAGAGTGGTCGAGAAGTATATTTAAAGCATATGAAGTGCTAGAGCTGCATGAGTATGCGACCTGCTCAGCTTCTGGGCCAGCTCCGCCCCCCGACTCTTACATTTTAACTAAATGTTGAAAATTGTTTTTTAGAAAATATTTTAGGCACATATGGTTCTAGGGAACATAGCTCCTCCCTTTTTGCCCCATCTTTATACCTTTTTCAGAACAATATAAGAGATAGTAGCAGACTGCCTTTTGAGCTCTTCCCACAATCTTCTTTTTCATTCACATGTTTGTTACATTTTTTGGAGAGAAGTGTAACGTTAGTGGGTGTGCTAAGTGCTGCTGAGACCGGGCTCCTAGATAAACTTGGTTGATAAGAAGACTACTGGCCAAGCTTGGTCTGATAGGGAAATATCCCATGAGCATAACAGCTAGGTGTTAGTTACACTGAGTGGTTGTGAGAGGTTGGTTATTAAGTGCTATGGTGAGGTATTAGCAGGCGGTAGTATATAGTAGGGCTGCAACTAACGATTATTTTCATAATCGATTAATCGGATAAAAAAAAAAATATTCCTGGTATTTAAAATAGATTCCACATACCGAGTGTTACAAATATAAAACTTCAAACTTTACATTAACACAACTGTTTGCCCAATTTGTAAGCAGCAGAGCACATTTTTATAATTAAGCAAAACAAAACCACACACTTTTTGTTAAGAGGTAGAGCTAGAAAGAGGTAGACTATCACTGGTTTATAACATTCTGTTAGGAACTTTGCATTGAAATGCAAAAATGTCAACTATACCGACATGCTCCTGGCTGAGGGCTGGGCTCTGCTTTTGCAAGCTATTTTGCCTGCAGCAGAGAAGAAATTCTCAGATGGTGTTGAGGTGCCTGAGATGCATAAGAAGGGTTTTTCCAAGGTGGGATATTTAGCTCCACCAATGCAAAGTGATTTATTTCTTGGCATGGGGCCTCTCAATGAAGGTAAACCTGGACTTCAATCTAACATAAAAATATCTTAAACTTCTATATGCAATGGTAAAATAAACAGCTATACGGTTAGGGGAAAAAATATCTAGTCTTCTCTTAAAATAACAAATATATACTTATAGAGGTTGAATCTGGTACAAATCACAATTTATTATAAATAAAAAAATAACAAGCCCATCACTATATCATGAAAAGCATAGTCCCAAATCACCTGATTTAATATAAACAATCCAAATGATGACTCCTATTATTTCTGGGTTTGCACATAAGCCAGGAGTAGTTGTATACTTAAAAAGAAACTTATACAATCCTGAAAAAGTGAATAGTAAACATCTGTAGCCGTAATTTAGGCTAAGGACACAAACATAAAACACAGAAGGCTGAGGTACTAAATCAGTTTTTTTCTTCAGTATACACAAGAGAGGAACCATTGGATGATACTTTGGAACAAAAATAGAACATGCCAGTCCATACCATTAACTGGGTTATGTTTAGAGGATATCAGGAAAAAACTGGATAATATTAAGGTGAATAAAACTCCAGGCCCAGATGGAATACACCCAATGGTGTTAAGGGAAATTAGCACTGTTATAGACAAACCTCTACTCTTATTTTTCAAGACTCATTATCCTCAGGGCATGGTACCCCAGGATTGGCGTAAAGATGATGTGGTGCCACTCTTCAAAAAGGGAAGCAGGGATGATCCAGGAAGCTATAGACCAGTTAGTCTGACATCAATAGTGGGGAAGATATTTGAAGGGATTATAAGGGATTATATTGATGAGCATATTCATGTAAACAAGATTATGAGTTTCTAATCAGCATGGTTTTAGGAGAAATTGATTAAACTATTCTAATTAGATTCTACGAGGAAGTAAGTAAAAATATAGATAAAGGGGAATCAGTTGATGTGATATACTTAGATTTTTGCAAAGGCATTTGATACAGTGCCACATGAGAGATTAATGCACAAAATTAGAGGGACAGGGATAGCTGAAAATGTTAGCTCATGGATAAATAACTGGATAAAAGATAGGAGCAACGAGTAGTAGTAAATGGATCATACTCAGATTGGACAAAGGTAATCAGTGGAGTCCCCCAGGGGATCAGTACTGGGCCCCATTCTTTTTATATTTTTATAAATGACTTGGAGAAATCATTAAATAGAACATCTCTATTTTTGCAGATGATACTAAGTTAACCCCTTAGTGACCAGAGCACTTTTCCATTTGTTGAACCGTTTGGGACCAAGGCTATTTTTACATTTCCTGCTGTGTTTGGTGTTTAGCTGTAATTTTCCTCTTACTCATTTACTGTACCCACACATATTATTACCGTTTTTCTCGCCATTAAATGGACTTTCTAAAGATACCATTATTTTCATCATATCTTATAATTTACTATTAAAAAAATTATAAAATATGAGGAAAAAATGGAAAAAAATTTTTTTTTCAAACTTTGACCCCCAAAATCTGTTGCACATCTACAACCACCCAAAAACACCCATGCTAAATAGTTTCTAAATTTTGTCCTGAGTTTAGAAATACCCAATGTTTACATGTTCCTTGCTTTTTTGCAAGTTATAGGGCACTAAATAAAAGTAGCACTTTGCTATTTCCAAACCACTTTTTTTCAAAATTATCGCTATTTACATTGGGACACTGATATCTGTCAGGAATCCCTGAATATCCTTTAACATGTATATATATATTTAGAAGACATCCCAAAGTATTGATCTAGGCCCATTTTGGTATATTTCATGCCACCATTTCACTACCAAATGCGATCAAATAAAAAAAAAAATGTTCACTTTTTCACAAATTTTTTCACAAACTTTAGGTTTCTCACTGAAATTATTTACAAACAGCTTGTGCAATTATTGCACAAATGGTTTTAAATGCTTCTCTGGGATCCCCTTTGTTCAGAAATAGCAGACATATATGGCTTCTTACGTTGCTTTTTGGTAATTAGAAGGCCGCTAAATGCACTGCGCACCACACGTGTATTATGCGCAGCAGTGAAGGGGTTAATTAGGGAGCATGTAGGGAGCTTGTACGGTTAATTTTAGCTTTAGTGTAGTGTAGTAAACAACCCCAAGTATTGATCTAGGCCCATTTTGGTATATTTCATGCCACCATTTCACCGCCAAATGCGATCAAATTAAAAAAAACTTTAAATATTTCACAATTTTAGGTTTCTCACTGAAATTATTTACAAACAGCTTGTGCAATTATGGCACAAATTGTTGTAAATGCTTCTCTGGGATCCCCTTTGTTCAGAAATAGCAGACATATATGGCTTTGGCGTTGCTTTTCGGTAGTTTAGAAGGTCGCTAAATGCTGCTGCGCATCACACTTATATTATGTCTAGCAGTGAAGGAGTTATTAGGTAGCTTGTAGGGAGCTTGCAGGGTTAATTTTAGCTTTAGCGTAGAGATCAGCCTCCACCTGACACATCAGACCCCCTGATCCCTCCCAAACAGCTCCTTTCCCTCCCCCACCCCACAAATGTCCCCGCCATCTTAAGTACTGGCAGAAAGTCTGCCAGTACTAAAATAAAAGTTTTTGGGGGGGTTTTAGTTTTTTTTTAAAAAAAAATAAAAAATTCTTCTGCTGTGTTGGACCCCCCTTAGCCCCCAACCTCCCTGATCCCCCCCCAAACAGCTCTTTAAAACCCCCCCCCTGCCTTTATTTGTGCACCATATTGGGTACTGGCAGCTGTCCTGCCAGTACCCAGTTTGAAAAATAATAATGTTTTAATTTTTTATTTTATTAAATATTTTTGTAGTGTAGCTGCCCCCCCCCTCAACATCCAACCCCCCACCCTCTCCCAGATGCCTTGATTTGAAAATCCCACCCTCCCCAGTCCTCTCTCCCACCCTCCAGATCTACAGCATATTGATGCTGTTTTGCATTGATCTCAAGTGCACGAGCGTGCACGGCTCTCGTGCACCACGCCCGTGCAGGCTCTCGTGCACACGCCCGTGCACGCGCACGCACGGCTCTCGTGCACTGCGCCCGTGCATGCGCGCGCACTCCGACCGCACAAGATCCCTCCCCCCCTCCTCCACCAATAACTGCCCACCCTCCTCCCTGGATGAGCTCCCACCCACCAACAGTAATGGCTATCGATAGCCGATGCAGAGAAGCCACAGAGTGTCTCTCTCTGCATCGGATGCTAAAAACAGTTATTGCAGGATGCCTCAATATTGAGGCATCACTGCAATAACATGAAAGCAGCTGGAAGCTATCAGGATCGCTTCCACTGCTTTCAAAGACCAAACGACGTATGGGGTACGTCCTTGGTCATTAACTGCATTTTTTTTGCAGGACGTACCCCATACATCGTTGGTCGTTAAGGGGGTTAAGTAAAAACATTAGGTCAGAGCAGATTGAACTTTCATTACAAAGGGACCTGCAAAAAAAGTATGGCAGGTAAATGGAAAATGAGATTTAATACGGGAAAATGCAAGGTTCTACATTTTGGAAGTAAAAATAAGCAGGCAACATATTTTTTAAATGGGACAAGACTTAGCCAAACATAGGAGGAAATGGATTTTGGAGTAGTAATATAACAAGCTAAAGATTGGTGAACAATGCAGGGCAGCGGCTTTCAAAGGTTAATAAGATACTAGCATGTATTAAAAGAGGCATTGATTCAAGGGGAGGAAAGCATAATGCTGTCACTATATAAAGCCCTGGTAAGACCTCACCTTGAGTATGGAGTGCAGTTCTGGGGACCAATCGCAAAAAAAAGATATTGCAGAACAAGAAAAAGTTCAGAGAAGGGCCACAAAGCTAATAAGGGGATTGGAGAATTTAACCTATGAGGAGAGGCTAGCCAAACTGGGTCTGTTTTCTTTAGAAAAAAGGCGCATGAGAGGTGACATGATTACTTTATATAAATATATTCAAGGCCCATATACAAGATGGCAGAAGCTCTGTTTAGTAAAAGAAAATTGTTTTCTGACAAGAGGTCACAATTTAAGGTTGGAGGAAAAGGAGATTTAATCTCCTGCAATGGAAACGTTTTTTCACTGTAAGAGCAATAAAATTGTGGAACTCGTTACCAAAGGAGGTAGTGAATGCCAATACCCTAGATCATTTAAAAATAGTCTGGCTACATTTCTGTATATAAACAAAATTCATGGATATGATTGCTAGTATTAAATGGGGCCACCTTTTAGTGGGGTTATTTAAGTTTAACTGGAGCTTTTTGTAAGTATTTTAGATTTCTATAGGTTGAACTCAATGGACTTTGGTCTTTTTTCACCTTATCTACTATGGTTACTATGTAAAACCATGTGCAGGAGTTCATCAGAGTGAAGCATCTGGTGCTGTGTGCAAACCAACTAATCGTAGAGCCAACTAATCGATTATGAGATTTGTTGACAACTATTTTCATAATCGATTATTATTGATTATTTTGATTAGTTGCTGCAGCTTTAGTATATTGGTGTAAGGGGTTCTAGGTGTAGTAAGAAGCCTTTCTTGGTGGATTTAGATTCAGTCTATTTGGGTATTAAGTTTATTGGTCACAATGTCCAGTGGTTGTTAGGTCTGATGGATAGGTGTCTGGGGTTGAGGTTAATGTGATAAGTAGAGTCATAATGGGTAAAGGTCTAAGGTGGGTGTTGGGGGGAAATTACTTAGGACAACAGCCACAGGTGAGTGTTACATTTATAGTATGGGCCTAAAGTGGGGTGGGTATAAAATAAACTGTGTGTGGAGTCACAAACAGTGGCTGTTGATACTATGTAGAGATAATATTTTGTTTGATTGTTAAGTTGTTTTTTTTCCCCATAGGTTATAAGTGTGGACAGGGGGTTAGGTGTGGTGGAGCAGGGTATTAAGCGTACCAATTTCTGGTGAAAATTAGTTGGTTTCTTGATTGTTAGACTATGCTATGTGATCAATGAGTGGCATTATATGAGTGTATGTCTCTACTGGTTTTAATTTGCATTGAGTCTCAGGTGAGTGTTAATAGTTTTGGGTGGATGAATGTTAGTTAAAATAAATGGGATATGACAGGGGCTTTTTGAGCCTTAGTATATGGTTCTCAACTAAATATTTAGTGTGGTGGATGGGCATAACAGGTATGTATTAGATGCCATAGGTGGTGATACAGGAAGGGCATCGCTCAAGTCATTATGCTGCATGTGTCCAAAAAATGAAATGGTGCCCCTTAACTCTATGTCCACTACAATATAAATGCAATCATTGTCAAAAGTCTCAAAGCCTAAATTTGAACAGATTGAATTTTCACTCAAGAGAATGCTGATACTGAGCCCCTATCTAAGACAAAATTCTCTCCCCCCCCCCCCAAAATATTGTCTCCCTATGTGCTGCACCTTGTCAAATGCTGTCAGTGTCTCTTTAAAATGCCAGGCCTGGTTACAGTGGCATAGCAATATACCACAGGCGGGTAGATGAGGTTAGAGGATAGTGGTGTGGAGGTGGTCGGATAGTTGCTTGAGAGGGGAGATGTTGATCATGTGTGTGCAGTGTCTGGTAAGTGGGATGGAAATTC
Organism: Bombina bombina; assembly: GCF_027579735.1. Taxonomy (NCBI): domain Eukaryota; kingdom Metazoa; phylum Chordata; class Amphibia; order Anura; family Bombinatoridae; genus Bombina; species Bombina bombina. Next base: position 648,281,463 of record NC_069502.1, on the reverse strand, counting down.
CATTTAAATATAAAGTCCTGTTTGTTAAAATGTGAAAACGTTCAATAAAATAAAAAATAATTAAATATAAGTTCCAGTGTTATTCTTCAGATTACATAGTTCAATTTATGTAAAAAAAAAATGTATTAGATGCCATAGGTCAGTGCTTTCCAAACTGTGTGTCGGGACACACTAGTGTGTCGGCAGCAGTGTGTAGGGTGTGTCCCTGCTTCAGCACAAATTTTTTTTACATTTTTATTTTTTTGGTTTCCGACTTTCTGCCTGCCTGCTACACATATCACATGGTTGACACGTGATTTATACCTAGTGGGTCACTGATCATCTTAACCAATTGGCGGCAGCTCAGTGGAACAGAAACTATTCCCATTGGCGGCTTTGGCAGGACATTGGCTCCTGACTGCACGTGAAGTCTCCTTAATTGGCTTGTGACTGCATGTGTAGTCAGTGAGTGGGACAGCAGTGTGTTTGCAGTGCAGACAGTAGTCAATCTGACTCACGGAGCTCTGAGGGGTGGCAGCTTAAACGCTGAGCTTAATTCAGAAGTCACAGTGGGGTTTTATTGCAGCTAGCTCCCAGTAGTGCATTGCTGCTCCTGCTCTTGATATATGGATAGGAAGTTGGAAGCTTAAAAATGCTTGATGATGAAATGGCAAGTGTCTTTATCTAATAATCCACCAAATATTCAGAAACTGTGGTCATCCCATCAACCTCATACATCCCATTAAAATAGTAAGTAGATATTGCTGTTATTAAACTTTTTTAATTCTTGCACATACATACTGTTACTTGTAAAAACATTTCATTATTATATAATTTATGTAATGTGTCCGTATCTCTTAAAACAAGTTAGTTTAACCTCCTTTTTGCTAGTACAACATGAAATTAATTACTGTGTCGCGAAATGATTTAGGTCTAAAAAGTGTGTCACCAACATGAAAAGTTTGGAAAGCTCTGCCATAGGTGGTGATACAGGAAGGGCAAACGCTCAAGTCATTATGCTGCATGTGTCCAAAAATGAAATGGTGCCCCTTAACTCTATGTCCACTACAATATAAATGCAATCATTGTCAAAAGTCTCAAAGCCTAAATTTGAACAGATTGAATTTTCACTCAAGAGAAGGCTGATACTGAGCCCCTATCTAAGACAAAATTCTCTTCCCCCCCCCCCAAATATTGTCTCCCTATGTGCTGCACCTTGTCAATGCTGGTCATGTTCTCTTTAAAATGCCAGGCCTGGTTACAGTGTGCATAGCAATTACCACAGGCGGGTAGATGAGGTTAGAGGGATAGTGGTGTGGAGGTGGGTCGATAGTTGCTTGAGAGGGGAGATGTGATCAATGTGTGTGCAGTGTCTGGTAAGTGGGATGGAAATTCCATTTAGAATATAAGTCCTGTTAGTTAAAATTGAAAACGTTTCAATAAAATAAAAAATAATTAAATAATAAGTTCCAGTGTTATTCTTCAGATTACATAGTTCATTTTATGTAAATTACGTGTTTTTTCACTCAAATTTCTGGAAGCTGTGTTTAGTTATTTTCTCTGTTTCAATAATGCTGGCATATATTACAGTGTCAGGAAAGTTATGATACAAGTTTTACAGCCATCTGATTGTTGTTAAGACATAATTTAGAAATGGATAAATAATATATTGGTGGGAAAATGTGCAAGGAGGGAAATAAAAAGGAGGACACTCACAACTTCCACAACAATAAGCAGTAAGAGGTGGAATGTGGGAGCTGTCTATTGAATGTTTACACGACAGTCTGGCTCCTGCTTCTGATCAGAGAAAAAACAGGCAGAAAGCAAGACATACATCTGTCTAATGTGTTTTGGCTTTACTGGAGAAAAAACTGGTCTAAAATTATTATTTATTATTTATTTTTTTAATTTTATTTTTTTAGAAGGGACTCTAAAAAAAGAACTGTCAAAGTCTGTTTAGTGCAATTGGGTATAAATAATTTTGAAGACCTTTATATTTCTATTATGAGAGACCTATAAACAGGGATCTCAGGCTCACTGTTTTTAACAGTGTATGTATAGCATTGTAACAAGCATTGTTGCAATGCAAACAGTATTGCCATATGGTGAAAAAAATATTAAAAAAAGAAAACAAAAGCAGAATTTTCTGGTGTTAAATAAAAAAAAAGTTATCTTTATTTGAAACTAGTAAGTAAATACAAACAGGTCTACCGCGTTTAATTCAGCACTATGCCAGTGCCAAACTTACTCAGAGACTGTATTACAATGGTTATACGTATAGAAGCTCAAACAGGTGCATGCTCCAGAGCATACCTCAATATTCTTTCATGGAAATGGAGCTAAGTTCAACAATGGATACCATAAACATTAGGGTACATTTAATAAGATATGTATGCGTATATAAATTTGTACACTCTCACCTGATTACGAGTTTTGCGTTAGAGGCTGTGCGGTGCTAACGAGCTAACTATGCTCACTGCTCACTTACAGACAGCGCTGGTATTAGGGGGTTTGTACAAAGCCAGCGTTAACCGCAAAAAAAGTGAGCGAAGACAAAATTTAGCTCCACATCTCACCTCAATACAGCGAAGACTTCTTAAGGTAGGGTGATCTTCAAGGGGTTAGTGGTTAGGTTTTTTAAGGGGGATTGTGGGTTTTAGAGTAGGAGGTTGTGTGGGGTGGTAAGTTTTAAATGTTGGGGGGGGGGATTGTAAATTTAAACAGCTGATTACTTTGGGCAATGGCCCGCAAAAAGGCCCTTTAAAGGGGCTATTTGTAATTTAGTGTAGGGTAGGGGCTTTTTTTATTTGGGGGCGCTTTTTTATTTTGTTAGGGAGATTAAGATTAGGTGTAATTAGTTTAAAAATGTTGTATTTGTTTATTATTTTCTGTAATTTAGTGGGTTTTTTTTCATACTTAGATAATTTTTTAAATTGTAATTAATTGTATTTAGTTTTAGGTAATTCATTCAATTGTAGTGTAGTGTTAGGTGTAATTGTAACTTAGGTTAGGTTTTGTTTTACAGGTAAATTTGTCTTTATTTTAACTAGGGTAGTTATTAAATAGTTAATAACTATTTAATAACTATTGTACCTAGTTAAAATAAATACAAAGTAGCCTGTAAAATAAAAATAAACCCTAAGCTAGCTACAATGTATCTATTAGTTATATTGTAGCTATCTTATGGTTTCTTTTACAGGTAAGTATTTAGTTTTAAATAGGAATAATTTAGTGAATTGTAGTAATTTTATTTAGATTATTAAATTATATTTAAGTTAGGGGGGTTAGGGTTAGACTTAGGTTTAGGGGTTAATAACTTTATTATAGTGGCGGCGACGTTGGGGCCCCGCAGATTTGAGGGTTAATAAATGTAGGTAGTGTTAGTGATGTTAGGGCCGGCATATAGGGGTTAATAATATTTAATAGTGTTTGTGAGCCGGGAGTGCGGCGGTTTAGGGGTTAATATATTTATTATAGTGGCGGCGATGTACGGTTAGGCAGATAGGGGTTAAAATATAATTTTTTTAGTGCTTGTGATTGGTGGGACTCGGTTTAGGGGTTAATAGGTAGGTTATGGGTGTTAGTGAACTTTTTAGCACTTTAGTTAAGAGTTTTATGCTACAAGCGTTGTAGTTTAAAACTCTTAACTACTGACTTTAAAATGCGGTACCAGGCTTGACAGGAGAGGGTCAACCGCTCACTTTTGGTCAGACTCGTAATACCGCGCTATGCAACTCCCATTGAAAATATATGGATACGCAAATTGACGTAAGTGGATTTGCGGTATTTCCGAGTCCTGGCCAAAAAAGTGAGTGGTACACCTGTTATTCTCATGACTCGTAATGCCAGCGGGGCGTTAAAAAGCAGCGTTGGGACCGGCCAACGTTTCTTTTTAACCCTAATGCACAACTCGTAATCTAGCCGTCTGTCTTTTGACAGTTTGATTGTTAACTATGCAAGAGATCTGCAATATAAAACAAAATATTTTGAAAACTATAATTTTGTTTTCAAACTTTTTATTGATAAGCATTTCAGGGTCCAGAGGCAATATAAACCAATTTTCATTTAACTGCATGTAATAGATACTTCTATAAATAATAAATATGCACAGATACTGATCTAAACATCCAGCCCAAATACAGCATCCGTTTTTCATATCTCCATAGGCGGCTTACTCAACCCTCCACCAGAGAGACCTAGCTGATGGTATGCTCCGGAGCTCCCATACGGCAATTGAACGGCTAATAGCCAAAGCCGCAAATGATGCAACGCTGTTTACAGGAAGTCACATGCCAGCAACCGATCTTCCTGGCCTAGAATTCCAGCGAAATACCCAGCAACAAGAGGCGGGAGCGTAACGCAACACGTATCTTCCAAGGAAGTGCGCCGGATCAGAAGAGAGGTGTCCTTGTCAGGAACGGCAGCCGGTGGAGGTTGTGACAGTTGTAAGGAGTCCTGCAACAGTTGCGAAGGCGGGAGGAGGAAAAAAAAAAAACCCCAAGTATCTGTTTGTACAATACATAACCAAAGCTTACCTGAAGGGGTTGAACAGTAGCTGGGGCCAAATATTGTTTATCTGATTAGAGCAAAATAGAGACTGTTCTATTGACTCAGTGCACTGGTTGCTTCAGCAAAGCGTTTAAAGGAGAAAAATGGCGTCCCTGCTTTGATTTTGAAAGACTCTCTTATTCTTGTTTTTCTCTTCCTCATATACAGCCTTCACTTAAGGCAAAATAAGTGAAAGTTCTTGAATGTTTACATGGACTATGATCTCTGGTTTTCTGTGCGTCCGGTAAAGGGGTAACATCAAGTTAAAAAGCCAGAACATACATACAGGCAAAGAGAAAAGAGAGCAAAATTCATGCCAAGAAAAGAACTCTGTTTTTTAGAATGATCTAATATGGACTGGTGAAAGATACCTATTCGGCTATACAGAGCCTGAACTTTATTGTATGCACAGTATATGAACAAAGTATTTCTTTTGGATTCCCCCTTTTTTTTCTTTTTTTAAAGTGGTTGCATAGGCGGTTAGAAAATCTTTTTGTGTACGTCTATTGCTAAACTGCTGAATCTTGTACAGGCTCGGTAATAGCCCTGTGTAATGTACTGTGGCTATCTGTTCTCTTGGGGTCTTGTGTGAAAGGGAAAGATAGAAAAATAGAAGATTGCATGTCAATATTTTTGTTTTTACCTAATGGTTGTGCGTAAGTCCACTGTAAGGCCAATTTTGGTGGCATAATTTTTATATCTATTTCCTAATTTCACTCTTTAATTTCATGTTCAATAAAATTTGTGCTACCCTCGTTTTTGTGAGGGAGTATAACAAGTAAAAAAAAAAAGGGGAAAAACAAACAATAACACAATATATAACACACGCCTCAAAGCTTAATATAAAACGTTCACTTTTTTGCACTAGTACGTCAAGTGAAATAGTTTTTCACTGTACTTCTTTGCACTATTATTGTTCCACTTTTTTTTTTCACCACACAATGGTTTTGTTTTTTCTTTCAATTTTTTTAATGTCACTGCACATTTTTGTGTCTTTTTTTTCCCCTCTTTCTCATTTCTTTTACTTTTCAAAAGTTTTTTGATGGAAAGGGTTGTTACAATTCCTAAAAATAGATCTCCAGCGATGCCCCCAAAGAAAAAAAATAATCCAAAAGTAGAATAGATAGTACATTGGATACACCAGGCACCCCTATTCAAAACACAGATACACAGATTATGTTTAATCAGATAGCTTGAACTGATACTCCCACAGGTTGGAGGCAGTAAAAAAAGAATAAAGGGGCCTAACAAACGGAATTCAGGCATTCTCTAGTAGAATTGCGGAGGTAGAGTCTAGGTAATCTGAATTTGAAGATCGCTATAGCTCCCAAGAAGCTACCCATAAGTTCCACTCAATAAAATAAAACTGTTTCAATCTAGACTCGAAGACTTGGAAGATAAGTCCCGTTGTTAACAATGTTAGAGTGATGGGCTCCCGGAGACAAGTGAGTTTGATGACTTGATTAAGGTTGCTTCATAATCACTACCTAGAAAACCCCAGACAGAGAGAATATTGGTGGAACAGGCACATAGAACAGGGTACCCAAGAAAGTACAGTGATGGAAGAGTAGACCTTGTATAGTGGTCATAAGATACCTTAATTTCCAAGATAAGGCCAATGTTTTGAATATTATAGAAAGGCTAGAGCATTAATGGTGGGTGGGGTAGCACCCGATTACATCTGTTTCAAGACTTCTCGGCTGAAACCTCCGCTAAGAGAAGGGAAATGGCCCCTTACTGTTCAGGCTCTTATTAAGGCCGGGGCTTAGAGCCGTATGAGGTAGACTGCCCAGATTACCAAGATACTCAATAACATATCAGAGGCAAAACAAGGTAGACTTTGTATTTCCTGACAGAAGAGGTAATCCTACGACCTAGGTAGAATTCCAATAAGGAATTGGAAATAGGTATTATATTGAAAATAAGAATATTGACAGGATGAGCAACGTTTGTGTCAAGTGTGCTAGAACTTCAATCTAGAAGGGAACATTGTTTGATATTGTTTAGTGTGTATAATGTTTTTAGTGGGTCACCAAAAGAAATGGATTTTATTTTTTGATTGGTATAAATATAGAAGATATATTTTTTATGAAGCAGGACTCTTTTTTTTTTTTTCTCTTCCCCCTTCTCGCTGTTTGGAGTGGTATAGCCAATAAGCCTTAGTGAGTATGAATTTAGATATTAATTGTAGTATCCTGGAATGTGGGTGGAACAACATCCCCAATAAAGATGGACAAACATTTTTAAATTGCTTAAACAGCAAAAGCCAGATGTAATTTTCTTACAAGAACTTACCTGAAAGCCCATGAAATAGAAAAGGTTGAAAGTGGGGTGGATTCGAGTTATTGCTACACCTTGCACACATAGGGAAATCTGGGGTTGCTATATTATTGAATAAGAAAGTTACATATAATATCCTACACCAGGAACTGGACCCTTAGGCAGATATATAATCTTACAAGTTGAAAATAAATGAATAATAATCTAGTGTTAGCAGACGACTTCAACATGACCTTATATCCACAGATGGACAGGTATTGTTTGAATTCGACAGCTCGTCTTTTTTTAGGGAAGCTAAATTTTTTAGAGAATTTTGTGAATCTTTAAAGTTGAAAGATATATGGCGTACACAACACCCGGATGGTCGTAATTTTTCATGCGAGTCAAAGTCACATAAGAATTTTTCGATGATAGATCTTTTTTAATAGCAGAGAAATTATTAACCTAGATATAGACACAAATATATATGAAAATTTTACTTTCAGATCATGCTACTTTAAATTTTCATATACCTGTAGCTCAGAATAGAAACACTTTTCATTTTCCAAAATATATGTTAAATAACTTATGATTCACTAATTGGCTTCTGGAAAAATGGCAAGAATATTATAGGTACAAACCAAGAGTACTTAAAAAAAAAAATAGAACCTTCTGGGAGGCAGGGAAGGGCGGCCCTCAGAGGGGAGATAAAAGCCTATATGTTAAGCATAAAAAAGGTGAAATTCAATTGGCCAACCAGGTTAAAAAATTCATATAGGACCTATTTGAACGCCTCAAATTAGTATAAACTGGAATAAGTATCAGCAAGCTAAGAGGGAGAAAAATGGTCATTAGAGGATTTAAAAACTAGGGCTTTTTTAAAAAATCAACAAGGTATCTCAGCTAAACATTGAGCGAGAATTATTATGATTAGGAAAAAAGTAATATGATACCAAGTATCAAGATCGTCAGCGCAACACTTTATACCACTACTGAGAATTCGTGAAGCATTTTTTACGAATTATCAAAAAAATATACTTCTAAAGAAAGCACAGCTAAACAGGAGCAGGGATAGATTTTGGCAGAAAAATTAGGCTCCCTAAAATTTCTAAGGAGGAATTATTGGAGCTCAACCAGCCAATTACGTTAGAAAGACAATTACGTTTAGAAGAAATTGAACCTACCTACCACTGCCTGATGAGTCACTAGCTTCTTGTGAAATGCATAGCAGAATATCTTGTATTGTTTTTATACAATTTTTAAGTAAAATATATCCCCTGTCTTGGATATTTTATTTTATTTGGTTCGTGTTCTTTTTTTGGGGTATCATATCCTGATTTGGACTGTGGATCCTGCACTCTGGAGTGAGTCAGCTGGTAGACTCTGATATGCCAGCTTGCACTACATGCACTGCTTTATAGTGTGCAGCATATGTGAGTATCCAATCATAGCGTGGACCTAATATTGGGCTTTGAAAGCTTAGTGACCATCTGCACTATTGGAGTCTCTCTGTAGTCCACCCTATCTTCTGTCCTTATATCTCAGACCAAGATTACATTGCATCCGGTTGGGGACTAGCTGGTGGCTTCTTAACATGTCCAGCCTGTATGAATAGCACTGTATTATAGTGTGCTCCTTCTGTGAGTACCCATCTATAAGTAAGGGATTCATTTCTGGGAAAGAAAATATGTTTTGTTTTAACACACTGCACCATTGGAGCGCCTTCTTCCTTCTTTGTTTTTTTGCATATACTTCCTGCAAGCCTGCGGAGGCTTGATTTAATAGCAGTTTAGTACAACAGCCCTCACTTCAAAGAAACAGTGTCAGTGGAACGGTGAGGCTCGTATCAAATAGTTATGCTTATATGAGATGTTGATGTTACTGTGTGGAAGTTTTTTTTTTTGTTTTTTGTTGTTGCTGTTACAGCAGTCTTATTTAAGAGAGGTTGCAAATGTTTAAAATAAGCATTTTGAAAATGTGATGTTGCTTGTACTGTTTAGTGACTAGTATAGTTAACACAGTGTCCTTTTGCTTTGGAACATTTTATATTTAGTGAAATAATTATATATGTGTCTGTGATAACCCAATAACTGTTAACTTAACCAAAGATACCAGTGTTCACATTTGTTGCCCACAAGTGTTTCTGTATCTAACATTTACCATATAACAAACTTGTTCTGTTCATTTAGGAGCTTCTTATGGAGCACACTGTTTTCATAAAAGTACACAAATTATTAGGAACATTAAAAGAATAACTTTCATGATTCATATAGAGCAGCAATTTTAAGCAACTTTCTCATTTACTCCTATAATCACATTTCTTCATTCTCTTGGTATTTTTATTTGAAAAAGCAAGAATGTATACATAGGAGCCGCCCATTTTTGGTTCAGCACCTGGGTAGCACTTTCTGATTGTGTCTAAATGAAGCCACCAATCAGCAAGCGCTACCGAGGTCCTGAATTAAAAATGGGCTGTCTCCTAAGCTTAATTCAAATAAATATACCAAGAGAACAAAGAAAAAATGATAATAGAAGTAAATTAGAAAGTTGTTTAAAATTGTATGCTCTAATCTGAATCATGAAAGTTTACTTTTGACTAGACTATCCCTTTAAACATCAGCCCTAATTTACTGTATTATTGGTTTATTACCCTAGCAGATGAAACAAGGTTATAATTGTTTCCCTTTATTTGTAAACTAAACAAAAATCATATTTCTGCAGACACATAACAACATGGAAAATTTTAGTAATAAAATTATAAAATCTGCCATGTCCCTGCATTAAGTACCAATAAATAAATATATATATTTATGTATTTAACCTTGCCTCCTAGCCTTTGCAAAGCTCTTACTCCTGAATTTAAGAAGGTAAAGGGACATAAAAATCCAAATTTTTCTTTCATGATTTAGAAAAAAACATACAATTTTAACAACTTTCTAATTTACGTCTATTATCTAATTTACTTTCATTCGCTTTATATCCTTTGCTGAAAAGCATATCTAGATAGGCTCAGTAGCTGCTGATTGGGTGGCTGCAACATAGATGACTTGTGTGATTGGCTCACGCCCATATGCTTTGCTATTTCTTCAACAAGGGGATTATCTAAAGAAGTTAAGCAAATTAGATAATAGAAGTGAATTGAATGTTTGTTTAAAATTGCATTCTCTAACTGAATCATGAAAGAAAACTTTTGGGTTTAGTGGTCCCTTTAATTTGAGCAATGCACCTTTTTATTACATTTTAACCTTCTATTATATCATGTTAGACCAAAAGCAAAGGAAAAAAAATATTTGAGACATTTTAAAAACAACGCAACAATTTTATTTTCTCTGCAGCTAATTTGCAATGCATGCAATATATTATAAAACTTTAAAAATTACTTTACTCTCCAGTTAATCAACACATTGCAATTTTAGTTGGTGCTTTAGTGTAAATGCCTAATTTAAAATCAAATTTCATTTCAAAATGACCTGTAGAAAAATATTCATTAAAAAAATTCTCATCGCAGAAAGTGAAAAAAAGTGTTTTTAATTCATTTTTTTATATAAATGCACGTGACTCTTTTTGTGTGTGTTCATAATAAATGTCCTTTATTAAGTTTTTACCTTTGGTTTAATATATGAACCACATTATAACAGTATTGTGTTTTATTGATTGATTGTTGCCAAGTTGTGTTTTGGGGATATTTTAATCTGTTAGGCTGGGATTTTTCCTTAGAATTTCCCATATAGGGCTAGATTATGAGTGGAGCATATTTTGCTTTTTGCGAGCGTCGGGTACCACGAATATTACAAAAGTTGAAAAAAAAAGTTTTCTCACGAGTGCTGAACCTAACAAACGCAAAAAGCCAAAATTAGAATTTCTCAACCACATTAATGTATTCCCTAATAGAAGTCAATGAGAGCAAGAAAAGTAGAAAAAAAAACTGACAATCTACTCGTGGCAAATCTATTTTCCATGTTCTAAAGTTCACTAACCCGACCCATGAAAATATGAATATTTCACATTCTAATGTTCTTCATATATACATATATATATATAGGAATATCATTTAAAAATACATAGAACATATTCTGCTATGTGTAATGTGAAATATTTAAAGTATATACACAGTATTACACTTTTTATTAAATATGAATAATTGCATAAATAAGATTTTATATGTTTTTCATCTTCTTAATTGCAAAGCGCTCCAATCCAAAACTTATATATATATATATATATATATATAATATATATATATATATATATATATATATATATGTATGTCTATATGTGTGTACATATGTATTTAAATGTGTATATATGTCTGTAAATACATCTATACACATTTGAATACATAAATACATATGTACACATACACTCACACGGCCACTTTATTAGGTACACCTGTTCAATTGCTTGTAATACAAATTGCTAATCCGTCAATAACATGGCAGCAACTCCATTTAGGCATCTAGATGTGGTGACTTTGAATGTGGCATGGTTGTTGGTGCCAGTCAAGCTGGTCTGACTATTTAAAAAAACTGCTGATCTACTGGGATTTTTCATGCACAACCATCTCTATGGGTTTGCAGAGGGTTTTCAGAGAATAGTCCAAAAAAAGAGAAAATATCCAGTGAGCGGCAGTTGTGTGGACAAAAATGCCTTGTTGATGTCAGAGGTCAGAGCAGAATGGGCAGACTGGTTCGAGATGATAGAAAGGGCAACAGTAATGTGGGGATATTTTCTTGGCACACTTTGGGCCCCTTAGTACCAATTGAACATCGTTTAATGCCACGGCCTACATGAGTATTGTTGCTGACCATGTCCATCCCTTTATGACTACAGTGTACCCATCTTCTAAATGCTACTTCCAGCAGGGTAATGCACCATGTCACAAAGAGCTCAAATCATCTCAAACTGGTTCCTTGAACATGACAATGAGTTCACTGTACTCCAAAGGCCTCTACAGTCACCAGAACGCAATCCAATAGACACCTTTGGGATCTGGTGAATGGGAGATTCGCATCATGGATGCGCATCCGACAAATCTGCAGCAACTGAGTGATGCTATCATGTCAATATTGACCAAAATCTCTGAGAAATGTTTCCAACACCTTGTTGAATCTATGCCACAAATAATTAAGGCAGCTCTGAAGGCAAAAGGGGTGCAACCCAGTACTAGAAAGGTGTACCTAATAAAGTGGCCGGTGAGTTTATATAGACATATATATATATATATATATATATATATATATATATATATATACATACATAGCCATCTCTAGACATGCATATGTACATATCTCTATGTAAAAGCCCTTTGAAACTTTTTTTTCTAACACCTGAGACCTTATATCTTTAAGCCCTATAACTTTTTGTGTGCAATATTTTTTTTAAATTAATTTTATTAGATGGTGTTATTATGATGTAACTGTACTTTGTAATGTATTTTTGATGTGTTTTTGTTAAACTTTATAGTTATGCTAAAGCAGTTAAAACCAGATTTCTGAGGACAGGGCTAACCTGACGCACGTTAAACTTCAATTGCACTCAAGCAATCAAGCTTACTTTTCAACTTGTAATATGATTGTAAAACCTGACGCGTGCAAACACCTGCAATAAACCCCTTATCTCTTGTGTGTAACTGTTAGCACTCCACTCATAATCTAGCCCTAAATGAGTTGTGATTTCACTGTGCATATACAAAAATAAACCTAATATATTTTTGGGCCACATAACAAGTGTCCCACTTTTGCTCGTGTGGAAAACACTGCCAGTAAAATTGGCGTGTGAAAACCTGCATGTTATTAAACCATGCAGGTTAGCATGCGTATTAAAAGTTGAAAGTAAAATGTTTGTGTGCGAGTGAAAGCCAACATGCGCCAACTACAGGACTTAGATGATAGGGACCGCTAACTTCTTCTCCCCACAGACTCCAATGGAGAACACAAACTGGCAAAAAGAAACCTAACACTTATTGCTTGCATGCTAACCTGACAGCGCTAACCCAACAGTGGTTATGAATATTTAACATTCCAATGTTATTTCAAGAACATTGAAGAGAATGGTATATAATATCCATGAATATAATAAAAGGCATTGAAAAGTTAAAGATGAGCAGAGTCATTAAGGATATAAAACATATATATATATATATATATATATATATATATATATATATATATAATATATATATATATATATATATATTATATATATACAGTATCTCAAAAAAGTGAGTACAACCCCTCACATTTTTGTAAATATTTTATTATATCTTTTCATGTGACAACACAGAAGAAATGACATTTTTCTACAATGTAAAGTAGTGAGCATACAAAGAGAGAAGCGCTCTACCAGAACGAACAACAGCTAATGATGCAGGGCAAGGTAATGATGCAGGCAAGCAAGACAATTTAATCTGTCAACGTTTTCCCCAGCCAATTAGTGCCAGATTTCTTCTCGGAATTGCAATTGACTTGGGACTATCTATTTTTTAGATTTGCCTGGTATTTCGGGGCTTGCACTGACCTTACTTGCAAGATCAGACTGATATACTTCAGGAAAAGTTTTCCTCTGTTAAAAGCACACTGGTCTAAAAGAGTTTGGCTTCCGGGTGTAACCATTTTTAAATGGCAAGCAATAGAACAGATCCCAAAAAACCAAGGGGAGGTGACAGACTTGCGTTCTCAGGTATTAGGAAACCTACTGGATTTTCGAACTCAAGAGCTTGATACCAGTGGGATTCAATTCCGAGCATGATATAATAAACTATTGGCATAGATAGGTCCGATATAGTTACGTTATCTTGTTGCACAGTGTGCTTTGGATCCATGTACATAGTAACTCATACTGGTATAACTGCTTTTCATGGTGGTCCTTGTTTTCTAGTTTAATAATGGGGACAATTTAAGAGCTATACTATGTACCCATTATTTATTTAGACAATGCCGCTTTGTTTGGTGACGTATTCTCTCTGTATGGAGGGGATATGTATTCACATTACTATCATATTGTAAATTTTACTTCAGATAAGAATTAATTCTCAGTCTAGATTACATTTTCAAATAAGATACTAGTGAGTACTATTCTGGTCCACCTATTTAAGCACGTTAAGTTATTTCATCATGTATTATGGGTGCCCCCCCAATAAGTTCATAAAGGTACTCTAGTAGTTGCTAGTTATCATAGGGGTTATATAAATATATTTATTTATTTACTTACGCCCCTTTAGAAGAGAGTCGCTAGATATCTAGTATTAATTAATTTTTACATTCATAGTAATACATATGATAGAGTTTCCATCCCCTATTGTTGTTTTCATCATGATTAATATAAATTATGGCTATTGATATTCCCTTTGGGATGACTGGACTATGTTAATATCACTTATTCAATCCACTAGTTGATATTGATGATAATGGCAAACAGGTAATAGGGTATATCTATGTTTTGCCCTTTTCATTCTGATATCTTAATATGGTTTATATACCTTTAAGGGATCTATTGAAGTACAATAAGCACATAGGTTACTCTTATAGAGCAGCAAATTATTAAAGTTTAGCTTGCTAATTCTTGAGGCTAGGCTATTATGGCAGATTGAGTATACTGTATAAATAATACAAGAATAAGTTTGCACTGTTAGTACACTATCAGCTACATTGTTGCGAATACAAATTGTGTCAGTTTCAATTTGTGTTGAATATTCATCAATCTCTCTGTCCTTCCAGTACATCAGGAGTTAATTGTAATTATGAGTCCTCAATGCACATTAGAAGTGCCAGGTCAGGTGGTGTTTTTAGCCTATCATGTTGTTTTATTCCCTATTTAGGTATAATCAGCAGTTTTAGTTTACGGTCCTTTGACCGTAAACCGCTTTGTGGCTGACTTTGTGCTGACTTTGCACTTACCATGCTATTCCATGTCTGTTTTTTACTCCAATCCAATAAAGAGTGTTTTTTATACATACAGTGGATCCGGACAATGGACCCTTCTTTCCTCTTTTTTTGAATAATTAGAGACACTAGCTCCGTCTCTCTAGAGGTAGTGCCCTCTCTGGTGTAGAGTAGAACAACATGATCATGATTAAACACTACACCTTTATTTATCTCAGATATGCCTGAGGAAACAGCGATTTTATAGCCGAGAAACGCGTTTGCATTAGGGGGGCTATATGTCTATGCCCTCCTATCACTTGAAGCTTTTGTTTTTATGTGAGTTTTAATAAACCTTAGTGTTTTACATAAGCCAAGTGTTAGCACCTTACTTTTAATCCCTATCGCTCTTTGGGCTGCATTCAGTACTCAATCTGGGTACTGCAATCTGGTGTTCCTGAGTGTTACCTGCTGCCTGGGTTAGCTGATACATCTTAGAATAATATTTTAAAGCTATTATGCAGGACAATTCTAGACAAATGTGTAGAAATGTTGTCAGTAGTCCTAGGGGAAGCACGATCATATAAAAGTATTTGGTTTTTAATATATAAAAAACATTTTTACAATTGGTTTATCTGAGGATTAGCATTTGAATTATCAAATAAATTATAAAAGTTTTTTAAGGAAATATTTTTTAAAATATTAACATATATATTTTTAAATGTATTTTAACACTCACGGGAATTCAAGGACAAATAATATGATCTTGGCTTCATAATATACACATATATGTTAGGATTCAATAGTCATATTATGTATATGTTAAACTCTTCAGAAATGTGATGCTTCCATAACTATGTAAAAACGGAATGTATTTGTTAGATCCAATAACATTATTTACAATTGTCGATCTGTCAAAAACATAAGTCTTCTGGTTTTCACGTCATTAAACCACGTGACCGGAATGTTTAGCCAATCAGATACTAGGAATCAGGGGAGGCGTGCCGCCGCCTCGCTTTAAAGCCGACAACATTATCGTTCTATTTTCATTACTCTGATGAAGAAGGGACCAGTGGGTCAGTGCCTTCGAAACGCGTAAGGAGTACTTACAGATCGGCTTTTTAATCAAGAACTTTTAGAAGATTTTTCACAAGACTTTCTGGGGCAAATTGGGACCTAGATTTTAAATTTGGACACTTTCATTACCTCATATGTGACTGAGGTTGAATCTTGTAAGCAGTATATCATATGAGTGTTTCACTTTTTTAATAAGTAAAAAATAAAGTTACAGTGTTGCACTGTATGTCTTTCTGCTTTTATTACATGGTGACGTAATATGTAATTCAAAGAGCATTCTACTATCTTCAAGAAGCAGAGAAGTGTGGATTCCTAAGGTCCAATGTGGTCTCTCCTCTTGACTGTGCGCACTTACCTCATATGATTGGGGGTAAGAAGTGTAAGTAGGAACCCTGACGGGGTCTTTTGTTATTCCTCACGATTTTAGGATACCATTTAAGGATATTTCTATTATATATTATATGGACTAAAAAGAGAAATCTTTGAATTTTGTTTAGGACTGCTGATATATCTACTGTTGTATTTACAGGGAGATTTTTGCCAATTATTATATATTTGTGCATATATGTGGTATTGATTTGTCATTTTACTATTTTTGTGCTAATTCCATATTACAGAGGAACATCAGTATTCCCTCTTCTAGCGCCCTCCACACTCTTGCATTATATATATATACTATATATATGTCTGTGTGTGTGTGTGAATATCTATTTAAAAATGCAAACCTTTTCCTCTATGTGAAAATATTCAATAAAGGGATATAAAAGAAGTGCTGGTGTTTAAAAAGAAAACAATATACAATTTAAAACCAAATATTGTACTATTGATATAGTAGATCAAGTCTAACGTATTAGTCCTGTTTACTGTCCATAGCTGGTGGTAAATAGGGAATAAAGATGTCCTCTTGAATGGAATAATGAATCAGGCTGCTCCTCTTGATCCCAGAGAGTGTGGAACACTGTTTGAGAAGAATAGAGAGAGGGCGCCACAATAGCGTGATATCGTCTGGAATGCAGGTACAGATAAAAGAAGATTTTATGCTTACCAGATGGTGTGGCACTGTACTGTAACCAGTGCAAGAGAGCAGGCTAGCACTTAACAGTGGCTAGTACACTGTAGGAGCCAGGCTCCAAAGGCACTTGTCCTAGTTGCAACTTGGTGTTTGTCTCCTGTTGTCTGGACTTGTCTGGACTTCAGGTGCTGCAAAGGAGTAATCTTATGTGTGTTGTTCAGATGGTAATGTATTGAACCACAGCACAGACAACTTCAAATAAAAATGACTTTTAATAATTTTATGACGCGTTTTCTCAACCTACAGGGGTTGTTTCATCAGATAAAAATGTTAAAAAAATGATATCTGATGAAACAACCCCTGTAGGGTTGAGGAAACGCGTCATAAAATATTAAAAGTCATTTTTATTTGAAGTTGTCGGTGTTGTAGGTTCATACATACCATCTGAACAACACACATAAGATACTCCTTTGCAGCACCTGAAGTCCAGACAAGTCCAGACAACAGGAGACAAACACCAGTTGCAACTAGGACAAGTGCCTTTGGAGCCTGGCTCCTACAGATGTACTAGCCACTGTTAAGTGCTAGCCTGCTCTCTTGCACTGGTACAGTACAGTGCCACACCATCTGGTAAGCATAAAATCTTCTTTTATCTGTACCTGCATTCCAGACGATATCACGCTATTGTGGCGCCCTCTCTCTATTCTTCTTTTCCTCTATGTGAAGAACATTGGAATGTAGAATATTTACAGGTCATACACAGTAAAACATTATTAAATATTACAGAAATCAGTACTGGGCCCCGTTCTTTTTAATATTTTTATAAATGACTTGGAAACAAGGATTAAATAGCGACATCTCTATTTTTTGCAGATGACACTAAGTTAAGTAAGGTCATTAGGTCAGAGCAGGATGAACTTTCATTACAAAGGGATATGCAAAAATTAGAAGTATGGGCAAGTAATGAAAATTAGATTTAATAAACGGAAAAATGCAAGGTTCTACATTTTTAAGTAAAATAAGCAGGCAACATATTTTTTAAATGGGACAAGACTATAGCCCAAACAGAGGAGGAAAGGGATTTGGGGAGTAGTATTAGATAACAAGCTTAAGATGGGTGCACAATGCCCGGGCAGCGGCTTCAAAGGGCTAATAAGATACTAGCATGTAGTTAAAAGAGGCATTGATTCAAGGGGAGGAAAGCCATAATTCTGTCACTATAAAAAGCCCTGGTAAGACCTCACCTTGTGTATGGAGTGAAGTTCTGGGGACCAATCGCAAAAAAAGATATTTGCAGAACTAGAAAAAGTTCAGAGAAGGGCCACAAAGATAATAAGGGGATTGGAGAAATTACCTACGAGGAGAGGCTAGTCAAACTGTGTTTGTTTTCTTTAGAAAAAAAGGCACTTGAGAGGTGACATGATTACTTTATATAAATATATTCAAGGCCCATATTCAGAGATGGCAGAAGCTGCTGTTTTATGTATAAGTATATAAAAGAACATCGCCCAAGTATTTTATCTCAAAGCTCCCTCACAGGTAATCTTCCCTATGATTACCGTAAATTAATACACCAATAACAAAATAGATAATAGTTTGGGAGCGCTAAAAGCTAAATGAGATAATCTGGAGACTGATAAACAATTTTAACAAAAATACATTTATTTAAAACATACATAAAAGTTTTAAGATAAATTAACCATGGGTCATCTCCCTTTGGGATTAAAAACATGATAAAAAATCACTATATAAAAAGAGTTTCTTGACAAAGCCTGCTGGCAAAACGCGTAGACGTTACCTGCTGTTACCTGCTTTTTAAATATTGGACAAACAACCTTTACCTATCCCCTATTGAAAGGAGCAGAGGGAAAAAGAAAGTTCAAAAAACAAACGCCGTTTTGTATTTCAAGTCCAAGATTACATCTACACGCTGAAGACGTGTACTACAAACACCTGTATCAAGAAGCTGCCGGGAAAACAAAATCCTAACCATAGGGGCCAAAGTCGCTTCAAACTGATAGAAGACAAAACCCATACACGCAGGAGCGTGGTCCAGAGGTTTTCGTTTTCGGTATCGGAGATACTTGTACCATACAAGGAGGAGAGACACGAAAACAATATCGGTAAGAGAGACCTAGATACCATCAGACACAGACGTGTCAGAAGAGCTGGTAAGCCCTACAAAAAATATCCAATCTACACTGAAATACTGCGAGTACAGCTAACTTTGTATATGTATATATATATCAAAAGACATTGCATCACAAAAAGTTAACAACTTAATCAGTCTAATACAACAATATATTGGACATGATATGTAATTGTTTCCTTTTAACACAAAAAGTACAGTGTAAAAGTCTAAACCGCTATAAAGTTTTGAGAAATCTCTTGCTGCCATTACAAAACCTGATTTAAGTTGGAAACCAAAGATAAATGATTTAAGGTGAAATTGTAAAATTAAGGTGGAATCTTTTAGAGAATATACTAAAGCACTCTTTTTATGTATGATTTTTTTTTACACTGTTTTTTAATCCCAAAGGGAGACGTCCCATGGTTAATTTATCTTAAAAGTTTTATGTATGTTTTAAATAAATGTATTTTTGTTAAAATTGTTGTATCAGTCTCCAGATTATCTCATTTAGCTTTTAGCGCTCAGCAGCTCTGTTTATTCCAAGAAATTGTTTTCTGACAAGAGGTCACAATTTAAGGGTTGGAGGAAAGGAGATTTAGTCTCCTGCAATGAAACGTTTTTTCACTGTAAGAGCAATAAAATTGTGGAACTCATTACCAAAGGAGGTAGTGAATGACAATTACCCAGGGATACATTTAAAAATAGTCTGGATACATTTCTGTATATAAACAAAATTCATGGATATGATTGCTAGTATTAAAATGAGAACACCTTTTAGTGGGGTTATTTAAGCGTAACTGGAGCTTTTTTGTAAGTATTTTAGATTTGTATAGGTTGAACTCGATGGACCTTCAGTCTTTTTTCAACCTTATCTACTATGTTAAACAATTTAATAACATTTTTCATGTTTTAAGTGGAAAGGGCTTCCAAAGTATATATACATATTTATATAGTGTATACATGTGTATATATGTATCTATAACAAATATACCATGTACACATAAATACATATGGTAAACACATATACATGTGTATATATACATGTATATGTATGTATATATACATTATAGGCCCTTTCCATTCGAATACTTAGATATATATACTATACCTTTTAATCCTTATAACTTTTTTAATAATTATGTGAATATTTGTTTATTAGTGTATATATGAGTGTATCTGTTGATTTTTAATGTATTTATGTAGTGTATAATGTTAGGCCTAACCCTTTACACAAGGTCTTCAGTCGCGCTAACCTGACGAGCGCAAATTTAGTTGCAGTCGCCTTTACTTTTAACTTGTAATACGCGTGAAGTTAATGCGAACTCATTAGTGCACACCACTTGTAATCTAGCCCGCAATTCTGTAGCTGGTATAGCAAGTAATTGGAAACCTTTTAAAGGGGACATATACACCAATTTTCATATAACTTGCATGCA
This sequence comes from Bombina bombina, assembly GCF_027579735.1. Classification (NCBI taxonomy): domain Eukaryota; kingdom Metazoa; phylum Chordata; class Amphibia; order Anura; family Bombinatoridae; genus Bombina; species Bombina bombina. The sequence continues at coordinate 648,261,162 of NC_069502.1, read as the reverse complement.
ATAGACACTTTAAGAAGTATATGCACAGATACAAAAAAACAGTATTAAACCTTTTAAAAACTTACTTAGAAGCTTACTTAGAAGCTCACAATTTAGCACTGTTGATGAGTATAGGCTGGGACACCCACTGAAATGGCTGGGGAAGCAGGAAGAGCAGACCCTCCCCCCATCCCATCCCCTACATATGAAACTACCCATTAGACCAGTGCTTTCCAAACTGTGTGTCGTGACACGTTATGTGTGTCAGTGGAAGTGTGTAGGTATGTCCCTGCTTCTGCAACAATTTTTTGAATTTAAAAATTATATTTTACATTTTGTTTTTGGGTTTTCCGACTTTCCGCCTGCCTGCAACGCATATTACGTGGTTGACATGTGATTGATACCTAGTGGGTTCACAGATCATCTTAGCCTATTGGCGCAGTTCAGACAGAACTGAAACTATTCCCATTGGCGGCACATTGGCTCCTGACTCACGTGTAATATCCTCAATCGGCTCCTGACTGCACATGTAGTCAGTTAGTGGGGGCAGCAGTGGTTTTGCAGCATGGGCAATAGTCAGTCGTACTTGCAGAGCTCTGAGGGCAGCAGGCTTAAACGCTGAGCTGAAGTCAGAAGTCAAAGTGTTGGTTTTTCTGCAGCTAGCTCCCAGTAGTGCATTGCTGCTCCTGCTCTGATATATGGATAGGAAGTGGAAGCTTAAACATGCTTGATGATGAAAAGCGAATGTCTTTATCTAATATGCAGAAACTGTGTTCATCCCATCAACCTAATACATCCAAATAAAATAGTAAGTAGCTATTGGTGGTATTAAACTTTTTTTAATTCTTGCACATACAGTACATCATACTGTTACTTGTAAATACATTCTGTTATTATATAATATGTATGTGTACGTATCTCTTAAGACAAAGTTAGTTTACCTCCTGTTGCTGAGTACAACTAAATACAGTGTCCACAAAATGATGTAGGTCTAAAGTGGTCACCAACATGAAAAGTTTGGAAAGCTCTGCATTAGACAAACAGGAGCAAGCAGGAGTCTGTAGACATCAGTATAAATCTAAAACTTTTTGCTTGGTTAGGAGTCTGAAAATCAGCACAATGTTATTTAAAAATAGGTGAAACCATACATGTTACAAAAACACTCCCAGATGGGCTATATATTTCGATCATCTACAAAACATTTTTAGTTTAACAATGTCCCTTTAAGGGAAAAACCAATTTACAGTACAGAATCATTTTTAATGTATTTTAAACATTTAAATTATACAATATTTTAAAGTGAAATGTCGGTGACATAATTTTCTTGATTGATTTCCTCAAAGTTATAACAAATTTTCAATGCCAAGTAATCCATTGCTTGCGTCCTCATTCCATTGTTAGAAGCACAGAACTTTCAGCCAATGAAGACAGGGTGGGTGGAAGTTGAACAATGACAGACTTTTACAGCCAATGTTGGAAGTGACTCTGCAGTGGAAGAAGCAGGCAACATTTTCAAAACATCCTCTGTAATCTTTATGCACAAACTATTTAATGCCAGAGACAGATGAACAGTGAAACAGCAAGGAAGAAGAAAATTCCACAAATAAACAACAGCTGATAGAACCATTAGCATTCATTTTGTTTCTTTATGGCTATTCATCTGGTCATTTTTGTAACCAAAACTGCCAGTGCTTCAGCTTGCATAATGACCAGTCTGAATACGAATGGCTAAGTTACAAGTGGAGCGCTAAATTATTACGTTACCACAAACGGTTAAATTGCCCGTTTGCGGGAGCGCATCAATTAACCAGCCATTAGCAAGTGGTAGCATTTTGCGCTCTGAAAATTAACTATAGATCAGCTCTCTGGTTAATTTTCTAAAGTGCCCCCAAATTACCTAAAAAAAGAGTGCATAATAATTTTTTATTAAAAAAAATAAAATTTTCTTTCCTAAGGACATGGAGAGTCCACAACGTTATTCCAATTACTAGTGGGATATTCACTCCTGGCTAGCAGGAGGAGGCAAAGAGCAGCACAGCAAAGCTGTTAAAGTGTCACTTTCCCTTACCCATAACCTCCAATCATCTCTTTGCCTCTGTCAATGGAGGGAGGTGAGCATGGGTGTCTGAAGATTTATTTCTTTTTTTGGGTACTTTACCCCTGCAAGCAAGGGATTTGGGTTTGCTGTATCCAGTCAATCTCTTGAGTAAGAGTAGTGGTGGCTTTTAAGCAATTAGGAAGTGGTGAGGTGGTCCTTGATTGGTTTCCTAACACAAATGCTGCCCTTAGTCATAGAAAGCCAGAGTTGGTTACTCTGTCTTCTTTTTTCTACTGGTGCTCTGTAGGGGTATGTGTCCTTTCACACCTTGTAAAACTGTTGGCCTGCTGACAGCTGGATGCAGGTAAGTGCTTTTGTCTTCTCTAGGCATTGAGACTTGCACTGAAGATGAGTTTAGTTGCAAATTTTAGCTTTGGGACATGTTATATCCTTTATAGGCAGGGTTCAGGCACTTTTCAAATGTGACCTTGGAGACTAAGGGGTTTAATCTTTTCTTTATGGAGATAAAGTATATACCTTATTATTATTATGGTTTTGTTTGTGGCTCAAATATGGGTATGTCATGTATTATTTTTATTTCAATAGGTATGTGGAATTGTTTGACAAAGTGAAAGACCGCTCAATGTTAAAGGCTGATATCGGTCTTTTAAATAAAATGGTCAGTTTTCAGAACGCACGCTTTTATTTTAGCTGTGCAGGTTTCTTGTTGGATGGTCATGTGACCCCGCTCATCCGCATTCAGATTTCTTTTTTTTTTTTTTAATAATATTTTTATTGAGAAAGGAAATCCATGAGGGGGTACAGAAAAAAAAAAAGCAAAGGGGGAGGGACATTGGGGTGTATTTACATCTCAATTTCACATATTAGAAGTTATAGAAATACATTTTACCTTCGAAGAAAGAGAGAGAAAAAAAAAAAAAAAAAAAAAAAAAAAAAAAAAAAAAAAAAAAAATTTCCTTCTATGTATATACAGCCCTTTACCAAGGGGCTTACTCACAAAAACTAAGTAAAGTCTCAGTCCTTCAAATCCCCTATCCTTCTTAACAACACCAAAACAATTAATTCTCCCTGCAAGAACAACCTTTTATTATATGGTATGTAAACAGCAAAACAAGATGGGGGGAAAGAGAAAAAGAGAAGAAGAAAAAAAAAAAAAAAAAAAAGAGGGGGATATAAGTATAATATAGTATCCTCAGTCTTCTCCTATACCCAGCTCAGTATACCAAGGGTAACTCATTTCTAAGTATGGCATTCATTACGTACTCTGTAGATCTAAGTGGATAGGATAATTTTCTTTATGCATATCACTGGACTGTGAATATATCAATATCTCCCATTTCTTAAAGAATCTCTCAACTTCGTTACTTTTATCTGGTTCTAATAAACATTGCTCTATAGTCATTTGTTTCATGATCTGATTATTTACTTCAGATATAGCAGGCACTTTTCGAGATCCATGTTTTCAGTAATAAGAACCTGGCCACCCCAATAGCTAATTCATAAATTCCTTATTATTGATCTGTTCTTTTATATCTGGAGGGAATAGAAAAAATACTAAAGCCTCGATGGATCTTAAACTCTTTTTTTAATATTCTTGATAGCCAAAATCCATTTTATTCCAATATTGTCTAATTAATGTGCATTCCCAAAAGTATGCACAATATCAGCCCCCCTGCTACCGCATTTAACACATTTATCTTGCGTTTTGCTATTCCATCTTGCCATGGCAGAAGGGGGTAAGATATATTTGATTTATAATATTATTATTTACTTCTCTAAAGTTAGTAGAAATAAAGATCTTATTAGATCTCATGATACTGTTTGGTATATATTCTTCATTACAGACTGTTAAGCCCTTCAAATGCATTTCTTTAACAATCAGTTGGAGATTTGAATTACCCTCCTGTCTTAATGATTCCCTGTACCATTTTTTATTGAGAAATTCCCACCCTTACATAGGATCCAAAAGATGAGTAAGTGGCGGCCAGGCCCCATTCATTATTTTGATTCTGTAGTAATTTGTTAGCAAGATCTCTTAATTGTAAATAAGCAAAAAAGTCTTTGCTAGGGAGGTCAAATTCACCTCTTAGCTCTTCAAATGTTTTAATCTGTGCTATAGCTGAAGTAAAAATAATTATTTGACTGATATTAATTTAAGCCCTTTCTTTTCCATCTATGGAATTACTGCGGATTTTAAGGCTTCTGGAAACGGAGGGGGTAACCAGTTATTGTTAAAAACTTAGATACTGCAAAATTGACTCTTAATTTCTTGCAGAATTGTTGCCAAGCTTTTATAATGCTTGAGATATGAAAACAGACGTTTGATTTCTGAGGGATATCTTTAACTTGTGTGTGTAATAACGCTTTAGTTGTATAAGGTTTTACAATCTCTTCTTCTAATAATTTATCTGGTGAAATATTCTTTATCTATCAGCCATTCAGCTGCTATTTTAACCAGGCATGCTAGTTGTAATTCCTAATATCTGGTAATGCATAGCCCCCATATTCTTTGGAATATGATAGGTGTTTTTAGAGAGATTTTTCTCCTTCCATTTCCCCACAGAAATTCTGTTATATTTTTATTAAACAGTGAGATATCGGCCTTCTTTAGAAGGAGGGGTAAATTCTGTAGTTTTATACAGGATCTTCGGGACAATGATCATTTTTATTAAACCAATCTTTCCAGATAGAGATAGTGGTAAATGTTTTCCAGGGCATTAGCTGAGGTATATTTTCTGTAGAGTTGAGTTAATTTGAGTCATACCAACATTTTGGATTCTTATTAAGAATGATACAAAGATACAAGATTTGGTCCACAACTTAAAATGGACTTTTATACGAATCCTTAGTAATTACTGAGCCATAAGAGTTCCGATTTATTAACATTTATTTTATAACCTGAGAAGGAGCTATATAGCTTCTATCATTTCCATTAATTTTGGGATATTTATACTTACTATTTCGTTAAGAAGATCAGTATATCGTCCGCATATAATTAAAATCTTTTCTTCTATATTTTTACATAAGACCCCTTTGCAGCACCTGGCGAATTTTATCGCTAGCGGCTCAATTGACAAATTAAATAAAAAAGGGGAAAGGGGGCAACCTTGTCTGGTACCTCTTTCCAATATTATTTCTGTAGAGACTAGCCCATTCACGAGATTGTAGAAGCCGGATTGTTGTAAATGATTTTTAATGAAATTTACGAATGGCCCTGAGAAACCAAATCTAATAAAGGAAGTAAAAAGATGATCCCACTGAACTGCATCAAAGCTTTTTCAGCGTCTAGAGCTATTATAGCTGCGTCCTGGTTTAGTTTATGAATTTTCTCAGGTTGGTACGATAATTCTTTTAGAAGTATTCAATAATGAGACATGCCTTTCGAATATTAACTACAGACCTTCTACCATTCATGAAGCCCACCTGATTAGGATGTATAATATTACCATGATATTTTTTTAATCTATCTGCTACTATAGTGGCCAGAATCTTATAATCCACATTAAGTAGAGAGATGGCCTGTATGAGTGCTACCCCTTTCAGGGTCCCTTCCCTTCTTGAAGATCATAATTGTAAACAGCCCTAGTAAAAGTTCTTTGACATTTCTCCATTCTCTACATAATAATAGTTAAATAATCTAGTCAAATGTGGGTGTAATTTCTTTATTTAATATTTTATAAAATTCAGCTGGAAGCTGATCTGGACCCGGGGCTTTGTTTAATTTAGATTTTATATTGTACCCTCTACTTCCTCCTCTGAGATTGGTGAATTAATTTTTTTCAATTTCTTCTATCTGACAATTTAGGGGTTACAATAGTTTCCCAGAACAAATCCTTATTGACCATATCTATCACCCGTGCACTGTAGAATTTCTGAAATGTATGATGGAAAGTCTCATTAATCTCTGTGGGATCATGTAGAAGTTTATCCTCTACTCTTAATGCAGATATATACTACTTTCTTCTCAGATTTCACTAATCTAGCCAGATAACTACCTGTCTTATTCCCAAACTTCATATGTTTTGCCTTTTTTTTTTGATCCTCTCTTGTAGCTTGTCGCCTAGATAGAAGAGATCTCTCTCCTGTTTCGCCTGGGTTTATTTTGTAACCAGTTATTCTTTGAGCCACATTGAAGATATCTATTATACATATTAGTTAATTGGTTTAGTAAGTTGCTTTTCTCTTTCCTTTCTTTTTTCTTAAATCTAGACATAAAACTTACAATTTCACCCCTTAATACAGCTTTTGCTGTTTCCATAGCGTTTCTACTCTGTCGTCATATTCTCTATTTAGTTTAGAAAGATATGCCATTTTTCTTTTAACATAGCTATGAAGGATGCATTTTTTAGCATGGTATTTGGGGGAAATAGAAAGAGTTACTTTGTAACTACTAGTTCTTATATCATCTGCAAAAAATTCTAATGTGATGGGTGCGTGGTCAGAAATTGCGAAATCCTTTATATCAGTCTTGGGTTCTGTTTTAAGAATGAGTCAACTACTAGGAGAAGTAGTCAATTCTAGAAAGTGATCTTAGTGATTTAGATAGACATGTGAATCTTTTGACATCTGGGTACTGAGCTCGCCATATATCAGATACTTTAAGTGTTTTTTTTAAATGTATTTAAGATTCTCATTTCCTTCACTCTTCTACAGTCCTTCTCTCTACCTTTTGTGCTCTTCCTATCTATTGGAAATTAGGTGTTAAATTGAAATCTCCAGCTATTATTAAATGGTCTCTACATACTTCAGCAAAACTGCTTGGAGTTTGCCCCAGAAGTCCATATCTAAATTATTCGGGACCATATACATTGCATATTAGTATATATCTTCTTCCTAATTTCTAATTGCACTATGAGATAGCGAGCATTTTCATCTAAATTAACCTCTAAAATTTTTATAGTCCAGATTTTTGACTCAGTAAAATAGCGACTCCTTTTTTCCTTTCTGTACATGGTGTGGCTAGAATTTCTTTTACCCAGTTAATTTTTAATTTAACTATTTCCGCTGCTGATAATCTATCTCTTGCAATAATCCAATGTCATATTAAGTTTTCTAAGATGTTAATGATTGCCTTTCTTTTTATCGGGGATACAATTCCTCCGACATTCCATGATGTGAAAATGAATTAGCGATTTTAAACCAGTAGCCATATTATTATTCTAAACGGTTTTTTATTATAGATAATCCACCTTGGTTACTTCCGTTACTTTATTAAAACTACGTATATAGAGAAGGGCTGAGGAAAAAAGGAAAAAGAAAAAAAAAAAAAAAAAAAAAAAAGAAAAAAAAAAAAAAAAAAAAGGAAAAGGGGAAATAAAAATCATTTAGCACTGTCTGAGAATATAACATCGTGCCTTTCATGGTCTTTTAGCAAGATACTGTATAGCTTCTTCACTGTTTTGAAAGATTTAAAACCTCCCTTATCCCTATCTTTAAGATAGCAGGATAGATTACAAACGCTTGTATACTCTTTTTGTATAAACTGTGAGCACAACTGAGACATTACTTTCCTTTTATTGGAAGTTTCCAGAGAAAAATCCTGGAAGATAAGAATCTTTCTATCCTCTAGCATTAGTGGTTCTGAAAGTTTTTTGTAGTGTTTTTAAGATTTCTAGTTTATCTTTGTAGTTTGAAGGAATTTAGCTATCACAGGTCTAGAGAAAGACCTATTTGGGCGCTCTTCTGATACCAACTGTTTATGGGGCCTAGTCTATGAGCTCTTTCAACTAAAATTTCTGAGCCTTCCCTTAGTATTCCTAGACGTTTTGGGATTTCCTTTGTAATTAGAGCTTCTAGATCTGCATTGCGAATTTTTCTGAAATACCTATGAATCTTAAATTGTTCCTTCTTGATCTATCTTCTGCTGTATCAGCTCTCTCTTGTAGTTTTGTAATTTGCTCTGAAAGTGTCTCAATTATGTTACTTTTAATGCTTAATTTAGTCCTCTAAATCGGAGATTCGATTTTCTGCCTTCTCCTAACCTCTGGTTAAATTGTTTTACTTCATTTGGACACAGCTGAAGTTCTAGTCTTAATTTGTCAAACTGGGGGGAGCATTAGAGCTGATATCTGATCTATTAGTAAATGTGGTGTTCTATATTGCCATGGTATTACATTTAGGCTTTCTGCGCTTTCTTGTGTTTGGTCATTAACAATTTTATTCCTATTTCTCTCTCTATTTTTGCTGACGTCATAATTGGTGATTTATCTTTTAAATTATGGACAAATCTGTCCATTTATATTAATCTACTCCCTTTAAGGTGAGATTTATCTGTGTATGTGGAGATGAGGTACAAAACAGTGAAAAATTTGTAGCCAACAATTGGGAAAGTGAAAAGAAGAAAGGACAAACGAAACCCCCCACAAGGGGAAGTAAGGAAAGAGAAAAAAAAAAAAAAAAAAAAAAGGTGAGTCAGTAGCCTAACCCTCTGACTAGTGAAATTAGAATGGTGAATCTCTGTGTCTGTTAGTGCTAAGTGATTTGTAGCTCCTCAGGCAGGAAGTGAAAGAAGTGAAAAAAAAAAAAAAAAAAAAGAAAAAGGATCAAAACGTGAGCACACTAATGTAGTGTAGGGGGAGTCTTATAATATTTGCTCACCAGCTATTATTACATCTTATTATATACAGATAGAAAAATTGACTAAAGTTGACTTAAGCTCTTTATACTCTAGGGCCCTTGATTCCTTTTTAGGCAAGTATTGTAAACCCGATTACCATCAATATTAGGGCCTAAAAGGTTAAGCCTCTACGCAGAGAGGAAAAAAAAAAAAACAATATTTATCAAGCACAGTCTGGCTTTTTCATAGATTTAGACTATCTTAAAATAGAATATACAATCCTTATAGTAGTTTATTATACCAGTCAAGTAGCACGCTCACTAACACCTCTGCAATAGGTTTACAGAGTAATGAGTCCCTTATGTGAAAAATACACAGCTAGCAAACAGAATTGGGAAAGCATGGAGAAAAAAAAGAGACCATGTAAACAATTCTTGCAGTTCCTAAATTCTTTCCTTCCTCTTTTCTACCACCTTCCCCCTCCCCCTTCCCTGAAAACCAGGATCTGTATCTTTAACTCTTTTACCAACATTCAATATATATGAGAGCAGTATTTGAGATATTAATCATTAGCATCAACATATAGATACAGTTCTATGTATAATATCACACTTGGTTAAGAACTTTTACTGCAAAGTGCTTTTTTTAACCAGAAAACATTTTTCCAATACTATATACTCTCTATCTGTGATATAGCTGCAGGAGCCTGATTATCCAGAGCAATTAGTATAGCTTACTACAGCAGATTAGCCTATAACCAGTTTTACACTAAATGCGACATATCCACCAATAATTTTAAAACTTATATATTTAGAGTCAAGTGCTCCCAGCTTGAGCATTTAACCATTTAAAATAACCGGTTTGTAAAAGATCTTCTTTCTTGATAAGGAAAGTTCCAGCAATTTTTTTTTAAGACTTTTTCCTTTTTTGCTTTTCCTGATATTTAATCTGAGCACCGTCCGTTATACAGCCTTAATTAGAAAAGTTCCTAAAGAAAGTCACACATGCAACACTTATATACTTTTCCTGTGTTCCTCCCTTCTTATTTTTTTATTTTTTATTTTCCTTGCTTAGCCATTTTGCAGACAGTTCTGTAATTCCTTACAAGAAGGAGAAAGGCAATCCAAGAAATATGGAGAAAAAGCAAGACAGTCACTGTTAGCTAAGTGTATGCCTCTTCACTGGGACCTCTAGATAAGCTGAGGAATATGCGGTAATACTGAAACCTTTTAGGGCTCTGTGCAACGATATCTCAGTTCAGCTTATTATTGTTTTTTCATGCCGTGCCCACAGCGTGCCGTGAGAAATTGTTACAACAACTTTAAGGAGGGGTATGATAGGGGTATAGCAGGGGTATATTTGTGAGTTCTTATACAGTGTGCAGCTTCACTGGCTTTTCCATAAAAACAGATATGCTTCCACATACACTTTTCGGCATATTATGCTACCAGACTTCTATGGCAACACTTAACCCTTACCAGCTCCTTTTCCTTTGCTGCTAGCACAGCTAATCTTGGCACAGCAACCTTCTATACACAAGATAGCGACCTCTCTAAACGCTTTTTCCACCCCAGCAGGTAAACAGTAATCAAAAGGTTGACACCTCAAGGCTTAGATTATTCACCCAGACTTTAAAACTTTACACTTTGCATACATAGCCTTTTCCATGAAGAGCAGAAAACACACTTATCTTTATAGCACCGAGCGTGAGCTTGTATTCAGCATGTTTCTCCTCAGCAACGTCAATCAGAGAGTGCTGCTTCAGCTACGAAGCTTTTTACGGCAAATGAGAGACTTGGCGGGAGTATCACTATACTCGTGTTTCGCACGCCACTTTCAGTATGTGCTTCTCAGCACCGGCACACGGGTCTTTAGTGGTGCTCCCAAACTGGCTTGTAGCGCCTATGCCCCGGGCTCCAATAGCGGCCACTGGCTTGGAACTGGCGGGTTAGCCTTTCCCTCGGTGCCGCGCGGCCTAGTCGCGCTCTGCTCCGTAGATCCCGCCCACCGGAAGTCTCCCGCATTCAGATTTCTAAGCGGAGCGGTGTCTTCTATGTTCCGACATCTGTGAGCACTCGATTGGCAGGAGAGTCCTGTGATGTTTCCCACTACCAGCTTTGTTACCAGAGTCAGGTAGGGCACCTCAGTATGTCTGAGGTATAGAGGGGCCTGCCTGCTTTTGAATTTGTGTAGGCTATCTTTTTATAGCGCTAAAAACAAATTGCACTTACTTTGTAAGTGCAATTTATTTTTAGCGCTTGAAAAAGTAATAAAACTTTTACCTTGAGTTGCGGTTGCGCTCTGTTCTTTTCTTGTGTTCACAGCTACCAGTTGTTTGGGCGGCTCTTCAGTGTCTAACGATCAGTAAAGCAGCACCGCTCTCAGCTACAGAGGCAGGAGGATTCTTATTCAAGCACCTGAATACACAATAGATTTTACCATACTCCTGGGACATCGAGGTGAGATAGGTAGCATTTTTAAAGCTACATCTATTAGGTGGTTTGTTTCAATGTTTCATTGTTCTATCAATTAATTAGTTTGTGTCATTATTATTTTTGAGCACTGTGTAACAATTGATTTTTAATATTGTTCATTGTGGACTGTGTGGTTTATCGTTTTGTTTATTTTATGTATCATTGACAAGCAATAGGTGTTACTCTTGCCTGGAATAAGATATATTTTATGCCTGAAATGTCTATGTAAAGTCAAGTAGATATAATAGATATTAGTATAAAGAAAGGCAATGAGAGTACATCTAAATTACAAGGGAGTGCTTAGCGGTCAGCTCACTTAGACAACTTACATTGTGAATTTTCTCTGTATTTTTATTTTGTAACCAGTCAAGTGTGTAGAGGTACAGCCAGTTACATAATAGGTGGTATAGGCTCTGCAGCAGTGGTCAGTTAGCGCAGTGTTAGGGTAACAGTGTATCTTTTTATAGCGTTATACTTTCTGAGGGTAAAGAATCTCTTAAAGTGACAGTAGTTTTTTTGGTTTTGTTTTTTCTTCTCAATATTTTTGGGATTTTTTTTATTGAATAATATGGATCAAGACTCCCTTTCTTGTGATAAATTCTTATTATGTCTAGAGGCACAAATTGTTTTGCCTATTGCAATTTTGTTGCTGCATACTTAGCTAGAACTCTTCAAAGTAAAGATAAATTGTTGCCCTCTGAGCCCAATGTCTCTCAGGATGATGCTGTTCAGGCAATAACACAGCTTTTTCCTCAAACGTCCCAAGCCTCAATGGGGTCACATACAGTGTCCTGCAGTTCATCTCAGCCTCCTGGAGGAGTTTTTTTGCCATCAGATTTTGCAGCACAGATATCTTCTGCGGTATCTGCAGCATTATCTGCTTTTCCCATGTTGGGGAAGCGCAAGAGGAAATCTAAACATATTTCTGATAGTAAGGTGTCTGTCGTCTCTGCTGCTGCGAAGGTTGGCCTAAATCCTAAGTCTGATGAGAAGGATACCTGGGTAGCTTCTGAGGGTGAAATCTCAGATTTGGACAGTATAATTCCTTTGACTGACTCTGAAGAGGTAAACTTTAGATTTAAGCTTGAACACCTCGGCTCCGTGTACTGTTAAAGGGAGGTACTGGCTACTTTGGACAACTCTGATTCTTCTGTTGCTGTCAACCCTAAGAAATCTAGTAAACTTAACAAATACTATGATGTTCCTTCCCCTGTGGAAGTTTTTCCTTTTACAGATTGTGTTTAGGAGATAATTGCACAGGAGTGGGATAAGACATCTTTCTCCCCGTCTCCGTTTTTAAAAAGATGTTTCATGTTGCTGACTCATTCGAGACTCATGGCGTACAGTGCCTAAGATAGAAGGGGCCATTTCTACTTTGGCTAAGAGAACCATGATTCCTATTGAGGATAGCTGTTCCTTTAAGGATCCCATGGACAAAAAGCTGGAGGCTTATTTAAATAAAATTTATGTTCATCAGGGTCTATAATGACAACCTGCAGTCTGTATTGCCACAGTGGTTAAGTGCAGCACCTTATTGGTGCGATGCTTTGGTCAGAGTTGGTTTTAGAGGAAACTACGTTGGAGAAGATCCAAGATAGGATTAAGACCCTCAAACTAGTCAATTCCTTTATTTCTGACACGAACATGCAAGTCATTAGACTGGGAGCCAAGATGTCTGGCTTCACTGTTCTAGCCTGCAGGGCTTGTGGCTGAATCTTGGTCAGCTGATGTTACCTCCAAGTCCAAGCTTCTGTCGCTACCCTGCAAGGGTAAGACCCTGTTTGGTCCTGGTCTGGCAGAGATAATTTCTGAGATTACAGGTGGAAAGAGGTCCTTTCTACACAAGACAAGAAGAATAGGACCTAAGGGGTGTCAAAATTCTAATTTTCACTCCTTTCGTAACTTCAAAGGTCAGAAGTCTCCCTCTTCCAAGCCCGAGCAGTCCAAGTCCTCTTGGAGACCAAATCCATCTTGGAATAAGGGGAAACAATCAAAGAAGCCCTCATCTGAGACTAAGTCAGCATGAAGGGTCCGCCCCCAGTCCGGTACTTGATCAAGTGGGGGGCAGACTTCCCTTTTTTAACAAGCTTGGATACGCAATGTCCCAGACCCTTGGGCTGTGGATATAGTATCCCAGGGTTACAAAATACAATTCAGGGACTTGTCCTCCCATGGGCAGATTTCTCCTCTCAAGATTATCTGCAGTCCAGGTAAAAAGAGAGGCATTCTTAAACTGCATTCCAGACCTAGTAATTAGAATGACATGTGGAATCTCCATGTCTTAGGAAAGAAAACAGAATTTATACTTACCTGATAATTTCTTTCTTTCTAGACATGGAGAATCCAGGACCCCATCCTTTAGATTAGACAGTAATTTTTTCTAAAACTCAGGCACCTCTACACCTTTGTGTTATCTTCTTTTTCCATTTCCCTTCGTCTGAATGACTGGGGGTTATGGGTAAGGGAAGTGACACTTAACAGCTGTGGTGCTCTTTGCCTCCTCCTGCTGGCCAGGAGTAAATATCGCACTAGTAATTGGAATGACGTTGTGGACTCTCTGTGTCTGGAAAGAAAGAAATGTATCAGGTAAGCTTTGGAGCTTTAAAGTTGGTGAAGTGTGTTCCCATATACCTCAATGTAATATATATGTATTTGATAATGTACATATATATATTTATGTGTTAATATTACACATAAATATATATGCATATATTAATATATATATTAAAAAATATTGCGCTAGGTTCTCAGCCGTGTCTGACAGCATCAGAACGAGGCTCCCATAGGACCCTTTGGAAGTGCGCTCTCATAAGCGCAATGCTTCCTAGCAATGCGAAAGCAAGGTCCCTTTCACATTGTGATTTAGTTGTAATACCAGTGCACATTATCGCCCGCAAGCGATATTTAGCACTCCACTTGTAATCTATCCTTAAGTTTTATGCCACAGAAAATCTTACAAAGCAAAAAATATTTTCATTTTCTTTAACTGTAACTACCTAAACAGCACTGATATTTTAATTTTAATAACAGGGCCATTGGAGAGGCCTATCATAAAATGTAATTTTAAACGTTCAATAGGAAAGACGATTATTATCTTGGGATCAAAATGTTTGCAGAAACAAAGGAATGCTTTTTTTTTGCTTCAATTTTTGCACTTTTCGGATTTTGTTTTGAAAGTCTAGACAGCTAAATGATAACTTTAAAGTGCTCTGGAAGCATATGCTATAACACTAATAAATGTTTGTTGGCATAAATAAACATCAAGCCTAAAGGCCAAAGAAAGATATTTATGTATTCCGGGAGATAGCTATTAATGAGTCAAAGGAAAGCGCCTTAAAGCATTTGCAAATGTAGTGTTTGTGACTAGAAAAAAAAGAGACATATACATCTTGTATAATTTAAAAAGCCAGCTCACTTTTTCCTACAATCACTGATGGGAAAAAAAACAGATTGCAGGGTTTTATAAAACAGCAGCTGGTAAAAATGGCAGCAATATAATCAGAATTATTGTATAGTAAGTAAATGTATTGAGTGTATTGAGTTATAGCATATTATTTCAGTATTACTATTTTTTGTTTGGTAGCACATTATAACTCCTTGATTCACAATTATTTTCTGTTTCCTCTTCTTTCTTTAGGAGGAGGTGGAAGCCTGGCTTCATTCTTTTATTGCTATGAACATGAACACATGAGGTAATAGGGTTGCACACACAGGGCTCGATTACAAGTGGCGTGCTATCATTAGCGCGAGTCGTGCTAATAATATTGTGACTGCCAGTGGTATATTTAAGTTTTGTGCTGCCCTAGGCACTCAAAGCTCTGCTGCTCCCCCCCAGGTTTTAGGCCTTTTTTTGGCTGTGATATTTTTCGGTAAGTGTGTAATGTGACTTTTTGTTTCATGGGGATTTCCAAAGTAAATGTTAATGTTCAAGTGCGTGTGTGTGTTTATATGTGTGCGTGTATATATGTGTGTGTATATGTCTGTGTGTAGTGCAGTGTACATGTGGGCGCGATCCGATATACGGCGTAGTTTGCGGCGCAAGTGAGGGAACCCACGGTCGCCCGCAGTTTCAGCTCGCATCTCGAGCTATCCAATATACGGCGCCGTCCGTTGCTAACGTGCCGTAAGTCGGATAAACCAGCGATGTCCAGAAATCTGCGCAAGTACAAATTTCTGGCGTCGCCAGTGACTTACGGCACGTTAGAAACTGCCGGCGCCTACAAAACCTGACTAAAGTCTAAATCACCCGCACTGTCTAACACGCCTCCCTAACATAGCCCGACACGTCTAACCCTCTATCCGCTATCCCCCCTCACTATCCTAACAATAAAATATGTATTAACCCCTAAACCCGCCGCTCCCAAACCCCGCCGCAACCTAATAAAGTTATTAACCCCTAAACCGCCGCTCCCGGACCCCCGCCAGCTATATTAATCTATAACCCCCTAAAGTGAGCCCCTACCCCCCGCCGCCATCTATATTAAATTATTTAACCCCTAAAATACTAAACTATCCCTACCACTAAACCTAAGTCTAACCCTACAAATAGCCCTGAAAAGGGCTTTTTGCGTGGCATTACCCCAAAGTAAACTGCTCTTTTGCCAGCCCTTAAAATGGCTTTTGGCGGGGCTTTGTCACAAAGTAATCAGCTCTTTTGCCTACAATCTAAATCCCCCTACACCGCTGCCACCTATAATAAATGTATTAACCCCTAATCTAATCCCCCTACACCGCCGCCAGCTATATTAACTATATTAACCCTAATTATATTAGGGTTAATATAGTTAATATACTTATTATATTATATATATTAACTATATTAACCCTAATTATATTAGGGTTAATATAGTTAATATCGTTATTATAATATATATATATATATAATATTATATATATATATTATATATATATATATATATAAAAGTATAACAACCCTATCTAACTCTAACATCCCCTAACTAAACTCTTATTAAAATAAATCTAATATTAATATTATTAATTAAAATATTCCTATTTAAATCTAAATACTTACCTATAAAATAAACCCTAAGATAGCTACAATATAATTAATAATTACATTGTAGCTATGTTAGGGTTTATATTTATTTTACAGGCAAATTGTTAATTATTTTAACTAGGTAAAATAGCTATTAAATAGTTATTAACTATTTAATAGCTACCTAGTTAAAATAATTACCCAATTACCTGTAAAATAAATCCTAACCTAAGTTACAAATACACCTACACTATCAATAAATTAAATAAACTACAAATATCTATCTAAAAATACAATTAAATAAACTAAACTAAATTAAAAAAAAAAAAAAACACTAAATTACAAAAAATAAAAAAAAGATTACAAGATTTTTAAGCTAATTACACCTATTCTAAGCCCCCTAATAAAATAATAAAGCCCCCCAAAATAAAAAAAATTCCCTACCCTATTCTAAATTAAAAAAAATTCAAAGCTCTTTTACCTTACCAGCCCTTAAAAGGGCCTTTTGTGGGGGCATGCCCCAAAGAAAACTGCTCTTTTGCCTGAAAAAAAAAAACACAATACCACCCCCCAACATTACAACCCACCCAAACCCCCCTTAAATAAACCTAACACTACCCCCCCTGGAGATCTCCCTACCTTGTCTTCACCACACCGGGCCAAACTCCTCATCCGATCTGGGCGATGTCTTTATCCAAGCGGCAGCAAAGTCTTCTTCCATCCGGCAGCATCTTCCATCAAGCCGCATCTTCAATCTTCATACTTCGCTCCTCCGACGTGGAGCATCCATCCCGGCCGACAACTGAACGACGAATGAGGTACCTTTAAATGACGTCATCCAAGATGGCGTCCGTCAAATTCGATTGGCTGATAGGATTCTATCAGCCAATCGGAATTAAGGTAGAAAAATCTGATTGGCTGATTGAATCAGCCAATCAGATTCAAGTTCAATCCGATTGGCTGCCGGATGGAAGAAGACTTTGCTGCCGCTTGGATAAAGACATCGCCCGGATCGGATGAGGAGTTCGGCCCGGTGTGGTGAAGACAAGGTAGGGAGATCTTCAGGGGGGGTAGTGTTAGGTTTATTTAAGGGGGGTTTGGGTTAGATTAGGGGTATGTGGGTGGTGGGGTTGTAATGTTTGGGGGGTGGTATTGTGTTTTTTTTCAGGCAAAAGAGGAGTTTTCTTTGGGGCATGCCCCCACAAAAGGCCCTTTTAAGGGCTGGTAAGGTAAAAGAGCTTTGAATTTTTTTTAATTTAGAATAGGGTAGGGAATTTTTTTTATTTTGGGGGGCTTTATTATTTTATTAGGGGGCTTAGAATAGGTGTAATTAGCTTAAAAATCTTGTAATCTTTTTTATTTTTTTATTTTTTGTAATTTAGTGTTTGTTTTTTTGTAATTTAGTTTAGTTTATTTAATTGTATTTTTAGATAGATATTTATAGTTTATTTAATTTATTTGATAGTGTGGGTGTATTTGTAACTTAGGTTAGGATTTATTTTACAGGTAATTGGGTAATTATTTTAACTAGGTAGCTATTAAATAGTTAATAACTATTTAATAGCTATTGTACCTAGTTAAAATAATTAACAATTTACCTGTAAAATAAATATAAACCCTAACATAGCTACAATGTGATTATTAATTATATTGTAGCTATCTTAGGGTTTATTTTATAGGTAAGTATTTAGATTTAAATAGGAATATTTTAGTTTATAATATGAATTAGATTTATTTAATAAGAATTTAGTTAGGGGTGTTAGGGTTAGATAGAGTTAATATAGTTAATATAAATACTATAGTAACTATATTAACCCTAATATAATTAGGGTTAATATAGTTATATATATAATTGTAATAACTATATTAACTATAATATACTTAGGGTTAATATAGATAATATAGCTGGCGGCGGGGTAGGTAGATTAAATTAGGGGTTAATAATTTTAATATAGATGGCGGCGGTGTAAGGGGCTTACATTAGGGGTTAATACCATTAATATAGGTGGCGGCGGTGTAGGGAGGGCAGGTTATAGGGCAAAATAGCTGTTAACTTTGGGGCAAAGCCCTGCAAAAGGCCCTTTTAAGGGCTGGTAATAGAGCTTATTACTTTATGGATATTAGATTAGGGGTTTAATAATATTAATATAGCTGGCGGCGGTGGAAAGGGGTCAGATTAGGGGATAGATCAGGTAGATGGGCGGCGGTTTTGGGGGCTCACATTAGGGGATAGATCAGTTAGATTGGTGGCGGGTTTTAGGGGCTCACAGTAGGGGTTAGTTTATGTAGATGACGGCGGTTTAGGGGTTAAATACTTTATTAGGGATTGTGGCGGGGGATCGCGGTTGACAGGTAGATAGACATTGCGCATGCGTAAGGTGTTAGGTTTATTTTGTAGCTAGTTTAGGGAGTTATTTAGCAGATCGCGGTTGACAGCTAGATAGACATTGCGCATGCATTAGGTGTTAGGTTTATTTTGTAGCTAGTTTAGGGAGTTTACGGGGGCTCCAATAGTCAGCATAAGGCTTCTTACGGCTGCTTTTTGTGGCGAGGTGAAAATGGAGTAAGATTTCTCCATTTTCGCCACGTAAGTCCTTACGCTGTATATTGGATACCAAACTGCGCTGGTTTGGTATACCTGCCTATGGCCCAAAAAACTACGGGCGACAGCAGAAATATATGCGCGTAACTTCTAGGTTACACCGTATATGTGATACCAAACCAGCGCAAATATTGGCGTCGCCAGCTTTTGCGGGCGACGATTTTTATTGGATCGAGCCCGTGGTGTGGTGCAGTGAGTGTGTAGTGCAGTGTGATTGTACGACTGTGTGTAGTAAGTGTGTGTGTAGTGAGACTCAAAAATCTGCTGCCCTAGGCAAGTACCTTGTTTGCCCTAGGCCAAATTATCTACCGGATGACTGTGCTAACTTTAACGTGGTATTACAAGTTGAAAGTAAATGTGACAGCTCGAACACTAAATTTGTGCTTGTTGGGTTAGCATTGCTGGAGACCTCACATAAAGAGTAAGAGTTAAAAAAAAAATGTGCACCAAATATAACATAAATATATTAAAATAAATTGTTACACTCATATTTTTACTATCTAATAAAAATATTTATATAAATATTAATAAACATACAAGGATCAATAATCCCCAAAGAGATGTGCTTGTGTGCAACGATAACAGTTCAGACGGATCCAAATGAATCAGGCTGCACTCCCAAAAAGATGATCCAGGGTGACTCCTACAGACGATAAAGACAAAAAAGAGAGGCGCTTAACATAGAGCAGTATCATATGGGATATGCAGAAGCACAACAGTTAGCCCTCCCCCCAAGATCACGAACTACTCACAGACGGAGCGGCACAGAGTGCCAATGGTAGCAGGGCTGGGACTGTTGTGGGTCGCCGACAGTCACCGCAGGTGACTGTTTATTGTTTACGCCCAACTTATATAGCCATCTACATTGGCTTTCTAACAAGATTGTGCTGCGGGTGCTCTGGAGGGAACTGACTCACTGATTGGACGAGTCCCTGTGACGTCAACAGCTCCAGCGTGTCTGTCGGGCGGCCCACAAGAGTCCCGGCCTGCTACCATTGGCACTCTGTGCCGTTCCGTCTGTGAGTAGTTCGTGATCTTGGGGGGAGGGCTAACTGTTGTGCTTCTGCATATCCCATATGATACTGCTCTATGTTAAGCGCCTCTCTTTTTTGTCTTTATCGTCTGTAGGAGTCCACCCTGGATCATCTTTTTGGGAGTGCAGCCTGATTCATTTGGATCTGCCTGAACTGTTATCGTTGCACACAAGCACACCTCTTTGGGGATTATCGATCCTTGTATGTTTTGTGATCTTGGGGGGAAGGCTAACTGTTGTGCCTCTGCATATCCCATACGATACTACTCTATGTTTGGCGCCTCTCTTTTTTGTCTTTATATAAATATTAATACATTTTTTATAAGGGTTCAAAGGTATATGGTAAATCACAAGGTGTTTGAATGGAAAGGCCTATAATGGATATATATATGGTTTGCCTGGTATTTCGGGCTGGACTGACCTTACTTGGCAGGATCAGACTGATATACTTCAGGAAAGTCTAAAAAAAGCTGCTCCTGGGTGGTAAATCCCATAGAACTAGCTGATGAGCTGTTGTTCGTTCCTGGTAGAGCGCTTCTCTCTTCGTATGCAAATTAATATGACCCTAGGGAGGTCTATGGGTGATGGGAGAAACTAGAACGTGGACTCCTTGCCCAGTTTGATTAGAGGAATGTGGCTGCACCTCACTGACGAGGCCCATAGGATGCCGAAACGATCGTCTGGGGTTGTCATGTTCCTTGTTCAGAAGGAGAATTACCTGGTATTTCAAGGCTGGATTGACCTTACTTGGTGGGATCAGACTGATATAATTCAGGAAAGTTTTCCTCTGTGAAAAGCACACTGGTCTAAAAGAGGCTGCTCCTGGGTGGTAAATCGCTGATGAGCTGTTGTTCGTTACTGGTAGAGCGCTTCTCCTCTTCGTATGCAAATATATACAGGTATATATGTATGTATTTACATGTGTATTTATGAATTCAGAAAAATGTTCTTTGTATTTTTAAATATATATATACATTATATACCTATAAATATATATTTTACAATCAAATTATATATATATATATATATATATATATATATTATAAATATATGTTTAAAATAAAGACAATATTTTCTTCTATGTGAAAGTAATTGGAATGTAAACTATTTGCGCTGAAGGTCTAATGCAGTGTCGGGATAGTGCACATGAATAATTAGTTAGCTAAAGTAGTGTTATGTGAATATTGAAAAATATAAGAATGATTATTAATAATTATAGTTACTGTAAAATATACATATGTATTCAAATGATTTTGAGAAATGTAAAAAAACATTTATAATTATTTACATTAGTTATTAATATTTTTCAATATTTTATATTTAATAAATACATAACACATTAACCCGACAGAAGTACACTAATTTTTCACATGCGCTAACCTGACATTTATTATATTAAGGTGCGTTATGTATTTATTAAATATAAAATAATGAACAGTCGGCTAGATTACGAGTTTTGCTTTATGAGTGAAAAAGCCTCATAACGCTGCTTTTTTCACTACCGCTGCTATTCCGAGTCTTGTCAGAATAGCTGTACCGCACACTTTTTTGGCCGTAATGCAACGTAACTACCGCACCTTTCAAAAAGTCCTTTTTCAATGGCACTTCCTTAGCGCCGGGATTACAAGTTTTGCCTGGGAGGCCAAAAAGTGAGTGGTACAGCCTATACCGACAAGATTCATACCGCCATCTAAAGTCAGTAGTTATGAGTTTTACGCTACAAAGTTGTAACATAAAACTAATAACTAAAGTGTTACAATGTACACTAACACCCATAAACTACCTATTAACCCCAAACCGAGGCCCTCCCGCATCGCAAACACTATAATAAAAATATTAACCCCATATCTGCCGTTTTGGACATCTCCGCCACTAAAATAAACATATTAACCCCTAAACCGCAGCACTCCCGCATCGCAAACACTAGTTAAATATTATTAACCCCTAATCTGCCGCCCCCAATGTCACCCGCCGCCACTATACTAAAGTTATTAACCCCTAAACCTAACCCTAAGTCTAACCCTAACACCCCCTAACTTTAATATAATTAAAATAAATCTAAATAAAAATTACTATCATTAACTAAATAATTCCTATTTAAAACTAAATACTTACCTGTAAAATAAACCCTAAGCTAGCTACAATATACTAATAGTTACATTGTAGCTATCTTAGGTTTTATTTTTATTTCACAGCTAAGTTTGTATTTATTTTAACTAGGTAGATTAGTTAGTAAATAGTTATTAACTATTTACTAACTACCTAGTTAAAATAAATACAAATTTACCTGTAAAAGAAAACCTAACCTATCTCACACTAACACCTAACATTACACTACAATTAAATAAATTACATTAATTAAATACAATTAACTAAATTACAAAAAATAAAAAACGCTAAATTACACAAAATAAAAAAGAAATGATCAAATATTTAAACTAATTACACCTAATCTAATAGCCCTATCAATATAAAAAAGCCCCCCCTCTAATCTAATCTAATCGAGTTTACTATTCAATATAAAAAAGCCCCCCCCCCAAAAATAAAAAAGCCTAGCCTAAACTAAACTAAATCAGCTCTTTTGCCTGTAAAAAAAAAAAATGAAAACAACCCCCAACAGTAAAACCCACCACCCACACAACCAAACACCCCAAATAAAATCCTATCTTAAAAATCTAAGCTCCCCATTGCCCTGAAAGGGCATTTCGGTGGGCATTTCCCCTAAAAGGGCATTTAGCTCTTTTTCTTTGCCCAAACCCCTAATCTAAAAATAAAACCCACTGAATAAACCCTTAAAAAAACCTAACACTAACTGCCGAAGATCCACTTACAGTTTTTGAAGACCGGACATCCATCCTCATCAAGCCGGGAGAAGTCTTCATCCAAGCGGGGCAGAAGTCCTCAACGAAGCCGGGAGAAGTCTTCATCTAAGGGGC
This sequence comes from Bombina bombina, assembly GCF_027579735.1. Classification (NCBI taxonomy): domain Eukaryota; kingdom Metazoa; phylum Chordata; class Amphibia; order Anura; family Bombinatoridae; genus Bombina; species Bombina bombina. Next base: position 648,238,527 of record NC_069502.1, on the reverse strand, counting down.
AAGAAGTCGTCCTCCAGGAAGACAGAAGTCTTCATCCAGACGGCATCTTCTATCTTCATCCTTCCAACGCGGAGTGGCTCCATCTTCAAAACATCCGGCGCGGAGCATCCTCTTCATACTTCTCCCTGGTTGATGAGGATGGATGTCCGGTCTTCAAAAACTGTAAGTGTATCTTCGGTGGTTAGTGTTCATTTTTTTTAAGGGTTTATTGGGTGGATTTTATTTTTAAATTAGGGGTTTGGGCAAAGAAAAAGAGCTAAATGCAATTTTAAGGGCAATGCCCATCCAAACGCCCTTTTCAGGGCAATGGGGAGCTTAGTTTTTTTAGATAGGATTTTATTTTGGGGGTTTGGTTGTGTGGGTGGTGGGTTTTAATGTTGGGGGGTTGTTTGTATTTTTATTACAGGTAAAAGAGCTGATTTCTTTGGGGCAATGCCGCGCAAAAGGCCCTTTTAAGGGCTATTGGCAGTTTAGTTCAGGCTAGGGTTTTTTTATTTTGGGGAGGCTTTTTTATTTTGATAGGCGCTATTAGATTAGGGAGTAATTAGTTTAAATATTTGATAATTTCTTTTTTATTTTGTGTAATTTAGTGTTTTTTTTTTGTAATTTAGTTAATTGTATTAAATTAATGTAATTTATTTAATTTTAGTGTAATGTTAGGTGTTAGTGTAACTCAGGTTAGGTTTTATTTTACAGGTACATTTGTATTTATTTTAACTAGGTAGTTAGTAAATAGTTAATAACTATTTAGTAATTAGTCTACCTAGTTAAAATAAATACAAACTTAGCTGTGAAATAAAAATAAAACTTAAGATAGCTACAATGTAAACTATTAGTTATATTGTAGCTAGCTTAGGGTTTATTTTATAGGTAAGTATTTAGTTTTAAATAGGAATTAGTTAGGTAATGATAGTAAGTTTTATTTAGATTTATTTTAATTATACAGTTGTGCTCATAAGTTTACATACCCTGGCAGAATTTATGATTTCTTGGCTATATTTCAGAGAATATGAATGATAACACAAAAACTTTTCTTTCACTCATGGTTAGTGTTTGGCTGAAGCCATTTATTATCAATCAACTGTGTTTACTCTTTTTAAATCATAATGACAACAGAAACTACCCAAATGACTCTGATCAAAAGTTTACATACCCTGGTGAATTTGGCCTGATAACATGCACACAAGTTGACACAAAGGGATTTGTATGGCTATTACAGGTAACCATCCTCACCTGGGATCTGTTTTCTTGTAATTAGTGTGTGTGTATAAAAGGTCAATGAGTTTCTGGACTGCTGACAGACCCTTGCATCTTTCATCCAGTGCTGCACTGATGATTCTGGATTCTGAGTAATGGGGAAAGAAAAAGAATTGTCAAAGGATCTGTGGGAAAAGATAGTTGAACTGTATAAAACAGGAAAGGGATATAAAAAGATATCCAATGAATTGAGAATGCAAATCAGCAGTGTTCAAACTCTAATAAAGAAGTGGAAAATTAGGGGTTCTGTTGAAACCAAACCACGGTCAGGTAGAGCAACTAAATATTCTGTTTTGTTTTTTAAATATATATTTATTGAGTATAATCCAATATCAGAAACACAGCAATGAGATACAACAATAGAAGAAAAAATAAATAATGAACATACATGAATATTTTGACTGAAAATCTTTAACCTCAGAAATTCAGCTCAACAGAACACTTTTTGCCTTCTTATTTGTAAATATAGCTTGGATTAACAAATTTCTAACATACGCCTAGATTTAGAGTTCTGCGTTAGCCGTCCAAACCAGCGTTAGGGGGTCCTAACGCTGGTGTTTACCGCCCGCTGGTATTTAGAGTCACTCAGGAAAGGATCTAACGCTCACTTTCCAGCCGCGACTTTTCCTTACCGCAGATCCGCCTACACCAATTGCGTATCCTATCTTTTCAATGGGATCTTTCTAACGCCGGTATTTAGAGTCTTGGCTGAAGTGAGCGTTAGAAATCTAATGACAAGACTCCAGCCGCAGAGAAAAGCCAGGAGTTAAGAGCTTTCTGGGCTAACGCCGGTTCATAAAGCTCTTAACTACTGTGCTCTAAAGTACACTAACACCCATAAACTACCTATGTACCCCTAAACCGAGGCCCCCCACATCGCCGCCACTCTATTAATTTTTTAACCCGTAATCTGCCGACCGCACACCGCTGCCACCTACATTATCCCTATGTACCCCTAATCTGCTGCCCCTAACACCGCTGAACCCTATATTATATTTATTACCCCCTAATCTGCCCCCCCCAACGTCGCCGCTACCTACCTACAATTATTAACCCCTAATCTGCCGCCCGGACCTCACCGCTACTCTAATAAATGTATTAACCCCTAAAGCTAAGTCTAACCCTAATCCTAACACCCCCTAAATTAAATATAATTTAAATCAAACGAAATAGAATAAATCTTATTAAATAAATTATTCCTATTTAAAGCTAAATACTTACCTGTAAAATAAACCCTAATATAGCGACAATATAAATAATAATTATATTGTAGATATTTTAGGATTAATATTTATTTTACATGCAACTTTGTATTTATTTTAACCAGGTACAATAGCTATTAAATAGTTAATAACTATTTAATAGTTACCTAGTTAAAATAATTACAAAACTACCTGTAAAATAAATCCTAACCTAAGTTACAATTAAACCTAACACTACACTATCAATAAATAAATTTAATAAACTATCTACAATTATCTACAATTATATCAACTAAACTAAATTACAAAAACAAACAAACACTAATTACAAAAAATAAAAAAAGATTACAAGAATTTTAAACTAATTACACCTACTCTAAGCCCCCTAAAAAAATAACAAAGCCCCCAAAATAAAAAAAATGCCCTACCCTATTCTAAAAATAAAAATTGTAAAGCTCTTTTAATTTACCAGCCCTTAAAAGGGGCCTTTTGCAGGGCATGCCCCAAAGAATTCTGCTCTTTTGCCTGTTAAAAAAAACATACAATACCCCCCCAACATTACAACCCACCACCCACATACCCCTAATCTAACCCAAACCCCCCTTAAATAAACCTAACACTAAGCCCCTGAAGATCTCCCTACCTTGTCTTCACCACGCCGGGTATCACCGATCCGTCCAGAAGAGACGGCGTCCCTCGAATTCCAATTGGCTGATAGGATTCTATCAGCCAATCGGAATTAAGGTAAGAAAAATCTGATTGGCTGATTGAATCAGCCAATCAGATTCAAGTTCAATCCGATTGGCTGATTGGATCAGCCAATCAGATTGAGCTCACATTCTATTGGCTGTTCTGATCGGAACAGCCAATAGAATGTGAGCTCAATCTGATTGGCTGATTGGATCAGCCAATCGGATTGAACTTGAATCTGATTGGCTGATTCAATCAGCCAATCAGATTTTTCTTACCTTAATTCCGATTGGCTGATAGAATCCTATCAGCCAATGGGAATTCGAGGGACGCTATCTTGGATGACGTCCCTTAAAGGAACCTTCATTCGTCGTTAGTCTGTCAGTGAAGAAGGATGGCTCAGCGTTGGCTGCTTGAAGATGGTCCCGCTCCGCGCCGGATGGAAGAAGATAGAAGATGCAGCCAGGATGAAGATGTCTGCTGATCCGGATGTCCTCGTCTGCCCCGATAGGATGAAGACTTTGGACCCTCTGGAGGAGCTCTTCTTGCTGGATAGGATGAAGACTTCGGACCCTTTTCTGGATGGATCGGTGATACTCGGCGTGGTGAAGACAAGGTAGGGAGATCTTCAGGGGCTTTGTGTTCGGTTTATTTAAGGGGGTTTGGGTTAGATTAGGGGTATGTGGGTGGTGGGTTGTAATGTTGGGGGGGGTATTCTATGTTTTTTTTAACAGGCAAAAGAGCAGAATTATTTGGGGCATGCCCCGCAAAAGGCCCTTTTAAGGGCTGGTAAGGTAAAAGAGCTTTACAATTTTTATTTTAGAATAGGGTAGGGCATTTTTTTTATTTTGGGGGGCTTTGTTATTTTTTTAGGGGGCTTAGTAATTAGTTTAAAATTCTTGTAATATTTTTTTATTTTTTGTAATTTAGTGGGTTTTTTTTGTAATTTAGTTTACTTGATATAATTGTAGATAATTGTAGGTAGTTTATTTAATTTATTTATTGATAGTGTAGTGTTAGGTTTAATTGTAACTTAGGTTAGGATTTATTTTACAGGTAATTTTGTAATTATTTTAACTAGGAAACTATTAAATAGTTATTAACTATTTAATAGCTATTGTACCTGGTTAAAATAAATACAAAGTTGCATATAAAATAAATATTAATCCTAAAATAGCTACAATTTAATTATTATTTATATTGTAGCTATATTAGGGTTTATTTTACAGGTAAGTATTTAGCTTTAAATAGGAATAATTTATTTAATAAGATTTATTTTATTTCGTTAGATTTAAATTATATTTAACTTAGGGGGGGTGTTAGTGTTAGGGTTAGACTTAGCTTTAGGGGTTAATACATTTATTAGAATAGCGGTGAGGCCCGGTCGGCAGATTAGGGGTTAATAATTGTTGATAGATGGCGGCGACGCTGGGGGCGGCAGATTAGGGGTTAATAAATATAATATAGGGGTCGGCGGTGTTAGGGGCAGCAGATTAGGGGTACATAGGGATAATGTAGGTTGCGGCGGTGTACGGAGCGGCAGATTAGGGGTTAATAATAATTTGCAGGGGTCAGCGATAGCGGGGGCAGCAGATTAGGGGTTAATAAGTGTAAGGTTAGGGGTGTTTAGACTCGGGGTTCATGTTAAGGTGTTAGGTGCAGACTTATGAAGTGTTTCCCCATAGGAAACAATGGGGCTGCATTAGGAGCTGAACGCTGCTTTTTTGCAGGTGTTAGGTTTTTTTTCAGCTCAAATTGCCCCGTTGTTTCCTATGGGGAAATCGTGCACGAGCACGTTTTTGAAGCTGGCCGCATCCGTAAGCACCGCTGGTATTTAGAGTTGAAGTGGCGGTAAATTATGCTATACGCTCCCTTTTTGGAGCCTAACGCAGCCCTTCAGAGAACTCTAAATACCAGCGTTGTTTAAAAGGTGCGGGGGAAAAAATACATGCGTAGCTAACGCACCCCTTTGGCCGCAGAGAGAAAAACCCCCCCACAATTCTATAACAGGGAAAAAAATATATAAATCCCCCCCCCCGTCTCCCGAGAACCCAAGTCCCAAATCATGAGGCACGGGTCAGAGACAGTACCTTTAAGGAGATTCAGTGAGAGGTATTTAATGACTATTAGTATACTTCTCTGTAGAGGGAAATCCATGACGCTGGAAATTCACCTAATAACACTAGTTCTGCAAAACTATCGGAGCTCAAGAAAGGATTCAATATGCGTTTTTGGACTTGACAAGAGTAAGTTTTAATTATAGGGAGCCATCTTGCTAGGAACTTTTTAATTTTTTTTCCCACTGTTAATTAAAGGATTCAAATATGATTTGGTTCTGTATTTCTCTAATAAAGAGGGAAAAACTAGGGGCTGTTCTTCCCTTCCACGCTTTCAATATTAAGTGCCTGGTCAATTATTGTATTTAGTATATTTTCATGTAGGGGTTGATTATCTGTTTGATTTTTAAGAAATATAATCTCTTCTAGCCCAAAATAGATATCAACCCTATAGGTTTTATTGAGCCAAAAAACAACCTTTTTCCAAAACTGGTTAATCTTTGGACAACGTCCGAACATATGCAGAATATCTGCTTTTGGGTGCATACAACGTGGGCACAGAAATGTTTGCAATAGGAACATTCTTTTTAGTCTGGACGGGGTAAGATAATAATTATTCATCAACTTCATATGTGACTCTTTCCAGTTTATTGAGATCCTACATTTACTTAAAGGGATAAAACTTGTCTTAACGTTTTCATGATTCATGTCAGGGAAATAAGGTATCCAAGTATTGCATATTTTATCTAGGAAAATTTCACTCTGTTTAGCCAACATTATGTTATATATTAATAATATTGATGAAGTTCCCCCCGCAAATTTTTGGATACATGTTCTAATATCAGACCATACACCATTTCTATCCAGGACCCAGTCCTTACTATCAATGAAATGTCGTACTTGTAGGTAAGCAAACAGACTGTTTCTGGGAAGATCAAATTGCATTGCAAGAGATTCGAAAGAAAGTGTCTGACCGGAATCTAGTAAGATTTGATAGATATATTTCAAGCCCTTCTCCTCCCAGGTTTTAAATACTGCCTGGCTATTTCCTGGGATAAATTCTGCATTACCTATTATTGGAAGATATTCGGATAAGGAATAATTTGCTCCAATTAGGATACAAAATTTACGCCATGCTATCACTACATTATTAATAGAGATTAAACTACGTATATTGTCCGGGATTTCACCCAGAGGGTTATGTAGAATAGCTTTCAAAGAAAAAGGATAAATCAAATAGCTTTGAAGGTCGGTTGAAGAAAACCAGTTTGATTCTGCTAACCAATCAAATGCAATTTTGACCAGAGCGGCCAGATTATAGAAACTAATGTTGGGTAATGCAAGGCCAGCAGTATTACGTTTTTTAGTTAGTTTGTTGAGAGAGATACATGCTTTCCTACCATGCCAGATGACTTTACTAAACATAGCATTTATTTTATTTATGTCAGATTTTTTTAAAAGTAACGGGAGATTCTGTAGTGGGTATAGTAGTTGAGGGAATATAATCGTTTTTAAAAGGCTAACTCTGGCTGTTATTGACAGCGGAAAAGCTGTCCATATTTCTAGATTTGTATTGATCTTTTGAATAAGCATTTGGTAATTTAGATTATACCAATTCTGCGGGTTTTTATGCAGATATAAACCTAGATATGTAAGTGTGTCCACGACTTTAAACGGGGGTTCCCGTACACTGTATCTAGTCTTCTGTACCCACATTAGTTCACTTTTAGTATAGTTTATTTTATATCCTGAAAAAGTGCTGAAGAGATTTAAGCATGTTAAAATTAAAGCTATTGCTTGGGAGGTATTATATAGAAATATTATGATATCATCTGCATATAAAAGGATTTTTAATGTTGGTATAACCATAGGGGTCCCTATGCATACTTGTCTTAACCAGATGGCCAGAGGTTCAAGAGCAATATTAAAAAGTAGAGGGGAAAGTGGGCAACCCTGTCTCGTACCTTTTTTTAATGAGATTGCCTTAGTTAATGACTCTGTTATCAAGAGAAAGAATATTGGTTTCCTATATACAATTGTGTATAAAGTGAACCAAAAATGATTTTTAAATCCAAAATTTTCCAATGCTATAAACAGATACTCCCCATTCAATCGAATCAAAGGCCTTCTCCGGCATCAAGTGTTAGTAAGGCTGTATCATATTTTAATTGTTTCCCTTTAGTGTTCTTTATGTTCCACATATAATCTAAAAAAGTTATAACTTTACAAATATTTTTTGATGATTTTCTTGATGCCATGAAGCCCGTTTGATCCAGATGAATGATTCTATCAAGGACAAGCTCATTAATCTAGCAGCCACAATTGATGTTAACATTTTGTAATCTGCATCAAGATCGATATCGGTCTATACCAATGCTAGATCTTCTGTGTTTTTACCTTTTTTTGGTATTAGGGTAATTATTTGCAGCTGATGAAGTAGACTGATATTGGGGTTATTATGTACAAAATAGCTATTAAAAAGTTTTTCTAGGATCGGGCTAACCTCCTCTAACAAAATATTCAAATATTCTGCGGGCAGACAGTCTGGGCCTGCTGCTTTATCAAGTTGGCCTCGTTGATTGCCTTAACTATCTCTTGTATTGTAATAGGAGCATTAAGATCTGTAAGTTGTTCCTCTGTAATTCTGGGTTAATGTGACTTGTGACCAAAAGTTTTCTTGATTCGAATAGTCGCACCTAGTGTTTGTATATAACTTGATGATAATATAAAAAAATAACTTTCTAATATCTCTAGGTACAAGATAAAAGGATATACATCCTATCTTATGTACTAAAAAATGCATATATAATAGACTTTCTTCAAAATTTAACTTCTACTATATTTATATCATTTTGGGTATATTCTATATCCTGGGTACACTCTATATATCTCTACCCTTATTGCTGTTTATTTAGAGTTTATGAATCTTTTGCTTCATTAACGTCACTGAATTGTATGTCTATTACCATTCTCTTCAACTATGACTTTAGCTGGATATAACATGGCAGGCTTATGAAACCTTTTTTGATTTTAATTAGACTATTCTTATATTGTTACGTCTGGAGCGATCTTCCAGATCCTCCAGATGAGCTTGCTATCTGGATTTAGATTATTTGTATAGTTAAGGCTGATTCTTGTGTATTAACTAGGTCCTCCAGATCAGAGACTCTATACTCCACCTCCGTCATCCTACTGGCAACTGTTTCACCTCGGTATTTAATATAATTAATTCAGAGGATATGCCAGATAGTTCTTTTTTGATCATATCGAATTGTGGAGAAAAAGAGATTACTTAACTGTGCTTACTAGAGTTTTCATATCAAAGGGGGTTAGAGATGTTTCAAGACAATCGAATTATTATCGGTGAGACTAGTTTTCTTTCTTTAGATTTAGCCAGGCATTATGGGAGAGTGATGTTTTACCTGGTGACAAATTTTTCCATTTAAATGATGTACATATAAAATAAAAAGAAAAAAGCAAAAGAGGTGATTGCGGTGTATAAAATTAGTGAGAGAAAAAAAATCCAAAGACACCTATTAGTGGATCAAGGAAAGTTAGGGAGCGCTAAAAAGCTGCTATATACGAAGAGGTGAAAGGTTAAAGTTAATATACTATTACAACTGTGGAATAAAAAGGTAGTGATAAATATTCTTATGAAACTAATGGCAATGAATAAACCTGAGTGTATAAATGAATAAACAATATTTAATAATCAAAAAAATATATTAGTACATATAAAATAGAACCAACCGGAAGTTTTTATAAATTCATAAAAACATAAAATTCAGGAGTTTTAAAATGTCCAAAATAACATAAAAGTTCATATATAATGAATCACATATAAATGTTCAAAAGATATGTATCCTTTATAAATTCATAGACATTTCATGTACAGTTCCAATGTTGAAGAGGAGTATATGCCTTCAAAAGTGTGGAGCAATGTAAGAAAGTAATTTACGTTGTTGGAGCTGAAAAAAATAAAACTATTGATAAAACAAAGAGGGATGATCCTGTGCAAAGTAAACCGGTCCAGTACTTTGTGTAAAGTGCTTACAGCGTGGCTTTTTCAGTTCTGTGGTTTACAAAGAAAAGTACACTGTTTGTCAGACACTGGCGTAACATACGAACTCACCCAGAATACGAAGTTGATGTAAAGAGTGCTTCTCCGTTGTAATATTGGTATGAGGATTTGTACCTTTTCAACAGATTACCTTGTCGGTGTGTTTGGAGGGACGCCCAAGTGAAACTTCTGCTGGTGCTCGTTCATTGGCGTGTGTATTTGGATTACGCCCAAGTATTACCTTCACTGGCGATCAGTCCTCAGTGTGTTTGAAGTCACGTGGCCAGTCTTCAGCCCAATCAGAGTCACGGATTGCCGGGTGGTCTGCGCCTCAGGCAAAGCAATGCAAGTCCAGGTTGCAACAATTTAGTGCAAAGTAGAAATAGTGATCCGTTACTATGTAAAAGTGAAAATCAGACTGGTTCACGATCCCACAAATAGCATAACAGAGCGCTCTGTATAAAAAAACTTCAATCTGGCCTTCTGCCAACAGCCCATATGTTTGAATCAGTTCTTCAAAGCGTTTCAGCTTATACAGCTTTTTTCAAGAATGATTTGATAGTGCTCACAGGTCCCTTTTATCTGGAAATGATTGCTCGAGCTCCTCCTTCCTTTTATAGCTCACTTCCCATCGTTCTTATTGCACTTAACGTATGGATAATTACATACATTTACTAATAACAATTATGATGAACAAATAATAAATAATAGATTTTCTTTATATATGAATGGATATGTGTTTCAGTTTTTTTAGATTAATATTGGCTATAAATTAAAAACCTTATTTTTAATAAAGTGGATGTGTGTATATAATAAGTGATAAGATATGTTAAGATATAAAATAAAAAATAATGGATAAACAGATAAGATATTAATTACAAAATATTAGATAGTAAAATAGTTTTAGAGTGTTAAATTTGTGAAATAGCACAATCATAAGAGTAAAAACTTATTTAGTGTATTTTTATATACTGTATATGATAATATAAATAATATTTAAAAATATATTTTAAAAAATTATATATTTGTGTATTGGAGATCTCTAGTGTTTCCTAAATATGATTTTAAGTGATATTTAACTCAACTAACTGTGAATATATATAGAGAAAGTAAAAGATCAATATATATTGGGTGTAAAAAACTTTTGTGAATATATGAAATATAGTCTTTATTCGCATAACTGAATTTAGGTCCAGCTCTGCGTTTAGGCCTAATGGTTCTAAAGTTTTAAAATTAAATATTAGTTCAGCTTCTGCTCTTAGGAGTTTTTTATTTAGGTCTCCCTCCTCTCCAGTCTACTAGATATTTTTCTAATACCCCAATATTTTAAGCCTTTTGTGTTCTGATTATGGATATCCCTTGAAATGTCTAGATAGTAAGTGTCCTGTAAAACCATGATCAATGTCAAGAAGATGCTCACAAATTCTATCTTTGAGGGGGCGTGAGGTCTCTCCCAAATACTGTTTGTCACATGGACATTGTATCAGGTAGACTATATTTCTATCAGTGCACCTGATACAATCTTTTATTACAAAATCTTTTCCAGTATTGCTTGACCTTACTGTTTTTGTCTTATTACTAAAATTGCAAGCCTTGCAATTTATGCAAGGAAAGAAACCTTTCAAATTATTAGACATAAGATCTCTCTCTATGAATTTCCCTTTGTTATCTTTAAAGGCACTCGGAGGCTAGTATGTTTTTAAATTTCTAGCTTTTTTGTACACTATTGCTGGTTTCTCAGGTAGTAATTCACCAATGATCGGATCTCTTTGTAAGATGTACCAGTGTTTATTAAAAATGGATCTTATTTGGTTATGATTAATACTGTAATCTGTTATAAATGTTATCCATAAGGTATCTGTATTGTTGATATTTTCATTTTTACTGTTGTGTGTTTTCTCGTTAAAAGATCATTTTCTGTTTTTTTTCTCTAGCAAATGTTTTTTGCTTCTATTATTTTATCTTTATTTGTATCCTTTCTCTAGGAATATTTTCTCAAGGTATGCAGCTTGTTCATCAAAGTTTTTTTAATGTAGTGCAATTTTTTCTTATTCTGGTGAATTGGTTAAGGGGAATATTCTCAACCCATTTTTTTATGTACATAGTTGTTGGATTCAACTTCTTTAAAGTGGGTTTTTGTGTGGATCTCATGATTAGAAATTTCTACCTTGATGTCTAGATAGCTCAAGGTTTGTCTACTATGTTCATATGTAAAGTTTAATTCAAAGGTGTTGGTACTTAAATCTTCTACTAGTAATTCAAATAGTTCAAATAGTTCAATGTCCCCCTTGAACTATTTGAATTACTAGTAGAGATTTAAGTACCAACACTGTAAGCACTTTACACTAAGCTACTGTGACCGTTTACTTTGCCACAGGATCATCCCTCTATGTTTTATCAAATAGATTTAACTTTTTTTCAGCTCCAACAACGTAAATTACTTTCTTACATTGCTCCACACTTTTGAAGCATCCCTCTTCATCATTGTAACTGTTTCATGAAATGTCTATGAATTTATAAAGGATACATATCTTTTTGCACATTTATATGTGGATTCATTATATATGAACTTTTATTTTATTTTGGACATTTTAAACTCCTGAATTTTTATGTTTTTATGGATTTATAAAACCAACCGGTGGTTCTATTTTATATGTACTAATATATTTTTTTTGATTATTAAATATTGTTTATTCATTTATATAGTCAGGTTTATTCATTGCCATTAGTTTTATAAGATATTTATCACTGCTTTTTTTATTCCACAGTTGTAATAGGTATATTAACTTTAACCTTTCACCTCGTATATAGCAGCTTTTTTAGCGCTCCCTAACTTTCCTTTTATTAACTTTATTATTGGGTGTTTTGTGGAACTAACTCCCGTATTTTAGGGTAGCCATTTATGTGCTATATGTAGGCCACATTTTCTTTTTGAATACACCTATTAGTGGATATCAGATCCCTTTTTTTTTCCCCTTAGTGTAGGGAGTGAGTGATTGGTAAAGTCCCCTAGGGGATTATACTGGGGTGCTTATGTGCGTGTAACCATGGGTGTTTATTAAGCCTGTATCCAAATATTATTAGATTTCCAATACCAGGTCTCACCTATACCAGTATTGAGCCCTTTTACCTATATATTTAATTACGAATTCCCTTTAAACTTGGATGAATTTTAACTGCAAAAAAAGAGCAACTAAATATTCAGCCACAACTGCCAGGAAAATTGCTCGGGATGCAAAGACAAACCCACAAATAACTTTAGGTGAAATACAGGACAAGTGGTGTGGCTGTTTCAAGATGCACAATAAGGAGGCACTTGAAGAAAGATGGGCTGCATGGTCGAGTCGCCAGAAGAAAGCCATTACTACGCAAATGCCACAAACTATCCTGCTTACAATATGCCAAACAGCACAGAGACAAGCCTCAAACCTGGCACAAAGTCATTTGGAGTGATGAGACCAAAATTGAGCTTTTTGGCCACAACCATAAACTCTACATTTGGAGAGGAGTCAACAAGGCCTATGATGAAAGGTACATCATTCCTACTGTGAAACACGGAGGTGGATCGCTGATGTTTTGGGGATGTGTGAGCTACAAAGGCACAGGAAATTTAGTCAGAATTGATGGCAAGATGAATGCAGTATGTTATCAAACAGAACGCCTCATTTTCCTCCTCTTGATTAGAGTTTGAACACTGCTGATTTGCATTCTCAATTCCTTGGATATCTTTTTATATCCAATTCCTGTTTTATACAGTTCAACTACCTTTTTCCCATAGATCCTTTGACAATTCTTTTTCTTTCCCCATGACTCAGAATTCAGAAATGTCAGTGCCGCACTGGATGAAAGATGCAAGGGTCTGTCAGGAGTCCAGAAACGCATTGACCTTTTATACACACACACTAATTACAAGCAAACATATCACAGGTGAGGATGGTTACCTTTATTAGCCATTCAAACCCCTTTGTGTCAACTTGTGTGCATGTTATCAGGCCAAAATCACCAAGGTATGTAAAGTTTTGATCAGGGTCATTTGGGTAGTTTCTCTTGTCATTATGCTTTAAAAAGAGTAAATACAGTTGATTGATAATAAATGGCTTTAGCCAAACACTAACCATGAGTGAAAGAAACATTTTTGTGTTATCATTCATATTCTCTGAAAAATGGCCAAGAAATCATAAATTCTGCCAGGGTATGTAAACTTATGAGCACAACTGTATTAAAGTTAGGGTTAGACTTAGGGTTAGGTTTAGGGGTTAATATATTTATTTAGTGTTAGTGATGTGGGAGGCCAGAGGTTTAGGGATTAATAACTTTAGTATAGTGGCGGAGGCGACATTGGGGGCTTCAAATTAGGGGTTAATAAGTGTAGGTAGGTGGTGGCGACATTGGGGACGGCAGGTTAGGGGTTAATAAGTGTAGGTAGGTGGCAGCGACATTGGGGGCGGCAGATTAGGAGTTAATAAGTGTAATGTAGGTGGCGGCGATGTCGGGGGCGGCAGATTAGGGGTTAATAAGTGTAATGTAGGTGGCAGCGATGTCAGGGGCGGCAGATTATGGGTTAAAAACATTGTGTAGGTGGCGGTGATGTTAGGGGCAGCAGATTAGGGGTGTTTAAACTCAGGGTTTATGTTAGGGTGTTAAGTGTAAACATACCTTTTCTTTCCCCATAGGAATCAATAGGGCTGCGTTACGGAGCTTTACGCTCCATTATTGCAGGTGTTAGGCTTTTTTTTTAGCCGGCTCTCCCCATTGATGTCTATGGGGAAATCTTGCACGAGCACGTAAAACCACCGCAAAGCAGCGCTGGTATTTGTGTGCGGTATGGAGCTCAACGCTGCCATATTGCCTGCTAACATCGGGTTTTTGCAAACCTGTAATAGCAGCGCTATTAAAGGTGAGCGGTGGAAATAACTTGCAAGTTAGTACCGAGCCGCTCATAACGCAAAACTCGTAATCTGGCCAAATATTAATAATTAATGTAAATAATTATTATAGATGTTCTTAAAAATTCTAAAAAATAATTTGAATATATTTGTATATTTTACAGTAACTTTAATAATTATTAATCATTTTAAATATTTTTCAATATTTAATATTCACATAATGCTCCTTAAGATAACAAATTCTTCATGTGCGCTAACTCAACACCGCGTCAGACTTACAGCGCGAAACCCGAAGCATGTTATGAATATTTTACATTCCATTGTTCTTGACATAGAACAATGTTAATATATATCTATACCTATATACTGTATCTATATGAATATATATATTAAATCAAATATAGACCAGCACTCTCCAAAATTCATGCAACTCCCAGGGTGCTCTTGAACAATAGCATATAATTCCAGAAAAAATCGGGCACTCTCTGATGTTAAGATCCTCAGTTTCTTTAATGTGACGTTTCGGGGTCTTTAGCCCCTTCCTCAGACCATAAAAAACATATGTAGGTATACATTGATATATATAGAAATATTAAAAGCAAAATAACATTTTCCTGTATGTGAAACACATTGAACTGTAAAATATTAATAACTCCAGTCTGGTATGGCACTGTGGGTTTAATATGGTTAGTGCACAAGCGATAAGTGTTAGATTTTTTTTAAATTCAGCTTCATTAAAGTTTATGGGGTGTAGAAAATAACACAGTCATGGTTTCTGAAGTCCTAAAGTTAGCACACATTGGGTTTCACCTGCGCTATTTACTTTCAACTTGTAATCCAGGCGAAAATCCGTGCATCTTAAACCTCTACTTCCAGCGCTCCACTTGTAATCTACCCCAAAGAGTTAAACACATTATTAATAACACATAGGTAGGCACCATGTGGGTTGCAGATAGGGAAAAGTAGCAGAGCAGTTTAAAATCACAGCCAAGTTGTTCACAATGTCATCCTGCAACCATATCATACACTCAAACAATATGGGTTGAAAGGACAATTAAAAAAAAAGAAAGAATAGGTCGCCGCTTGGAAGAAGACTTCATCGCCTGGAACAGGACCTTCTCCGCCGGACTTCAGGAATGGTGAGTACCAACCTGGGGGTTAGACTTAGGTTTTTTAAAGGTTTTTTTTTTTTTTGGGGGGGGGGGGTTTGTTTTATTTAGATTAGGGTGGGCAGTAAAAGAGCTAAATGCCCAACAAATGCCCTTTTCAGGGCAATGGGTATTTTAGGTTTTTTAGTGTTAGGTTCTTTTATTTTGGGGAGTTTGGTGAATGGGGGTGGTTACTGTTAGGGGGGACTTTGTGTATTTTTTGTAAAAGAGCTGATTATCTTGGGGCAATGCCCTGCAAAAAGCTCTTTTAAGGGCTACTAGTAGTTTATTCTTAGAGTAGGGGTTTTTTATTTTGGGGGGCTTTTTTATTTTCATAGGGATTAGGTATAATTTTTAAATGTGGTAATTTTGTTTTTTACTTTATGTAATCTTAGATTTTATTATTTTCTGTAATTGTAGCTTAAAGGGACAGTCTACACCAGAATTTTAATTTTGACTAGACTGTCCCTTTAATTTATACTTAGTTTTTTTTTTATTTAAGTAGTGTTAGGTTTTTTTATTTTAATAGTAACTTTAGTATTTTGTAATTTAGGTAATTTCGGTTCATTTAGGGGGTGTTAGGTTAGGGGGTGTTAGGTTAGGGTTTAGGTTTATTGCATTGTGGGCTTTGGCAGATTAGGGGTTAATACTTGAATAGGTAGTTTGCGTTGTGGGTTAATGACGGTTTAGGGGTTAATAGTTTTAATAGGTAGTTTGTGATGTTGGGGTTGTCGGATTTAGGGGTTAATAATTTAGTTATTACTTGCGGTGTGAGTTTGATGGCGGATATAGGGGTTAATAGTTTAATTAGGCTTATTGCGTTGTGGCGGGGGTTGTCGGTTTAGGGGTTAATAATTTTATTAGTTGCGTTGTGGGTTTGATGGCGGATATAGGGGTTAATACACTTTCGGCTAGATTATGAGTTTTGCGGTATGAGTGAAAAGGCAGCGTTATGGCTCTTTTTCACTACCGCTGGTATTACGAGTCTTGCAGGTTTAGCTTCACCACACACTTTTTTGGCCGTAACGCAACGTAATTACTGCAGCGTTCAAAAAGTCCTTTTTCAATGGGACTTCCATAGCACCGGTATTATGAGTCTGCCTGGGAGGCCAAAAAGTGAGCGGTACACCCTATACCGCCAAGATCCATACCGTAAACTGAAAGTCAGTAGTTATGAGTTTTACGCTACAAACCTGTAGCATAAAACTCATAACTAAAGTGCTAAAAAGTACACTTACACCCATAAACTACCTATTAACCCCTAAACCGAGGCCCTCCCGCATTGCAAATATCAAAACAAAATTATTCACCCCTAATCTGCCGCTCCGGACATTGCCACCACTATAATAAATATATTAACCCCTAAACCGCCGCACTCCTGCATCACAAACACTAGTTAAATATTATTAACTCCTAATCTGCCGCCCCTAACATCGCCGCCACCTACCTACATTTATTAACCCCTAATCTGCCGCCCCCAGCGTCGCACCACTATACTAAATTTATTAACCCCTAAACCTAAATCTAACCCTAACCCCCCCTAAATTAAATATAATTAAAATATATCTATATAAAACCTAATATCATTACCTAAATAATTCCTATTTAAAACTAAATACTTACTTGTAAAATAAACCCTAAGCTTATGGTTTATTTTTATTTTACAGGTAAGTTTGTATTTATTTTAACTAGGTAGACTAGTTACTAAATAGTTATTAACTATTTACTAACTACCTAGATAAAATAAATACAAATTTACCTGTAAAATAAAACCTAACCTGCCTCACACTAACACCTAACCTTACACTACAATTAAATCAATTACATTAATTAAATACAATTACCTAAATTACAAAAAAGCCGCACTAAATTACCCGAAATAAAAAAATAAATTATCAGATATTTAAACTAATTACACCTAATCTAATAGCCCTATCAAAATAAAAATAGCCCCCCCCCCCAAAATAAAAAAACGCCTAAACTAAACTACCAATAGCCCTTAAAAGGGCCTTTTGCGGGGCATTGCCCCAAAGAAATCAGCTCTTTTACCTGTAAAAAAAAAATACAAACAACCCCCCAACAGTAAAACCCACCACCCACACAACCAACCCCCCAAATAAAATCCTAACTAAAAAAACCTAAGCTCCCCATTGCTCTGAAAAGGGCATTTGGTTGGGCATTGCCCTTAAAAGGGCCAAACCCCTAATCTAAAAATAAAACCCACCCAATAAACCCTTTAAAAAAGCGTAACACTAACCCCCGAAGATCCACTTACAGTTTTTGAAGACCCGACATCCATCCTCAACGAAACCGACTGATGTCCTCAACGAAGCGGCAGAAGTCTTCATCCAACCAGGCAGAAGTCTTCATCCAGACGGCATCTTCTATCTTCATCCATCCGGCGCGGAGCGGGTCCATCTTCAAGACATCCGGCGCGGAGCATCCTCTTCAATCGACGTCTTCTTCCGAATGAGGTTTCCCTTTAAATGATTTCATCCAAGAAGGTGTCCCTTAGATTTCCGATTGGCTGATAGATTTCTATCAGCCAATCGGAATTAAGGTTGAAAAAATAGTATTGGCTCTTGCAATCAGCCAATAGGTTTGAGCTTCAATCCTATTGGCTGATCCAATCAGCCAATAGGATTGAGCTCGCATTCTATTGGCTGATTGAAACAGCCAATAGAATGCAAGCTCAATATTAATATTTAAGTTAGGGGGTGTTAGGGTTAGAGATAGACTTTTTAGGGGTTAATAAATTTAGTATAATGGCAGCGACGTTGGGGGCGGCAGATTAGGAGTTAATAAATGTAGGTAGGTGGCGGCGATGTTGGGGGCAGCAGATTAGGGGTTAATAAGTATAATGTAGGTGGCGGCAATGTTGGGGGCAGCAGATTGGGGTTAATAAGTATAATGTAGGTGTTTTGGCGATGTTGGGGGCAGCAAATTAGGGGTTAATAAGTATAATGTAGGTGTCGGCGATGTCGGGGGCGGCAGATTAGGCGCTAATAAGTATAATGTAGGTGTTGGAGATGTTGGCGCAACAGATTAGGGGTTATTAAGTATAATGTAGGTGTCGGCGAATCGGGTGCGGCAGATTAGGGTTAATAAGTATAATGTAGGTGTCGGCGATGTCAGGGGCGGTAGATTAGGGGTTAATAAGTGTAAGGTAGGTGCTGGCGATCTCGGGGGCAGCAGATTAGGGGTGTTTAGACTTGGGGTTCATGTTAGGGTGTTAGGTGTAAACATAAATTTAGTTTCCCCATAGGAATCAATGGGGCTGCGTTACGGAGCTTTACGCTCCTTTATTGCAGGTGTTAGGCTTTTTTTTAGCCAGCCCTCCCATTGATGTCTTTGGGGAAATCGTGCACAAGCACGTAAAACCAGATTACTGCCGCTCACCGCAGCACTGGTATTGGAGTACGGTATGGAGCTCAATTTTGCTCTATGCTCACTTTTTGCCTGATAACGCAGGGTTTTTGTAAACCTGTAATACCAGTGCTGTAGGTAAAGTGAGCGGTGACAATAACTTGCAAGTTAGCACCGCACCACTCATAACACAAAACTCATAATCTAGCCTTTTATTAGTTATTGCGGTGGGGGATTGCGGTTGACAGGTAGATAGATATTGCGCATGCGTTAGGTGTTAGTTTATTTTTGAAGGCATTGAAGGTGCTCCCATACTCAGCGCAAGGCTTGCTGTGGCTGCCTTTTATGGCGAGGTGAAAATGGAATTCGATTTCTCCATTTTCGCCACGTAAGTCCTTGCGCTGAATATTGGATACCAATTTGCGACGCGGTCCCATGTTAGATTATGGGAATAAAAATTGCGGGCGATGGGTGAAATATACGTGCCACTATTATATGCGGCGCTGTATATAGGATACCAAACCTGCGCAAAAACCGTTGTCACCGGCTTTTGCGGGGGATGCTGCATATGTAATGGAGCCACATATGTTTAACTGCAAAACACCAACATTTAGAATCCTTAGAAATGCATAATCAACAAATGTGTAATAAAAAAAAATACAATAGCCTACTTTGAAATTCAGATAAGATGATTTTTTTTCTGACTAATTTCAAAGTTTGCTTTCATTTCTCTTTCTCTGGTATCAAGTGATAGCTGGCAGCCAATCACATACTCATATATATATATGTATATGAGCTGTAAACTCTTGACCCAGAAAGTGCATGTAAGACCGTGCATATTGCTCCAAGCATGAGCAGCTGTCCTTTTACAGTTGTTTCTTTACATTAATAACTTTATATACTAATGTTTCTGCCAGACTCCAACAACTAAACAAGCAACTCCTCTAAGTGTATGAGGTGATATAAAAAGTGCTAAATTCTTTTGCAAATAAATTCTGCCATATAGTGCTCAATCAACGTGCATGCTCTGGAGTCTATCTAGGTATGCTCTTCAACAAAGGATACCAAGGGAACAAAGTAAGCGTTTGATCACAATCCTTTGAAAAAGTTTATCTTATAATTTTTCTACAACATTCTATGGAGATTTTTGTAGATACATATATAGATACGTTTTTCTAAATGTGATCATCCCCTAAATTTGTTAACAAAAGTAAATTGGAATGTTTTTTTAGAAGTGAATATTCTGGGGCCAATTTATCAATGTCTGTCCGGCATGATACGCTGTAGCTTATCATGTCCGACAGACATTGCTGAATGCCGACAGCATACGCTGTCGGCATTTAACATTGCACAAGCAGTTCACCAGAACTGCTTGTGCAATGCCGCCCCCTGCAAATTCGCGGCCAATCATATACGATCGGGCGGATTCCAGACCGCAGCCTCAGAGGCAGCGGACCAGTTATGGAGCAGCGGTCTTAAGACCGCTGCTTTATAACTGCTGTTTCCGGCGATCCTGAAGGCTTGTGCCCCTCTGTCTTAGTCATTAAAGTTTAATCATGTTTTTAATGTCCCTTTAAGCTTTGTTACTATGTACATTCATACCCCTGTCAAACCTCAATTAGGGCTCACTTATCTAAAGTGATCTGTCATTGCTATGAAGTCCATAAGGCGATGGTCTAAAGGCACATTGTACAGTGTGAGCTGTGTGTCTCTCTAAGGGGCGTAACCTACATTCTGTATGTGATGGTGAGATGCATATATATAGGAAAGTGTTCAATAAGCGTATTTAATGTATGCTGTTAAAACCAGATTTATATTATGAATAAAAAATTTAATAAACAGAACACATCCAAATAGCTGTTAAAAAAGCACTGCAAATTGCAAATTTACATTATTCTATACAATTGTCCTTAAATTGCATGGAAAAAATGTATTCAATTTAGACAAATTTGACTGTTTATGGGCGCACTATAAATAATCAGCTATTACAAGTGACTGGTTATTGCTACCGCAAGCTCATGATAGAAATTAGCTCTACAAAAATTAACCAGATTGCCCCCAAAATAAAGTGCGAGTTCCCTTTTTTTAATTAAAAAAATTGTAGAATCTTTATTTTTGTTAAAAATAACTGCTCTAAGCAGTTTTTAGGGGTTAACGTATGCGGTTGTGGAATGTTAGAAGAAAAAAAAACAAAACAGCACTGAAAGGTGCCTTTACATAGCGGTCTATGTGGACTATATGTTCCCTGTAAATATAAATATATATATATATATATGTATATTCTTCTATACATATATATTTATGTATATTCACATATTAACACATAAATATATATGTATATATACATATATATTTACACTTTGCGGCCCATTGCTGTGCGACTTACCCCTTTCGCTGCGCTAGGTTCTTCGCCGTGTCTGACGGCATGAGAACCAGGCTCCCTTTGGAGCCTATGGAAGCACGATCACAATGCTTACATGCAATGCAAATGATAGGTCTCGTTCGCATTGTGCTTTACTGGTAATACCAGTACACATTTGCGTGCTCTGGTATTACTGAGTGGAGCACAAATATCACACTCGTGTAAGGGATATTTTGCGCTCCACTCGTAATCTAGCCCTTCGACGGTTATTTTATGATTCAGATAGAGAATACAATTTTAAACAACTTTCCAATTTACTTCTATTATTTAATTTGCTTCCTTCTCTTATCCTTTGCTGAAAGGTTTATCTAGGTAAGCTCAGGAGCAGCAAAGAACCTAAGTTCTAGCTGCTGATTGGTGGCTGCAGATATATAACGATTGTCATTGGCTCACCCATTTGTTCAGTTAGAAACCAGTAGTGCATTGCTGCTCCTTCAACAAATGATACCAAGAGAATGAAACAAATTAGATAATAGAAGTAAATTAGAAAGTTGTTTAAAATTGTATTTTCTATCTGGATCATGAAAGAAAGTTTTTGGGTTTCATGTCCCTTTAAGGTACACATAAATTTACAAGAACATAGTTGAAATTGTAAACGAAATTTGAAAAGTTCTTTATATTTCTATTGTAAAATGAGTCTCAAAGCATCAGTGAGGTAAACAGGGGTGTACCTGGGGCATATAGCAAGTTTCCTTGAGTGATTTAAGTATATTGAATCTGTAGGTCTCATAGTTTCATCTTGTGGAATTTAGGTTGGTAAGTCTCCTTCAAAATACAACTTGCATTAATTAAAGTGAAGAAAAAAATGAATGTATGCAAATGCAAGATAAATTATGCCAAAAGCTGCATTATTTGATTTGTATGTGCTTCATAAATAAATGTGCTGGTTGCTCGCTGTCACATTCACTTTCCCCTGCGAGACTCTGCATTTTAGTGAGCTTCATTACTTTTGATGGAGATAAGCTTGCAGCTTACCAGTATTTCCTGTTTAAGCCCTTTTTCATATGCTCTTCTGTGAGGTCTGCCCACATGATGGTTGGCGGGATATGTCTCGCCATACTAATGAATTTTAGATTATCGGACCCTTAGGCCCCTATTTATCAAAGGTGTTGCGGACCTGACCCAACAGTGCGGATCAGGTCCGCAACACCTCGCTAAATGCGGAGAGCAATACGCTCTCCGCATTTAACATTGCACCAGCAGCTCACAAGAGCTGCTGGTGCAACGCCGCCCCCTGCTGACTCGCGGCCAATCGGCCGCCAGCAGGTGGGAGTCAATCAACCCGATCGTACTCGATCGGGTTGATTTCCGGCATTTATTGTCCGCCTGCTCAGAGCAGACGGACAGGGTTATGGAGCAGCGGTCTTTAGACCGCTGCTTCATAATTTGTGTTTCTGGAGAGTCTGAAGACTTGCCAGAAACACGGGCCCACAAGCTCCGTTCGGAGCTTGATAAATGGGCCCCTTTGTGTAGTAATAAATAATTTAAACATCAAACATAAATTACTTGCACCAAACATAACTCCTTACTTGATCCACTACAATCTGGTTTCCTCCCTAAACACTGAACAGAAACCGCTCTTACTAAAGTAACAAATGACCTGTGATCAGTTAAAGCAAAAGGCCACTACTCACTAATTCTTCTTGACCTGTCCGCTGCTTTTGACACAGTTGACCATCCTCTCCTCCTAAAAATACTACATTCATCTGGCATCCGATACACAGCCCTCTCCTGGTTTGCTTCATATCTCTCAAACCGCTCGTTTTCAGTTTCCTTTAACAACATATCTTATGATTCTATGCCTCTCTCAGTTGGAGTACCGCAAGGCTCTGTCTTGAGTCCCTTGCTTTTCTCTCTTTATACATCCTCCCTTGGAAAACTAATAGCCTCCTTTGGATTCCATTAACACTTATATGCTGATGATACCCAAATCTATCTTTCCTCTCCTGATATCTCTCTCTCTTTACTCAACCAAATTTCCAACCGCCTCTCTGCAATTTCTGCTTGGATGTCTTCACACTACCTCCAACTCAATCTGTCCAAAACTGAGCTGCTTCTTATTCCCCCCTTTTCACGACATCCAACACCTGACATTTCTCTGACGGTTGGAGACTCTATTATCAACACCTCACCCCAAGTCCGGTTTCTTGGGGTCACACTTGACTCAGAACTCACATTCAACCCACATATACAAACGCTTACCAAATCCTGCCGTTCACACCTACGCAACATTTCCAGTATTCGTCCCTTCCTTACTCAAAAAACTACACAAATACTTATTCATTCCCTCATTTTAGCATGCATTGATTATTGCAATTGTATTGTTCCTTTAAGACATTCCACTCCCACCTTTTACCTGCCTATAAAACCTCACTTCCTGAGCAGTACTTTGCTTGATTATTTAGTTTGTTCTTATTGGAATTTACTTCGCAGAAATCAAGTCACTCCTGCTCAGTTCATTCTCCACTCATCTGAGTAAATACTGAACTTTTGCCTACTGAACTTGTACCTTAAAAGTTCCTATTACCTAAGTGCTGCTTTCTCTACACACAGTTATTCAGCGCAGCCAAAGGATTTCACTGCATAGATTGCCTGTCAGTCTCTCTCTTAAGTACCGCTTCCCTTACCGCCACAGCTTCACGGAGGATACTCTGAAGACCCCAGTCACAGCTGATACATCACCTACTCCGCTAGGTACTACTCCTCAAGCTGCCGGAAACCGCTGAACGAACACACAGCCTGAACGGTACCGCAACGTAACCTCACAGCACTCAGGAAGTGCTTACGAATCAATCCGCCATTACAGCGTCCCAAGCTGCTACAAAAACCAAGCAAAGGCTACCGCAAGTATTATCTCTGCTAAATATATTCTGACAACTTTTTTCTAATACTGCATATGTAGCGCTCCTTCACAGTCTCTGTTACAACAACATTCTACCTTAAGCTAACAAACTTTATCTTTGATCTAGCTAACTGCCATATTCCTTATTTGTCTCAGTGTACTATTCAGACTTGCACATTTGTATGTCTGAATAAAATCTTATTTAACTAGCAGCCTTTTTCTGTGAGTAGACTCTTATCAAAACGCTAGAACTATATTGCCAGATTATAACTTGTATCTCTTGGCCTTTGGAACTAGCAACACTCCATATTTTCAAGTATACATTTAATCTTACAGCAATCTACTTCTAAATGGCCTACCAAAACACCGCCTCTCCTCCTTCCAATCTATTATGAATGCTTCTGCTAGACTCATCCACATAAGTTGACGATCTACATCAGCTGCTCCGCTCTGCCAGTCTCTTCACTGGTTCCCCATACACTCCAGGATACAATTTAAAGTATTAACCCTAACTTACAAAGCACTCAACAGTCTAACTCCCAACTATATTTCCTCTCTCATCGTGAAATATTCCACATCCCGTCTTCTTCGATCAACCTCTAAACCTACTTCTCTCCACTCCTTTTATCTCTACGTCCCACTCCCATCTCCAAGACTTTGCACGTGCTGCCTCCTGTCCTCTGGAACTCTCTACCCTGTTCCATAAGACTGTTTCTAACCTTGTATAACTTCAAGTGCTCCTTGAAAACCCACCTATTCAGAGAGGCTTACCATCTCTCCTCCATCTCTCATTCTAACGAAACTAATACATGAACTGCCTGACTCACTACTGCAACCACAACCTATGTGACAAGCTACCCCAACCTTATGTCTCTGCACCCTAAACCTGTAGCCTGTGAGCTCTCTGGAGCAGGGCCCTCTTCCTCCTGTACTAGATTTATTTAGTTTTGTTATGTTTTGTATTTTATCACAAATCCTTGTCATTGTATACCCCTATCACTGTACCCAGCGCTACGGAATTTGACAACGCTATACAAATAAATGATAATAATAATAATACTGTCAGATTTTCATAAAATATTATCTAGTTGTGGGGAGGCGGAGCTAGCCATGAATAATCTCAGCAACAGGAAGAATCTGCTTATGAACACAGAGACTGTCATTTGATAGGGGATTATTACCTGAATCGTTTTTTGTTTTTTTGTGTGTTTTTTTTGCATTCATCTCATTGCAATTTAAAGTCTGCAACATCATACTATATATATGCCCTGACTGAACTCCACACCTCTCTCTATAACCTGGTATAGCTACTGTTTATCTGCATCACACTATGGCATCCAGGAGAGTCCCCAGGGTGGACAAGGGTAAAAAGCCACATGCTACTTCTAGTTCAAAGATGAACACATTCTTTAAAGCTATACACTCTCCAACTGTGGAGGAAGATGATAATTCACAAATGTCTCAAGAAGAGCAACAGGATCCAATTCCTCCTGACAGAGAATCACCTATAACTAAAGCTGACCTTAAGGATCTCCCGACCAAAGCAGACCTCTCCTATTTTTTTCAAAAGGTCAGCAAGATGCTGAAAGAGGGTTTACCAGAAATAAAGAAAGAAGTTGCGGATCTGGGAGGCAGAGTGGCCTATTTGGAAGAATTAGAGGAAGAGACTACATCCAACATGGACCTAATCAACAGGAAAATGGAGACCCAGGAATCACAAATTGAATATCTCCAATCCAAGCTAGAAGACCTCGACAACAGGGGTAGGAGACAAAATCTACGCATTCGGGGTGTCTCTGAAAAAATCACGAGCGACACTCTCCCCTCACATCTACAAAACATCTTCAAACAACTATTGAATAATCAGCAGCTACCTGATGTAGTGATTGACAGGGCGCACAGAGCTTTAAGACCCAAGCCACGGGATGGAGAGCCTCCAAGGGATATAATCCTGAGGTTTCACAGATACACTGATAAAGAAGCAATATTAAATGCTACAAGAAAACAACAATCCTTCACTTTGGATGGTGACACGCTTCAATTTTACACAGACCTCAGCCCTATCACCTTACAAAACCGCAAAGAAATAAGATTCCTCACGCTTCATCTGAGAGATCACAGTCTACCCTACAGATGGGGATTCCCCTTCAGTTTGAGAGTACGGAAGAACAACAAACTTGCAACATACAGGACACTAGAAGATCTGGACCACTTTTGCCAAACACTGGGCATACCAAAACCTACCCTCCCTTCATTGGAACCTTCGGATATTTCTGACTCACAAAGAAATTCAGCAGCGCCAAAACCTCAATGGACGAAAGCGGCAAAGAAAAGATCTAGAGATGATGCATCAAAACATCGGAAAGGGCCAGCAGATCTAGACCCGAGTTGATGGATCTTTAGACTATCTATACAGTTCCTTTGGCAGTGAAGGCCTGGCCGGCCGATAAAGATACTTGAGACATTCCTGAGATTAGCCTTAAGCATGATTATTATCATGGTCTTACTTTGGTGCTATGTTTCATTTGCTCCTGAGATAGATTGTTTATGCTATGGTCTTCTCTCTCCCCTTTTCTCCCCTTTAACACTGTTTCTCTCCTTCACAGGTGCCTTTCAACCTCGTTCGGTTGAACTAATTCCCCTATGAACCCCAATATTAATTGGGAAGGTTTTACAGGGAATTTTTGTTATGAAATGTTTTTTGTTTTCAGGTTTCTTGTTTGGTTGTATTGTTTATTGTTTTGTTGTTTATGCCGAAATAATGATACTTTTGTATTGCTTACTTCTGATCCAGGACTAAGAGATGTTTTTGTATACACGTATAAGAGAGTTACTTCCATCCACTATCTAACCACAGGCAGGGGTGGGCCGGACCAACACTTCAATGGTGCCATTTTCTTTGACACTGCGATGGCTGAGTATAGACACTACATGACTGGGCAACTCCTCCGACGTAAGGTAATGAGCTTTATCCCACAACACCGACGTAGGTACACAAATTAAGGAAATTAAACTAATCTCTCAAAACTGTAAGTGCTTAAATTCCCCAACTAAAAGATCCATAGCGCTTAATTGGGGGAGAAAAGAAAAAGCTAACATTATTTTTGTTCAAGAAACCCATTTTGTCACCAACAAAGAACCTACATTCAAATCTAGAGACTTCCCCACTTCGTACCTTCACTCTAACACAGAGAAAAAGAATGGGGTGGGAATATTATTCAATAAAAATACACACTTCCAGCTGTTGGAGAAATTGGTGGATAGGGACGGTCGCTATATAATACTAGTGGGTATGTTGTTTAATAGACCAATTACCCTGGCTAACGTATACGCACCCAACACAGGACAAGCTCACTTTTTGACGACAGTCAGTAACAAACTCCTAGAGATCCAAAAAGGCACACTCCTGTTAGGGGGAGATCTAAATGTAGCATTGTTCCCGACTTTAGATTGTTCACAAGGCCGCAGTATCACTACGTCTAAAACTAGAAATCTAATTCTTAACACATTAAGGGGCCTCACCCTTTTGGACACCTGGCTCACACGTCACCCCACCGCACGCAACTATTCATTTTATTCTAATCCAGCCAAATCATACTCACGCATAGACTATTGGTTTATTAACCATAGTAATATGCCATTAGTTACAGACGCTGATATTTCTCCAATAACATGGTCTGACCACTCCTCAATATCGTTGACTCTGACCTGGCCCTCGGTAACAATACACCCGTTTCACTGGAGACTGGATGAGGCTATGCTACATGACCCACAAGTCGTACAACAAATCACCTGATGTAGTGATTGACAGGGCGCACAGAGCTTTAAGACCCAAGCCACGGGATGGAGAGCCTCCAAGGGATATAATCCTGAGGTTTCACAGATACACCGATAAAGAAGCAATATTAAATGCTACAAGAAAACAACAATCCTTCACTTTGGATGGTGACACGCTTCAATTTTACACAGACCTCAGCCCTATCACCTTACAAAACCGCAAAGAAATAAGATTCCTCACGCTTCATCTGAGAGATCACGGTCTACCCTACAGATGGGGATTCCCCTTCAGTTTGAGAGTACGGAAGAACAACAAACTTGCAACATACAGGACACTAGAAGATCTGGACCACTTTTGCCAAACACTGGGCATACCAAAACCTACCCTCCCTTCATTGGAACCTTCGGATATTTCTGACTCACAAAGAAATTCAGCAGCGCCAAAACCTCAATGGACGAAAGCGGCAAAGAAAAGATCTAGAGATGACGCATCAAAACATCGGAAAGGGCCAGCAGATCTAGACCCGAGTTGAGGGATCTTTAGACTATCTATACAGTTCCTTTGGCAGTGAAGGCCTGGCCGGCCGATAAAGATACTTGAGACATTCCTGAGATTAGCCTTAAGCATGATTATTATCATGGTCTTACTTTGGTGCTATGTTTCATTTGCTCCTGAGATAGATTGTTTATGCTATGGTCTTCTCTCTCCCCTTTTCTCCCCTTTAACACTGTTTCTCTCCTTCACAGGTGCCTTTCAACCTCGTTCGGTTGAACTAATTCCCCTATGAACCACAATATTAATTGGGAAGGTTTTACAGGGAATTTTTGTTATGAAATGTTTTTTGTTTTCAGGTTTCTTGTTTGGTTGTATTGTTTATTGTTTTGTTGTTTATGCCGAAATAATGATAATTTTGTATTGCTTACTTCTGATCCAGGACTAAGAGATGTTTTTGTATACACGTATAAGAGAGTTACTTCCATCCACTATCTAACCACAGGCAGGGGTGGGCCGGACCAACACTTCAATGGTGCCATTTTCTTTGACACTGCGATGGCTGAGTATAGACACTACATGACTGGGCAACTCCTCCGACGTAAGGTAATGAGCTTTATCCCACAACACCGACGTAGGTACACAAATTAAGGAAATTAAACTAATCTCTCAAAACTGTAAGGGCTTAAATTCCCCAACTAAAAGATCCATAGCGCTTAATTGGGGGAGAAAAGAAAAAGCTAACATTATTTTTGTTCAAGAAACCCATTTTGTCACCAACAAAGAACCTACATTCAAATCTAGAGACTTCCCCACTTCGTACCTTCACTCTAACACAGAGAAAAAGAATGGGGTGGGAATATTATTCAATAAAAATACACACTTCCAGCTGTTGGAGAAATTGGTGGATAGGGAAGGTCGCTATATAATACTAGTGGGTATGTTGTTTAATAGACCAATTACCCTGGCTAACGTATACGCACCAAACACAGGACAAGCTCACTTTTTGACGACAGTCAGTAACAAACTCCTAGAGATCCAAAAAGGCACACTCCTGTTAGGGGGAGATCTAAATGTAGCATTGTTCCCGACTTTAGATTGTTCACAAGGCCGCAGTATCACTACGTCTAAAACTAGAAATCTAATTCTTAACACATTAAGGGGCCTCACCCTTTTGGACACCTGGCTCACACGTCACCCCACTGCACGCAACTATTCATTTTATTCTAATCCAGCCAAATCATACTCACGCATAGACTATTGGTTTATTAACCATAGTAATATGCCATTAGTTACAGACGCTGATATTTCTCCAATAACATGGTCTGACCACTCCTCAATATCGTTGACTCTGACCTGGCCCTCGGTAACAATACACCCGTTTCACTGGAGACTGGATGAGGCTATGCTACATGACCCACAAGTCGTACAACAAACCCAGCAAGCTTTGACAGAGTACTTTCAGCTAAACTGCAACTCCACAACGTACACTCCAATGACTTGGTTCGCACATAGGGGTGTTCTCAGGGGGTCGTTGCTGAAACAGAAAGCTATTAAAAAGCTTTCTTCGCTAGCACAATACAAAACACTACTACAGAAAATACAAACTGACGAAAATTCACATAAAAGTAATCCCCAGAGACAGGATCTTTTGCAGGCGCTAGCCACATCACGATCCCAGCTAAAAAACTACTTACATAAGGAGGCATGCGTAAAGGCTTTATATCTTAGGAAGATATACTTCCATGGAGGTAACAAATCTGGTACCCTGCTCGCTAGGGCCTTAAAGCGCGAAACATTACACAACTACATTCTCAATATAACAGCAGACGACGGCACGGAAACGTCGGACTCAAATCTGATAGCTAAATCATTCATGACCTACTATGGGAATCTTTACAATCTCCCCTGTAATGAGCGGGTAACGCAAGCAGAATTTTTAGACACTTATATTCAAAGTGCAGATTTGAGTAAGATTCAAAGAGAGGACAAAGAGAGCTTAGACGAACCGATCAAACTACATGAAATACTTAAAGTTATTAATGACCTTCCATCACATAAAAGTCCTGGACCAGACGGGTTTTCAAACAAATATTACAAAACATATAAGGATATCTTAGCGCCACATCTATTAGATTTATATAGGTATATACAGGCAGTGCAGAATTATTAGGCAAATGAGTATTTTGACCACATCATCCTCTTTATGCATGTTGTCTTACTCCAAGCTGTATAGGCTCGAAAGCCTACTACCAATTAAGCATATTAGGTGATGTGCATCTCTGTAATGAGAAGGGGTGTGGTCTAATTACATCAACACCCTATATCAGGTGTGCATAATTATTAGGCAACTTTCTTTCCTTTGGCAAAATGGGTCAAAAGAAGGACTTGACAGGCTCAGAAAAGTCAAAAATAGTGAGATATCTTGCAGAGGGATGCAGCACTCTTAAAATTGCAAAGCTTCTGAAGCGTGATCATCGAACAATCAAGCGTTTCATTCAAAATAGTCAACAGGGTCGCAAGAAGTGTGTGGAAAAACCAAGGCACAAAATAACTGCCCATGAACTGAGAAAAGTCAAGCGTGCAGCTGCCAAGATGCCACTTGCCACCAGTTTGGCCATATTTCAGAGCTGCAACATCACTGGAGTGCCCAAAAGCACAAGGTGTGCAATACTCAGAGACATGGCCAAGGTAAGAAAGGCTGAAAGACGACCACCACTGAACAAGACACACAAGCTGAAACGTCAAGACTGGGCCAAGAAATATCTCAAGACTGATTTTTCTAAGGTTTTATGGACTGATGAAATGAGAGTGAGTCTTGATGGGCCAGATGGATGGGCCCGTGGCTGGATTGGTAAAGGGCAGAGAACTCCAGTCCGACTCAGACGCCAGCAAGGTGGAGGTGGAGTACTGGTTTGGGTTGGTATCATCAAAGATGAGCTTGTGGGGCCTTTTCGGTTTGAGGATGGAGTCAAGCTCAACTCCCAGTCCTACTGCCAGTTTCTGGAAGACACCTTCTTCAAACAGTGATACAGGAAGAAGTCTGCATCCTTCAAGAAAAACATGATTTTCATGCAGGACAATGCTCCATCACACGCGTCCAAGTACTCCACAGCGTGGCTGGCAAGAAAGGGTATAAAAGAAGAAAATCTAATGACATGTCCTACTTGTTCACCTGATCTGAATCCCATTGAGAACCTGTGGTCCATCATCAAATGTGAGATTTACAAGGAGGGAAAACAGTACACCTCTCTGAACAGTGTCTGGGAGGCTGTGGTTGCTGCTGCACGCAATGTTGATGGTGAACAAATCAAAACACTGACAGAATCCACGGATGGCAGGCTTTTGAGTGTCCTTGCAAAGAAAGGTGGCTATATTGGTCACTGATTTGTTTTTGTTTTGTTTTTGAATGTCAGAAATCTATATTTGTGAATGTTGAGATGTTATATTGGTTTCACTGGTAAAAATAAATAATTGAAATGGGTATATATTTGTTTTTTGTTAAGTTGCCTAATAATTATGCACAGTAATAGTCACCTGCACACACAGATATCCCCCTAAAATAGCTATAACTAAAAACAAACTAAAAACTACTTCCAAAACTATTCAGCTTTGATATTAATGAGTTTTTTGGGTTCATTGAGAACATGGTTGTTGTTCAATAATAAAATTAATCCTCAAAAATACAACTTGCCTAATAATTCTGAACTCCCTGTAGATAAGGAAGACATCTCCCCCCGGAATACTTAGAAGACCAGATTTCAGTTATTCCCAAACCAGGTAAACCCCCCACGCATCCCGGTAATTACAGGCCCATCTCTTTATTGAACACTGATTTAAAAATCTTTACAAAAATACTGGCTAATAGGTTGAACCGAATACTCCCACAGATTATCCACTCTGATCAGGCTGGCTTTGTGCCTGGTCGAGAGGCCAGGGATAACACCATCAGATCACTTCAATTAATAGATCACGCTAAACATACAAACACGGATATGGTGGTTATTTCCACAGACGCTGAGAAAGCGTTTGATCGCCTAAACTGGGATTTTTTATTTGCTACACTTAGGGAGGTGGGTCTGGGGGAGGGTATGCTTTGTAGAATTCAGAGCCTTTATCATGCACCATCAGCAAAGGTTAGAGTAAATAATATGATGTCCGATCCCTTCATTATCCACAATGGCACAAGGCAGGGTTGTCCGCTTTCCCCTATCTTATTCATAATCAGCATGGAAGTCTTAGCACAGAAAATAAGAAATAATCCGCTGGTTTCCGGCATTAAAGTAGGCCCTTTAGATTGTAAACTCTCGCTATACGCAGACAATGTCCTGTTCACGTTATCATCACCCCAGACATCTGTCCCTGAGGTCCTGAAAGTTCTCAAACAATTTGGTGACTTTTCCAATTTCAGGATTAATGAACAAAAGTCAGAAATCTTAAATATCTCCCTCCCACCTCAAGAATTTCAGACCCTGTTACAGTCCTGCACTCTTAAACACCAACCAAAAGCGATCAAATATTTGGGGATGTATCTTGCTCCAAACATGAAAGCCCTCCTGGAGCTTAACTTCACTAATCTACTTAATACTATATCGACAGATTTAAAGACTTGGAAGGACCGTCCCTTTTCATGGTGGGGTAGACTCCAAATTTTGAAAATGAATGTACTCCCTAGATTGCTGTACGCGATTCAAGCTGTCCCTATCACCCTACCACAGGGCCTCCTTACTCAGATACAACATGTTTTAGATTCCTTCGTTTGGGGTAGCATAAAACCCAGAGTTAAGAAGGCAACTATGTACAGGTCAGCCAGAGAGGGAGGGTTGGGTTTGCCTAAGATAGAAACCTATTATCATGCCACGGGCTTACAGAGAATCATAGAGTGGCACAGAAATAGGGACTCTAAGGCTTGGATTCCAATAGATTCACATATACTTCACTCCCCCTCTCCGGGAGCTTTATGTTGGATAGCAGGGCAGAATCGACCCCCATGGTTGAAGGCATACCCACTTTTACACCATGTGTTCGAATTATGGGACACTTTGATAAAGAGATTCCCAGGAATATCAACATTTAGATCACCCATGTCCCATATTTCCCCGAATGCTGAGCTATTAGGGGGGGTAATGTTTGACAGGAATAACCTGAATAATTGGGAGATGGGTTACACGGTTCCCCTATTTAATTTACTCAGTGAGGGCAAACTCAAAAACAGGTTAGACCTTACAGACATCCTAGGTGGAGTTTTTGTTAGGTGGCTAAAATATAACCAAGTTCACCATTTTCTCCATACCCTCCCTCTCAAACAGTCACTTACAAGAAATCTCACACCCTTTGAACAGACATGCGCTATGACAATTTCAGCACATCACACCTTATCATGGGCTACGAGACTCCTAGTTAATGCACAGAGCTCGAAACTTCCTGATTATATAGAAAGCTGGCATAGGGAATTGAATAAGACTATCACAGAAGCAGAGTGGGTTAAAATTTTTAATAATGCAAGAAAATCTTCATCCTCAGCTAGATTTTTAGAGACAAATTACAAACTCCTGACTAGGTGGTACTTGACACCTACCAGACTTAAATGCATTTTCCCTGCCTCGTCAGACCTTTGTTGGAGGGGTTGTGGGGAAAGGGGGACGATGACACACATATGGTGGGCATGTCCTAAATTGTCACCTTTTTGGCAGGGCATACAGAATATCCTACAAGTCCTAATGGGGCGGGGGGATTCCTATCAGCTAGACCCGACAACGGCCCTACTGAATCTGTTACCTAAATGTAAATGTAAATTAAGAACATGACTAATTCAGTTGGCATTGAATTCTGCTAGGTCCTTAGTCGCTAGGCTCTGGAAATCTCAAATCTGCCCGACCCTAAAGGACTGGCACTCTCACATGACAGATACCTTGAGAATGGAAGAATATGGTTTCTTTAAATCGAATAGGTTAGAATTCTTCCATGATTTAAAATTCATCTGGGATGAAATCCAAAATGATCTGAGGATAGAAGGGGGGAGCTTTACACAAGTTACAGGAGTGACCTAGGAGGAATGACAGGCCTAGTGTTATCTTAGAGAGGTATGGCTGACGTGGTCCCACCCCTGCCTGATACTCTAATAATGACCTCTTTAGCTTAGCACTTCTCTCAAAGGTTGATAGTTAAATACAAAGTCGAGGGATACCACTAGATGTGTAGAATATATACAAAGTGATCTTAAATTAAGAAATTTCGGCATAGTTTTGTTGTTGTTTGAGTTATGTTTTGTACATTGGTGTCATTGTCAATCACCATGCATTTATATGGAGTGGGGCTACTGTTTTCAAATGGATTTATCACGAACAGTCTAGCTCTACTATTTCATTTTACTATATGGGAGTTCGTTCTCCTTTCTTTTGGAGACTGATGGTTTCTCCCTCTTTTGTTTCTGTTTAAACTTTTGTATCAACAATGACATCCTTTTGTACCATGCTGCTAAATAATGATAATAAAAATGAATAAAAAAAAATAAAAAATAAATAAATAAAAATATTATCTAGTTGTACGCTCACCAGATTCTGATATTTGTTTGGAAACCTGCATATTTGTATGTTTTTAGAGAAACAAGGATTTATAAGATTTGATACTATCAACACAACAAAACGAGTAAAGTGGTTGATACCATGTTTACATTATTGTTATAAAGACCAGCAACCAGCTATTAAGACATGCAACATTTTATTTAAATTGTGTGCTGCCCTCTTTATAAGGGGGATCTTATAATATATCTCTATGGTGAAGAGGGCAATAAGAGCTTTGCCAAACCCCATATATAGCAACAGAGATGATAGGTATTTGCTATTATTATGACAATCATTTGGAAGCTGGGTGGACACAGAACTCTCATTTGAGGAGGAAGATTACCCCAAAAGAGAGTAAAAGCTTTCATATTTGTTTTTGTATTGTGAGAGGTGAGAGACAGATTACATAACCCTCCATTATTTCTTTCAGTGTTACCTTGTAAGCCCAAATGAAGAGGGTCATTCTGCATCCTCTAGATCAGTGTTTCTCAACCTTTTTGTAGCAAGTACCCCTGTATAAATACACTTGTTTTCCTAACTGTAGCACAAACATTATTGATATTTTACATGAGCAAAAATATAAATCATGTGTATCGCTTGATTTTACAAGCTTGTATCAGGTATCTTAAAGAAGTAAATCTATAGGAATCAGATATTTCTTTTATGTTTTCTGGAATTTAATATTTGGCAATATTACAATATCACAACACAGCTATATAGTCCATAGATATTAATAACTATATGCAATTAATGACCTTCATACATTAAAAAAAAAAAGAGGAAAATAAATTATTTTCTGCATGATGAGGAAAGTAATATTTATGGTACAGTCTTTCTATTTTTAATAACCATTTTATACACAGTTTATCTTTCTCATTTTACTGTGGCACACTTTAGTATGATGCACTTTACCTATTTCACAGTGGCACATTTATCTGCCACTTGTCTCTGTGACACTTGGTCACAGAAATATACTTTCTCAGTTCATATTAGTGAAGCTAAACTTCAGCCCTTATATGTCACTAACAAGCCAGAATCTAAAGAACTAGGCAAGGAATTACTCACTCTCTGCCCTGTTAGAAGTGCTCAAGGGTAGAAATGAGAAACACAGCTTTTAATGATATGTCAAGTTTACAATAGCTACATCAGGAAACAAATTGGAGTACCCCTTGCCAATACCCCAAGTACCCCCAGGGGTACACGTACCACAGGTTGAGAAACAAGGCTCTAGATCATAAAGAAAATCACTTCTGACAAGGGACATCAATCTGACAATATCAACATATACAGTCATGTGCAAAAGTTTAGGCACCCCTGACAATTTCCATGATTTTTATTTATAAATAATTGGGTGTTTGGATCAGCAATTTCATTTTGATCTATCAAATAATCGAAGGACACAGTAATATTTCAGTAGTGAAAGGAGGTTTATTGGATTAACAGAAAATGTGCAATATGCATCAAAACAAAATTAGACAGGCGCATACATTTGGGCACCCTTGTCATTTTGTTGATTTGAATACCTGTAACTACCTAGCACTGATTAATTGGAACACACAATTGGTTTGGTGAGCCCATTAAGCCTTGAACTTCATAGACAGGTGCATCCAATCATGAGAAAAAATATTTAAGGTGGCCAATTGCAAGTTGTTCTCTTTGACTCTCCTCTGAAGAGTGGCAACATGGGGGCCTTAAAACAACTCTCAAATGACCTGAAAACAAAGATTGTTCAACATTGTGGTTTAGGGGAAGGCCACAAAAAGCTATCGCAGAGATTTAAGCTGTTAGTGTCCACTGTGAGGAACATAGTGAGGAAATGGAAGACCACAGGCACAGTTCTTGTTAAGGCCAGAATTAAAATATCAGAGAGGCAAAGGCAAAGGATGGTGAGAACGGTCAAAAACAGCCCACAGACCACATCCAAAGACCAACAACATCATCTTGCTGCAGATGGTGTCACTGTGCATCGTTCAACAATTCAGCGTATAGGAGAGTGATGTGGAAGAAGCCTTTTCTGCACACACGCCACAAACAGAGTCGCTTGAGGTATGCAAACGCACATTTGGACAAGCCAGCTTCATTTTGGAAGAAGGTGCTGTGGACTGATGAAACAAAGATTGAAGGGCGTTATGCATGGCGTTCCAAGACAAACACTTGCTATCCAAAGTAACATTTGGTGGATGTTCCATCATGCTGTGGGGCTGTGTGGCCAGTGCTTGTACTGGGAATCTTGTTAAAGTTGGGGGTCGCATGGATTCCACTCAATATCAGCAGATACTTGGGAATAATGTTGAGGAATCAGTAACAAAGTTGAAGTTACGCCGGAGCTGGATATTTCAACAAGACAACAACCCAAAACACTGCTCAAAATCTACTCTGGCATTTATGCAGAGGAACAAGTACAATGTTCTGGAATGGCAATCCCAGTCCCCACACCTGAATATCATTGAAAATCTGTGGGGTGATTTGAAGCGGGCTGTCCATGCTCGGCAACCATCAAACCTAACTAAACTAGAGATGTTTTGCAAGGAGGAATGTTCAAAAATAACTTCATCCAGAATCCAGACACTCATTACAGGCTATAGGAAGCGTCTAGAGGCTGTTATTTCTGCTAAAGGAGGCTCTACTAAATATTATTACGATATTTCTTTTGGGGTGCCCAAATTTATGCACCTGTCTAATTTCGTTTTGATTCATATTGCACATTTTCTGTAAATTCAATAAACCTTATTTCACTACTGAAATATTACTGTGTCCTTCAGTTATTTAATAGATCAAAATGAAATTGCTGATCCAAACACCCAATTATTTATAAATGAAAATCATGGAAATTGTCAGGGGTGCCTAAACTTTGCATATGACTGTAAGTGGTCAAAATGACTAGTGAAAATAAGGTTTGCAATTTTATACTTCTCTTTATCCAAAATCCTTCTGTTTGTCCTATGTCTTTTTTAAAAATGTGTTTCCTTGTTTTATTTCTCAATCAGCATTTCTTAATTTAAAGGGACACTGAACCCACATTTTTTGTGATTCAGATAGAGCATGCAATTTTAAGCAACTTTCTAATTTACTCCTATTATCAAATGTTCTTAACTCTCTTGGTATTTTATTTGAAAAGCAAGAATGTAAGTTTAGATGCCGGCCCATTTATGTTGAACAACGTGGGTTGTTCTTGCTGATTGGTGGATAAATTAATCCACCAATAAGCAAGTGCTGTCCAGGTTTCTGACTTTCTTTTTCAAATAAAAATAGCAAGAGAATGAAGAAAAAATTATAATAGGAGTAAATTAGAAAGTTGCTTAAAATTGCATGCTTTATCTGAATCACAAAATAATTTGTTTGGGGGTTCAGTATCCCTTTAACTATCCCCATGCACTTGTCTCCCTCCTATAAGCAATGTGTGTTTGTTAGTTTGATTTTTTTCCAATTTCTCATTATCTCTCTCTCTCTTTCTTGTATTTGCAATTGTTTCCCACTGCAGCAGCCTCAACACTCAACATCTGAAAATAGCATATTAAGCTTATCAATTTTTTCTCTTTGCTAACATAAGCATTATTGATATATATGCCCTTTTCAATGTGTCAGATTATGCTGAGCGAAAACATTTTCTAATACACAATACTGTACCTTATAGTAGTGTAGTGGAGAAAGACCCTACCTTAACAATAACACAGGTAAACTCTGTTGGCCACTACAGAAACAAATAACTAATTGTGCCACTAATTCATACACAGATCATGTACATGTGTCAAGTTATAAAAAGAGAGGTTAAATTATCTCAAACATAAAAGCTAGAAGATTGTATAATAAGTACCTTTGAATGTATAGTGTGCTATCATTTTAAAATTTGATGATATTACATTTTTTTTTTTCTTTTAACAATTTAAATATAATCTAAATCAGCGGTCGTCAACCAGTGGTCCGTGGACCACCAGAAGATGTTGGTGGTCCTTGACACCATCAAGCAAGAATTAGTCTCCTCTGATGGTGTCACCCCTGTTGCGCCGCAACTCCCTACAGTGCCTGGTTGGACATCAGTGAAAACCGCCGGAGGAGGAGTTAAATTACAATCTCCCTACACACGTTACATAGTAGTGCGCAACTTGCGTAGCTAAATCGTTTTTTTAACTCCTGCAACACGGCGCACTGCTCAGAGGAAGATGCTTCCATTCTAAAGCCAGCAGAGGTTGGTATAGTCTTGGCTTGAAATAGTGGAATTAAAGTATATAAAAAAAGAAAATCTTAAAAAAAAATTCTCTCATATTTAATTTATTTTCTTCCCTTTACCTGACCCTTTGTAGTAGTATTCCTAATTCCTTCAGATGGACTTACATCACTGTTTGTCTTCCTCCCCTCCATCTTCTTTTTTTTATTTTTAAATATGAATTATTTTTCATTCTAATAGTTTCCCCGAACACAAAGCCTTTCCATCTGAATTTCAGTAATTGGCATCCAGCAGATCAGCCATATCCCACCAGTATTACAGTAATTGCAGTGGCGTCACTAGGGTTGGTGTCACCTGATGCAGTAAGTTATGGTGTCACCACCCTCCCCCAGTAATGTTTTTTTTTTATTGCAAGAAGAGGATTTCATAGAAAAGGCAAACTTCTCCAATGGACAGAAAGCAGACACACACAAACACAAAAACACAGGCACACACACATACAAACACTCAGACACAAACAAAAACACTCAGACACACACAAACCCTTAGACACACACACACACACACACACACACACACACAAAAACACTCAGGCGCACACACACAAAAACATTCAGAAACACACACAAAAACACTCAGACACCCACACATACAAAATATATAAACTGCACTGCATTAATGATAAAGCTCATGTCTAGAGCTGCTCCTTGGCTCAGCAGAGCATCAAATGAAAGATAAACAGTGCAGTCTAAAAATAAATCAATAAAGAAAAGGTTTAGGAGCGCAAACTATGAAAATTCTGCTCTCTGACTCTGTTCCAAGTCTGTCAGTGCACAACCCTGGGCCGAGTGCCTACCACTTCTTATGACCAATCACCTCTGCACTCTGCCCACCCCCAGACCCCCACCCGCCCTGCCCTCCTACCTCTTCAGTGTGCACTTAGTGTATCATAACTGTACCGGTCTGGTCGGCATCATACGTTGCTCCTTCACTTTAGAGACAGTGTCAAACAGTCATGTGCCAGGCATCCCCTCACGATTTCCAAGTTCCCGTTTAGACAGTACAGCAGTGAGTGACTCCACTGCTCCACACGTCACTGAGCAGTGAGCACAGATAGGCAGGAAGGTTTAGGATAGCAGCGCAACTTTGCAAGCCCCACAACATTCATAGTGAAATTGGGCAGGGGAGAAGCAAAGTACAAACAAGCAAAAGCAGTCAGGAAAACTATTTGTAGAAATTGCGGCGCGGGGCTCAAGGGGCAAAAAAAATCCCACTAATGTTCATAACGGCTGGCCCCTCTAATAAAAAATCTATGCATCTCTACATTGTATTTTTTTGAATTTTAATAAAATGTTTAAAAAAAAACAAAAAAAACAACTATTTTTTTACTGATGGTGTGACCCCCTGGAGGATGTCACCCGGGTGTGGTCCGCACCCCCCGCACCCCCATAGTGATGCCACTGAGTAATTGCCAGTAACACAGGGGCGTATTATGGCCAAGGCCAAAAAGGTACGTGCCTAGGGCGGCAGATTGGGAGGGGGCGGCAGAGGGCAGTAAGCATGTCATATTTCACACAGAGTTTGAGACTTGAGGTAACATTAGTACTCAGCACAGGATATAACTGAGGAGATCCCTCATAAATCACTAGTCTATTACTACTGGCACTGTCGTCCCTCGCACATTTACCATAGTTACCGCCGGTGTGAGAGGAGGTTCCGGAAATGACGTCAGATCCCGGCCCCGGTTTGAACATGCTGCTGTGCCGGGATCACGGGAATAGGGAGTGATAGAACAAGTGGTATGGAGCCCTAGAGAGGTGAGAGATCCTGACGGGGTATAGCGGCGGAGTAGGGAGCAAGGTGTTTCCCCCCCCCGGTGATGTCACAAGGAGCTGGATACTCACAGATGGCTGTAATGATGCACTAATTGCGCTGCTGCTGGTAGTGTGCAGCACCTGTGTCACAGCAGCTCTGTGTATTATAATGTTAGTGACTGTGTCATTCTTTTTAGCACCTAGTGCACTTGTGGCATCACTGGAACCTATATGTGAGCAAGTGACATTAGTGCTGCAGACAAGCTGCAATGTAGATAAAGAATAAAAGGGCCCTTCTATGGTAAAACATCTGTGCAGTGTGTTGGAATATGCATTTATACAAATTATCATTTTAGTTACATCACCAGCATCAGTGTGCATATAAGGTTCAGTGACACATCAGTATCAGTGTGCATAGAAGGTTCAGTGACATTACTAGCATCAGTGTGCATATAAGGTTCAGTGACATCATCAGCATCAGTGTGCATATAAGGTTCAGTGACATCACCAGCATCAGTGTGCATATAAGGTTCAGTGACACATCAGTATCAGTGTGCATATAAGGTTCAGTGACATTACTAGCATCAGTGTGAATATAAGGTTCAGTGACATCACCAGCATCAGTGTGCATATAAGGTTCAGTGACACATCAGTATCATTGTGCATATAAGGTTCATTGACATTACTAGCATCAGTGTGCATATAAGGTTCACTGACACATCAGTATCAGTGTGCATATAATGTTCAGTGACATCACCAGCATCAGTGTGCATATAAGGTTCAGTGACACATCAGTATCAGTGTGCATATAAGGTTCAGTGACATTACTAGCATCAGTGTGCATATAAGGTTCAGTGACACATCAGTATCAGTGTGCATATAAGGTTCAGTGACATCACCAGCATCAGTGTGCATATAAGGTTCAGTGACACATCAGTATCAGTGTGCATATAAGGTTCAGTGACATTACTAGCATCAGTGTGCATATAAGGTTCACTGACACATCAGCATCAGTGTGCATATAAGGTTCAGTGACATTACTAGCATCAGTGTGCATTTAAGGTTCAGTGACATATCAGTATTAGTGTGCATATAAGGTTCAGTGACACATCAGTATCAGTGTGCAACTCCCCCCTTTCTCCTCTACCCCTTCCTTTCTCCTCTCACCCTTTCTCCTCTCCTCCCCCTTCTCCTCTCTCTCTCTCCCTACCTTCTTCCTTTTTCTTATCTCAGAGAAAATGGTATGCATGCAATTCAACCCACCTGAGTGTATGCAAGTGTGTTGCTAAGCCTGGTAAACATTTGTGTTGGCATTGTTATGAAAAAAAATAAAAAATGTAATTTTACACCCTAACCAAAAACATCAGCCGTGGTTAGCTCACATCTATATTGAGAGCTTTCTAATATAAACTTAATTCATGACTCCAATGTCTGTCCATGATCATAAGTAGTTTTGAATAATTCCTAACTGGGGAAGTAACTTGGAAGTCTTGTGGTCCTTTTAAACATTATTCTTTTCCCCCAGCTTTCTGCCTCTCTGTTTCCAGCTCAAAAGTTGGCACTCACCCTACATCTGTCATTTGGAAGTATTCTCTCAGTTCTGTGTAAACATATACATAATGTAAACTTAGCTATGGTTATACTAGTTATGTACAGTATGTGTGTATGCATGTATACATACACACACGCACACACATTATAGAGGTTTGTAACTTTTTAAAAAAAGTGGTCCCTGAGGTCCGAAAGGTTGGCGACCCCTGATCTAAATAACAAAAAAGGGTTACATTCTCTAGCATATATTGTTGTATAGTATAAGTAAATATAATAATATGCAGCTATTTCATTGCTCTTATATTAGCAAGATTACTTCTAGCTTCACTAAACAGAGTAGAATTAAATAACTGAAATATATACAATACAAAGACAATGCAATAGCACTTATTTTGAATTTGAAATGAGCAGTAGAATATTTTATGTCAAATTTAAAGTTAAATCAATTTGCCCTTCCACTGTATCATGTGACAGCCATCAGCCAATCACAAAATGCATATACA
Organism: Bombina bombina; assembly: GCF_027579735.1. Classification (NCBI taxonomy): domain Eukaryota; kingdom Metazoa; phylum Chordata; class Amphibia; order Anura; family Bombinatoridae; genus Bombina; species Bombina bombina. Next base: position 648,195,731 of record NC_069502.1, on the reverse strand, counting down.
GTACATATATACTGTGCCCTTTTGCACATGCTCAGTAGGAGCTGGATCCTCAGAAATTGTAACTATAAAAAGATATATCTTATCAAATGCCCATGTTCCAAAATTTATATTGGTGAAGACGACAAGAAGGATTAAAGATGAGATAAATAAGCACAAATCAAATTTCAGGTGTAAAAATAAAGAAGCCCCAGTCTCAACCCACTTCCTAGAAGTTGATAATTCAAAAAGCCAACCATGGCCTCGCTTCCATTGAGTTGTTAAAAATGGAGCCGTAAGCTACCGAAGCGGACGACAGCTAAAAGTAATTTACGGCTCCATTTTAGTACCAGGTTTCCATTGAAAAGATTAGCGTGTTGCGCGCAGTCGCTCTTTTTGGCCGTACGTAAGTTTGCGTTGCCAACCGATGTCGGATTTGTCGAAAAGCGCGCCATAACAAGTGCATTGCCATGGTAACCCGACCTCTGTCTATAAGAATAACGGTTTGCGCCTGCGCTCTTTACCTGTGATCGCCTCTAGAGAGAAAGACACGGGAGCTAGTTGCGTTGGTAGGAGTTTTGGGTTTTTGAGAGTTAGTGGAGAGTTTGATATTTTATTTTCATATATTCTTATTGTAGGCCTCATATAATATTAGGAACACACACACACATTCATACATTAGTTAATTAACACACATTAGTTTATACACACAAACACACACACACACACTTTTATTTGATACAAACACATTCACATTTTTTTTTATTTCATTAACCCCCATATCCCCATCTTCCTTTATTACTCCTTTCATTAATCCCCTTATTCCACTTCCCATCCCCCCTTTGACTACCCTTCCCTTCCTCACTATATAACTTTTTTTTTTATATACATTTTGCCCATCCTATTTTTTTATTTTTAGATCCCATATTTTTTGTTTTATTTGACTATATAGCCCACCCCTTTCTTCATTTGCATCCCTTATTATTTTTCTATAATTTTGTTATAATCCTCTTTAGTTTTTCCTTTTTCATTTACATCCCTTTGTTTATTTTCACCCCCACATTTTATTTTTATTTTGAGGGATATAGAATAGTTAGAGATAGTTAGGGTCTAGATAGGTTAGGTAGTTAGTTTTGGGGATATTTAATTTAAGGTTTAGTTAGGTGAATTAGTGTAGTTAGGTAAGCTAGGGACTTTAGTGTTAGGTTAGAGTTAGGGAGGAAGGAGAAAGGGATGGATAGGCCTAGTGGAGTTGGGAAGGGGGTGGCTAGGGGGAGGGCAGTGGAGAGGGTGGATAGAGGGAGGGGGAGGGGGGAAGTAGGGAGTAGTATGGGCAGGATTAGGGGCCGAGGTTTGGGTGGAGGATTTGTCCTTCCTCAAACCCTGGCAGAGGAGGGAAGGAGAGAGGGTGGAAGAGGAGTGGAGGTGGGAGGAGTGAGGAGGAGTCAGCCTCAGCTAGGCACAAAAAGAAAAGGGAAAGTGGGGCAGACTGTGGCAAGTGGGAGTGGGGCTGGTGGTAGCCTGTCACAGCCTGCAGGGACAGAGGAGGGAGATAGGGCTGGTCCCCAGTCACAGGAGGGAGAGTCTGTGTCTGCTGGCCCTTCAGGTGTGAAGGGCAGGCTAAGAGAGGAGAGGTACTCTGAGGAGGAGAAGGAGGCTCTTGTTGAGGCCTACTTGGAGAGGGCAGCTCAGCTGGAGAACCCTAACCTGAGGCCGGGTGTCCGGAATAAGCTGTGGGAGGAGATTCGAGTGGCAGTCAGCTGCTTAGGACGTAATCGTTCTACTGCCAGCATTAAACACCGCTATCATGACTGCAGGAGGGAAACCAAAGCTAAGCTGGCACAGCAGGCCAAATATGCACGTGGGACAGGTGGTGGTCCTAGCAAGAGAATACACCTAAGGTCATGGGAGGAGATGCTGCCCAATGTCATCTTGGATGAATCTGTTCACGGATGTAAGGGGACAATGGACACCTCTGTGCCACCTGAAGAGGTGTATGAAGGTGAATATTCAATATTAAATATAACCATATATGTGATGTATATATGTTGTATATCATAAATACCCATCTGTGTTTAGCTATGAATCTAAATTTACATAGTTGTATTTAATATGTTCAGCAAGCACTCTGTATTGTATATCTGCTCCGACAAGCAAGAATATTGATTATATAATATCCAAGAATATTAAGCATTTCATATAAATCATGTGTCATTGTCCTTAAAGGGACACTGTACCCAAATTTATTATTTTGTGAATCAGATACAGCATGCAATTTTAAGCAACTTTCTAATTTACTACTATTATCAATTTATCTTCGTTCTCTTGCTATCTTTATATGAAAAAGAAGGCATCTAAGCTTTTTTCTAAGTTCAGAACTCTGGACAGCAGTTTTTGATTGGTGGATGCATTTATCCACCAATCAGCAAGGACAACCTAGGTTGTTCACCAAAAATGGGCCGCCATCTAAACTTACATTCTTGCATTTCAAATAAAGATACCAAAAGAATAAAGAACATTTGAAAATAGGAGTAAATCCGAAAGTTGATAAAAATTGCATGCTCTATCTGAAGCACAATAGAAAATATTTGGGTACAGTGTCCCTTTAACAATGTTCCTTTAAGACACAGTCTATAAAGATTCATCAGTTATGGTCATATATGCTTGGATTTTATCCCAAACACACTATATGTGTGTGTGTGTGTATGTGTGTGTGTGTGTATGTGTGTGTGTGTGTGTGTGTATGTGTATGGGTGTGTGTGTGTGTATGTGTGTGTATGTGTGTGTGTGTGTGTGTGTATGTGTGTATGTGTGTGTGTGTGTATGTGTGTATGTGTATGTGTGTATGTGTATGGGTGTGTGTGTGTGTATGTGTGTGTGTGTGTGTGTGTGTATGTGTGTATGTGTATGGGTGTGTGTATGCGTGTATGTGTATGTGTGTATGTGTATGTGTGTATGTGTATGGGTGTGTGTATGCGTGTATGCGTGTATGTGTGTGTGTGTACATATATACACATACATATGGAATATAATAGTCTGTATTGTTATGCTACAAAGTAATATATTCTATTAGATAGATAATGTAAACATACCGTATATTTATTTGTAGGTTACGAACAGGAGGAGTATGAAGCTGCACCAACACCACAGCAGGATGTTCCTACATTCACTGAGGAGGATGAGGATATCTATGGTGACACTACCTCCTATATCAGCCTCTTAGAAGATGATATGCATCTACCTCGGAGACAACATTTCATGTTTTGGGTTCTGAACCCCAGCAGACTCATCCTCCTCAACAATGGCAGTTCATGCATACTTCGCAGCAACAAATGGCACAGCCCCGACAGCTGCACCCACCGCAGCAGATGATGAACCCCCCACAACATCCTCAGCAGCAGATGATGCACCCCCCACAACATCCTCCTCAGCAGCAGATGATGCACCCCCCACAACATCCTCCTCAGCAGCAGATGATACACCCACCACAACATCATTATCCTCAGCAGCAGATGATGCACCCACCACAGCAGCATACAGATCTGCATCATCTGTACTATATGCCTCCCACTCCTATGGCACAACAGGAATCCACACCACCACCCACTGCACCCACCAATGTATTGCCAACAGTGCCATCACAGACAACCTCACAGTCACCAATACGGAGAGACAGCCCTGGAACCAGCCAATTATTAGTTCCTGAGACACCAACTGTACAACAGGGTCCGGCACAGTCCCAGCAGGATGATCTACTGAGGCTCATACATAGAGAGCTTAGGCTGTCCAGGCTCCAGCAGCAGCAGGATTTGAGAAGGATACAGAGCCAAATGGACATCCATAATGCCTCACTCGTCCGCCTGGCAGAGGCAGTGGAGAGGCTCGCGGATAGGCCCCAAACTCCATCCTCCCTTGCATCCTCTGTCATCTCCCTGCAGGACCCTGAATCCCGGTTATTAGCCTCACATTCAGCTGGTGGGCGTCGCACAAGACGCCACACTGCCCCCCTAAGTACCTCTCCTCCAAAGTCAAAATCCCGCCGCAAGAATTAATTAATATTCTTTTTTTTCCACCCAAGATATATCATATCTAATTTTTGCACTAAAGCACTTTTTTAAGTGCGATTTTCATCTCATAAATATGCATCCATTTTTCTAATCCAAATTTGAACATATATCTTAATATTATTCTAATAGCTGTTTATCTGCTAAAAATGAACAGCTTTATTCATTTTTATTTCACATGATGTCAATTAATATGCAGGTGTACATTGTTGATAAATTTATGTGTCCTTTTATTGAGGATATTATGCCGTTTAAGAATACTTGAGGATACGTGTCTGAAATTTATACAGTATATGCTCTCTAACATTAGTCAACGTGACATGTGTAAATGTTATGATTTATATTCCACAAGCATATGTTGTTTGCTCCTTCAGATGAAGCTAATAAGGGTTATACAGTTATAGAAGTGTTGAAAAGTAAATACTCCTTCCTGTTGATATGGCCAAATACCTTGCATTCATTCTTATAGTCCTATGTGGAATGTAATATCTGAAATATATACCTATCATGACTAATACCTATCATGACTAATGCACTCCTTTTTGTCAAGATTATTATTCAATATTTATAATAATTAGATAAATGTATCTTTATGATATTTAAGCACTGATGTATACACAACATATATGTGATTGCCATGATATAGAGGTGATTAATACATTTTAATTGACATCATATGAACAGACACAGACTCTCCCTGGGACCAATGCACAATGCACTTTTAAAATGTTTCAATAACTCCATGTTAAAGACAATACTTCATATCTCTTGAAGTATGCAATATTAAGCACTTATGTATTTTGGTTAATAGTCTAAATATTGCAAATGTATTATCTGCTTTAGCAGACATGACATTACATATATTTTATAAATATTAGTACTATGACACATAACTTTAATGTGTCATCGTTTTGTATTGAATAAATATGATTTTCACATTGAAAATTACATTTGAATGAGGGTAAATCTGTAATAATAAAACTCATCTTCATGATAAACAACTTATTTCCTTTGAATGATTTTTCTATATGTATTGAGATTATATATAGCATCCCTGGGCAAAGGTTTCATTTTGAATAGGTAGATATTTTATTTATTTTTATAATATTTTACCAGGAAAGATACATTGAGATTTCTATAGTTTTCAAGTATGTCCTGGGTCCACAAAATATTGCATTGATACAATGGGTACAATAAAATAAAAAACAATAATAATACATATGCCCAAAAACATAGAACAGGTAGGAAATATATAATCAACAATGACAGGTGCATTCTGTTTTGAGATATGTAGAGAGGGATCTCTTAAAGGATATTAGGCATGGGGAAGGTTTGAAAGTGTGCGGGAGGTCGCTCCATAATTGTGGTGCTTGCATATATTTTTATATATACATACATATTGATATTTCTATGACAACATGGGTGCAAATATTCCTATACATAGGACCAATAAATGTAGCATATATAATGTTATTTGTACATTGAAACACTCATAATTTTTTTGTGATTTGCAATTTCAATGAGAAACAGGCCTCAAAAAAGCTATTTTTCCTCCTTTACACCTAGTTGAGCTGGGGGTAATATGTCTCAATGTATCGACAGCCTCCGACAGTGTATTAACGGTTAGCGCTTTCATTGGAAACCTGGTATAATTTATCGATTAACGGCTTCTATTACTTTCTATGGGACGCGAAGATCTTTTCGGCAGCCGAAGTCCGGCTGCCGATATTGAGGTATAACGCACCATTGGAAACAGTCGTTAAACGATATTGCTTTCGACAGCATATTTAACGGTTTGCGAGTGCACGCAAACTGAATTACAACTCAATGGAAGCGAGGCCCATGTTGGCAGATTATTGATGGTGTTAAAATACCTAGAAGAGGTGGGGACAAGAAATTGCTGTTAAAACAGAAAGAGACATTTTGGATTTCCCATTTGGATACCATGTACCCAAAGCGTCTAAACAGAGGTATTTCACTGTCTTTTTGTAAATAGGTATTACTGAGACCTCTGTTTATATAAAACCATAATTCTGAAAAAGTTGGGATAGTATGGAAAATAAAAAAAATAAACAAAAAGAGTCATTTGAAAATTCAATTCGACCTGTGCTATATTGAAAACACATACGCTGTCGGCATTTAGCATTGCACAAGCAGTTTTGGTGAACCGATTGGCCGCTAGCAGGGGGTGTCAATCAACCCCATGGAAAATATGGCTCTCTAAAAAAACGTCAGCTGTGCTAAGATTCTCTGGTTAACATATGACATGCAATACCAGACTGTTCCCTATAGTTAGTACAGGTTCAGGATATGGATAGAGTACCCTGCACTTGTAATCTAGGCCATAGTTTTTGCTAATAGAGATCAGACTGTAGTAGTTTATTTTAAGGGCTCCATAAATACTGTAAACATGTGGATGAGGAGCATCCACATTTTATGCTGTTAAAGGGACAGTCAGCACTAAAATTGTTATTGTTTAAAAAGACAGATAACGCCTTTACTACCCATTCCCCAACTTTGCACAACCAACATTGTTATATTAATATACTTTATAACATTTAAACCTCTAATAAATTTCTGTCTGTTTCTAAGCCACTACAGACAGCCTCTTATCAGATGCTTTTTATCTGCTTTTCACAACAGAAGACTTCTAGTTCATGTGTGCCATATAGATAACATCGTGTTCACACCTGTGGAGTTATTTAAGAGTCAGAACAACACAGCACTAATTGGCTAAAATGCAAGTCAATAGATAATTAATAAAAAGTTATGTGATCAGGGGGTTGGATGAAGGTTCTTAGATACAAGGTAATCGCAGTGGTAAAAAGTATATTAATATAACTGTGTTGGTTATGCAAAACTGGGGAATGGGTAATAAAGGGATTATCTATCTTTTAAAACAATAAACGTTCTATTGTAGACTGTCCCTTTAACAAAGTAAATAGTGAAAAACTGAAGCCAAAACCAAAATACTGAGCCAAGTGGAGATTCAAAAAATGACATTTAATTATGTGAAAGGGCCTAGGCAATGCTTTATTTGCCATTGTTTGCTTTACTGGACCAGATGCAGAACAGACTTTAATTTGAACCTTTATGCCAGGTGATCAATGATGTTGGCTAACGAGCAAAATTACTTTTCTAAACATTTGCATTCTCTAAATAACAAACAAATTGCTAGATTAAGTTTTACTTTATGCTAATAAACTCTACCTCCTCATTTCCAATTTCTGAAAATCTCAGACTTTCTGTTCACTTTTTCCTTTCTTTTTTTTTTTTCTAACATTTTATTAAATCATTTATTTGAAGTATCTTATGCAGTTTTACTTTGACCCATTAAACTATTATACTCATTTTCTTTACATAAAATAAGATATTTTATTAACTAAAAGCATGTTCAAAATATTTAATCTGCAGGGCTTAAATCAAGATTCATAAAAGAAGCCCTACTCATTTATATTTCTTAGTCGTTGGCATTCTGTCAATTATTCTAAAAATATTCTTCATGGTTTAATAATCTAATGTATTAATATTTCTTCTCTTTTTGCCATTTTTTAAAATGTATTTCTTGAATATATACCACAATTATCATTTTCTTTATCATAAGAGATATTATTATTTTTAAAAATTCCTATTCATAATGTTTAATCAGCATTTTTTTTAAATCAGCATTAGCAAAATTATGCCTCGTTCCTTTTTTCTTAGACGCTGGAATTAAATCATGTTCAAAATGCATACTTAGTAACTTAATAATTCACTTTATTTATATATCATTCTCTTTTTAACTTTCAAAGAAGCTTTATTGAAATTTGTAAAAAGAAGATGACAATATAACAAATAACATGACAATAAAATTTGTTTGACAATAATGTACATGGCATTCAAATGCATGTCACAAGGTACATGGATTAATAAAAAAGGAAAAAGAAAGAAGATTGAATGAGAGTAAAATAGTGACCCGGCTGGACATTGTCGTCACCTTCCTAAAGTATTAAACTTAGTATTTTGTCTAATCAATTTTGTCAAGGTGACAGATCTGTGTCTCTGTTCTTGCTTGCCTGGGTGATGCGTTTTGTTTTTCTTCATTCATTATATGTTATTCTTAGTGTAGATTATGTGTCAAAGAAAGTATTTGTATGATGAATATACCTTTAGTCTGTATTATATTTGAGAAGAAAGAAGGAAAGAAATTGGTAGATAAGAGGACAATAGAGAGGAGGGAAGAGAGAGATAAGGGGAGAGAGAGGGCGGGGAGAGGGAGAGAAAAAAAGGGGGGGGGTTTGGATTGTTCCCACAGGGGTGGGATGGAGAAGAAGGGATTTATGTGTAGGATCATAAATAGGGACGGGAGGTTCAGGTTAAACCCTCAAATTGTTCTGTTCCAGAGAAACAAGATCATCTTGTGAGCTGCCAAATTGTGTGTTTTAAAGTAGTGATATTTTTCTACTGTGATAAGTTCTGCTACTTGTGTGTTTCTAGTCCTGAATAAAAGGAGTGACCTGTGTCTTCCAATGTTTTGGGATGAGCTTTTTAGCAGCCGTCAACATTATCAGAAGGAGAGCCTTTTGGGCTGAGCCACTTGTTTTGGGTAACGAGCAGAGTAGGAGGGACTCTAGGCTATTGGGTTTCTGAGTGGCAAGTATCTCTGACATTTCATGAGACACCTCTAGCCAAAAGTTTTGAATCCTCGGGCAAGACCACCAAATGTGGTGGAGGGGGCCCTCCTCTCCACATCCCCTCCAGCAAGTCGCACTCAAAGTAGGAAACATTTTGTGAAGTCTCACAGGGGTGAGATACCACCTGCTCAAAAATTTTATGTGCATTTCCTGAATTTGTGCTGAGACCAATGACTTTTTAGTTTCATTGAATGCTTTGAGCAAAGTATCAGTCTCTATTTCTAGATTTAGATATTTTTGCCACGCTAAAGTGTATGACGGGAGAGTCGTTGAGTCAGCGACGGCCACAATTTTGTAGAGGGCCGAGATAAGGTGTTTAGGTGTGATAGGTAGGATGCATATTTTTTCAAATGGTGTGGCTTCCCTTCCCAGCTCACTTTTGTGTTTGTGATGTGAGATATAGGGAATGAGTTGGTTATAGTGTAGCCACAACGCAATAATCTCTTTGTGGGTTTCCTCAAGGGCTGCTTGTGGTTTGGCTCTACCGTTCTCTATAAGGTAGCATATGGAGCTTGTTCTAAGGCTATTTGGCTGTTTCGAAACCCCAATTGGCTATAATGAAGTTCAGAGTTTTCAATGATTGATGTTAAGGGACCCTGTTTAGAAGAGATGTGAGTGCTTGTAACTATAATTCTATCCCATTCTGCCAATGATGCAGATGGGACAGAGTATTTGATTAAGGTTCTGGGCCTTTTCTGTGGCAGGGTCCACACCAGGGCACTCATGTTATTAAATTTAAAAATTTGTCTGTCTAGTCCGGTCCAAGCTTTCTGGTTAGTGTTATGAGCCCACTCTACAATATGTTGGAGCATGATTGCCTTTCTGTAATCTATTAATTTAGGGACTCCCAGTCCACCTCTTTATCTGGGCAGATACATAGTTTGTTTAGGTACTCTGTGTTTAGATCCTGCCCAAATAAATTGTTCTAGCAGTTTCTGAAGCTGATCAAGGTAACCCTCTTGCATAGTAATAGGTAGTGTTTGTAAGATATATAGGATCCTAGGTAGGACATTTTTTCCCCTACTATCCTACCAAGCCATGTGAGTGGTTTATTTCTCCAGGAAGATAAGTCTCTGGAAATTTCTTGTTTTAAATTGAGGTAATTATATTTAAATAGGTCTTGTGGTGTTGCGGTTAAGTATATATCGTAGCTTATGTTGTGCAATAGAGATATTATATCTATTTTTTTAAGTGTTGTACATGATGTGGTTGTGTATTGATGTTTAGGAGCTCAGATTTACTGATATTGAGGCTGAAATTAGAAATTTTACCGTATGATTTCAATTATTTTAAAAGTTCTGGGACAGAATTCTCCACCTCTGTCAAGGAAAAGAGTATGTCGTCTGCAAAGAGAGCTTGTTTATGTTCCTTGTCCCCCACAGTCAGGCCCTTAACCAACTTATTATTCCTTATTTTTTGTGCTAATACTTCTAAGGAGATGTTGAATAGGAGGGGAGAGAGAGGACATCCCTGCCTGGTACCGTTATTAATTCTAAATGACTCTGATAGGGTGCCATTTACCATTATTCTTGCATTAGGTTAGATTATAGTGCCATTGTCATGTTAACGAAAGCCTTTGGTATGCCCCAGGGGTGTATTAAGGCATAGGCCAACAAGGCCCGTGCCTAGCGCGACAAATTTTGGGGGCCGGCACTTGCCCCCGGCCACTGCACTAACTATGTGGCAGCCTACAAAAAAAAATGATTTTGGCGGTCATCGCAGACATGAATCGAGGGAGTCACGCACGTGATCTCACAGGCAGCAACAGTGAAGCGCAAGCTGAAATAAATACTATGAGCGGGCTTCTTAGAGAGGAGGTGGAGCTGCAGTTAAATTTGTGTTAAAGTGCCCAGCTCCAGAGAAAACACATGCAGGACTAGGTAGGTGCGGTGTCAGTGACAGAATGTACATCCGACTGCTGAAATTGTAAGTGTTAGTGCTAACACGCAAGCTTGTCACACAGTTTACATGTTATTTATCTGCCAATTGAGATCCGTTCTCCTCTATGCATTGCATTCCCATTCTGTTGTCAGCACACACAGTCTTCAGTGTATATCACATCTACAGTCTCTGCCCACAGCACAATGCAGCATATAATCAGTTATTCTGGCAGTGATAAAGCTATGAGAAACCTTAGAAATCAGGGCTGACTGTGAACCCCCAGGCTGACAGTATAGAGGTAAATCAGAGCCAGTGGTAAGTGTATTATCCCCGCCCTCCATTACAGCATTACTTTTGCTTGTTTACAATCCGACTCCATTGCAATGTAGAAAGAGCACAGGGAAGCAAACACTGCTTATTTCCCTGTCCAGTCAGTCCCTTATTTTCTGCAGGGAGCCTGACAGCCCTGTAAATGTGTAATTCTTTGAATCCTGCATGGGCAGATGGAGGTGGAAAAAAAGCATTCCTGAGGTGTAGGGAGATTCTTATTAGCATCCTGCTTCAGACACGGTCTGAATTAGTGCCCTGCTTCATACACTTGGTCTGAAGCAGGGCACTAAATTGGTTAAAACAGTTCTACTACGACTCCTATTGTAGAGGTAACAGCAGAGATTATTCTCTCCCTGCTGCACATTTGTGTGTGATCATGTGACATCTGTTGCGGTTTGGGAAAGAAGGCAGAGTAAGTTTTCACAGCCTGTCAGCCTCTAAATTATCCTTTTTATTGCAAGAAAGGACCTTTCACTGAGTGTCAGAAGGTCAGATTTTACACACATTGGGCTGTACTAGAGAGGGGGCACGTAATGTTCCTGCAGATAGAATAGTCAAACAGCCCTTCTTTTTACTTTACTTCTCTGATAACTCTTGCCCTCTGTCAGATACGTGGAACTAACGCTGTATTCATTGACTAATTGTGTCATAAACTGCAAAACAGTCACATACAATATCTGTGAATTATTTTTAATTTTTTTTAAATAAGTTTTTATTAACAGAAAAATAAACATACAAGATCAAACCACAACACAGTTTTCATGAGACATATTTGTAAGCGCAATTACACGCGGTTATGCAGAGGGCCAATAGTATTCATATATAGGGGTCAAGCTTGCCCAGTAATCATATTTCAGCTGTGTATTGTCGCTTTCCTGGGGGTGAATATTGGTTTGTCTAGAAGGAAGGTTTAGTTTTTCTTTTCTTTTTAAATTCTGTATTCTAGGTAACGTATGGTTACATACGTCAACCCCAGTGAGCCTGACATCTAAGTGAGATAGGATAGTTAAGGCGAGTGGTGTGTCTGGATGAGGATAATACTGACGTAGTCCTTCACCCACCTCTCCCTAAGGGAAGGGGGGGGAATGTTAGGAAAAGAGGTAGGGACGTCAAGAGGGAGGGGGGGGGGGAGGGGAAGCGTCCTGGAAGCGAAGTGCACCTCAGGTCACACATAGCGAGGTGCATCTTCAGGGGGGGAGAAATACGGCAGTCGGAAGGGGGCCTCTAGGGCATAAGAGAGTAGGACTTTATGCATTTGGCTTTAGGTAGGCCTCCCATGGTTCCCATTTTAGGCAGAAAAGATCTGCCTAAAACATAGTCTTCCATTGCTTTAACGTATTGCAAGTAGTCAATGACCGCTTGCCATCTCGGGGGTTGCTGCTTTTTCCAATTCCTAGCAATTAATATCTTAACTGACGTCAATAGGTAGGTTAGCAGGTATCTCTTGTGTCTTGGAAGCTTTTTTACCCCTAGATGTAGGAGTGCGAGGCCCGGAGTATCCGGGATCGGGAGCTCTAGGACCATACAGGCCGCGCTGACTTTCGACCAGAGCGGTTGGAGTCTGTCACATGACCACCACATCTGAAGTGGGGTCCCTATCTCTCCACATTCCCTCCAGCACATGGGCGAATGCTCAGGGTAGAGGGTCCGAAGCTTGGTCGGCACTAAGTGCCATCTGGTGAGAAGTTTGAAATAAAGTTCGTACATTGTGGTGCAATGGAGGGCAGCTTTAGTCAGTTCTATCGCCTTTGTCCACTCGAGTGACGTGAAAGTAACTCTCAGTTCAGCTTCCCAAGAAGCCATATTACCAGTTTTCACTAGGGTGGAGGGCCCCAAGAGGGCTCCATAATGGGTAGTGAGGGGTTTGAACAACTGCAGGTTCACCCCCCATCTAACCTCCCAGATCGTGGGTCTCCTGATCTTATCGACCAGGAATCCCCACGCCTTCATCATGGATCTAAGTCTCACAAAGTCAAACTCCAGGTGTCGGGGAATTCCGTATTTGGCAATCATGTCCTGGGACGGAAGAAGACTCTCGTCCAGGAAGAAGTCACTCAATGTGGAAATCTCTATCTCCCTCCAAGGAGCAAGCCGAGTATTAGGGAGCCCCTGCAGGAGCGACTTGACTGGATGTATAGGAGAGGGATGCGGAGCTATCAACTGGTGGTGTCTTAGACGGAACCAGGCCCGTTGACAGTCTTTGACTAAATGGTTAGAAATCGGAATCCGTGCGGCCAGATGCGGAGGAACCCACAGCAGGTCCGAGAGGTCAATATAGGCAGGGAGGGAAGCCTGCTCTAGTTCCCTCCATCTCGTAGGGGGCAGGGTTGGTCCCCACGCTGAGACGTGCGATAGCATCGCCGCTTGGTGGTATAATTGGACGCAAGGTAGACCCAACCCTCCTCAATCTATTGGGGCCTGAAGGATGGACGCCGCCACTCTCGGTCGCTTATTGTCCCAGACATAAGAGTTAAATGAGGTTTGGAAACCACGTAGAGTCTTTGTGAATTATTTTAAAGTTTGCATTTATTTTTTTTCTTTTCATTAAAATGTTATGTTATTTTTAGTCACTCTGACCATATAAATTTATATTTTTAGTTTATTAAAATTGTGCTGAATTGACCATGACACAGGGTACATGGTATGTGAGTGTGTGCCAGCTTGAGTATTTCTATGTATGAATATAATTTGTGTGTGTGTGTCTCAGTGGAAGTGGGTATATATAGGACTGTGTGTGTTAAGTGTGATTGTGTGTTCCTTTAAGAGTGTGTATGCTCCTTTAAGTGTGTGTGTATGTGTGACCATGTGCCTGTGCTCCTTTAAGTGGGTGTATATGTGAATGTGTGTTCCTTTAAGCATGTGGATAAGTGACCATGTGTTTACTTTAAGTGGGGATTTTAAAACTGTGTGTATGTGTAACTGGGTATGTGTTCTATTAAGCAGTTGTATGTGTTCTTGTAAATGGGTGTTTTGTGACTGTGTATGTAAGACTCTGTGCTTGTCCTTGCAAGTAAGTGTAACCCTTTGTGTGTGACACTGAGGGTGTTTGTGACTAGGCGTGTGCCCAAATATTTGACTGACATTTGGTGAGTGTGTATGACCCTGTGTGTGTGAGCAAGGCCATCTTTAACACAGGGCAAAAGGGGCAGCTGCCCAGGGCCCAGTTTCTGCTGATGTGACATGGGGAACACACACATTCAGTCCTAATACTGTCACAGTCAAAAGTACTCTGCTTACATTTTTTTTTTTTAAAAACTGTGCCAGACCGTGCCGGTGTCATGTGACATGCCAAGCTATTGCCATGTGCTGTTTTAGATGTGCACTGTGCAGCACTGAATGCAAATCCCTAACTCAGCATCCAGCCATTCCCACTGCATCAGAAAAGGTCCTACTGGGGTTACCACTGTTACCTAACAATGGTAGGGATTGTTTCTGGGTAGGGCTGACTGTAGGCGCATACAGCAGAATGCTGGAGCGGCAAGCATGTGAGGATTTGAGCATCTGTGCAGCTGCATACACTGCTGTCTTCAGTCTTGAGGCTGTGTGACTCATCTGACACTGTATCCATGCAGCCTTGGACAGACAGCATCCAGTCTGCTGGTCCCCTTAGCCCTGCTCTTTCTGCTGTGGCCTTAAGATGAACTAACTGAAGTTTGTTAGGGGAACAGTGCTTTGTAGAAAGGTGTCAGTGGGAAGAATAAGTGAGTGCACATCCCCCCCTCCCCATGCAGCATTATCTAGTGCAAGGTGAGAGGGAACTTGTTCCTAGCAAAGAAGGGACATGTGCTGCTGTGGCTGATGTATAGTGTCATGCTGATACTTCACACATTAATGTAAGGTTTATTTTTATAGTTTTTGTTTTCTCTCTGTCTCAGATTTTACAGCTTCCCATATTAGTTCTGCTGTTCCAGTCAGTAAACTTATACTGCACCTCCATGCTTCCTCCTCAGTCTTTACCTTGCTTTGCTCCTGTTGGCTGCCCTAAATCTCTTTAACCAGCTAACCTCACACCAGAATAATTTTCAAAAGAATATTAAATGAATCCACAGTGGAGGAATTTATATATTTATTTACTTATTAGTACTGCTTAGATCCAGTTTCACATATTGCAATTTATTTAATTGTTTTAAATGATTAGCTCAGTGGATAATCCACTGCTGGGCTAATAATTAAAAAAAAAAAAAATGATTTAGTTTTTTTTGGGATGTTGGGGTGGAGAGTGAAATTGCATGGGGGGGCCCAAGAAAATTTTTGCCCAGGGTCCAGTCAATATTAAAGACGGCCCTGTGTGTGAGCAGTGAGCAGTGAGCAGCAATACATATTTACTGCTTGACTGATCTATTAAACAACAATATAATATTTTATATACATTAAAACTCAATAACTCAATCTGCTTGTTTAGTGCCATATTTTACCATACCATGGTACCACAGTACAATGCAAGTCTAAATTTTGTTTACTGCCCCTTTACCTAGTTCCAGCCTGTTTTTGGACTGTGCACTGGCAGCAAAGTAAAGCCCTGGTGAATTTTGGAAAATAGGCCTAAAACTGGTGGGTGGGGGTGGGGGCAGCAGAATTTTTACTGCCTAGGGCAGCACAAAACCTAAATACGCCACTGACTATGCCCATCTTCTCCATTGCCCTGTGCAGAAAAGACCATTTAACTCTATCAAAGGCCTTTTCTGCATTCGTCGAGAAAAGAACCATGGGAACCACAGAGGCCCTGACATGATTTATTAAAGTTATTATTTTGATGGTATTGTCCCTGGCTTCTCTTCCAGGCACAAATCCCACTTGGTCGTTGGATATCAGGGCCAAGAGGTACTTATTTAGCATATTGGCTAAAATCTTGGCCAGAATTTTCATGTCAGTGTTTATTAAGGATATTGGTCTGAAATGTTCAGGGCTTGTATGTGGTTTACCAGGTTTCAGAATGACTGTGACGTGGGCCTCTAATAGGTTGTTAGATATGTGGGGATCATCACTTAATTTGTTAAAAATGGCTAGCATGTGGGGTGACAGTACATCTTTAAGCATTTTATAATAACTGGAAGTAAAGCCATCCGGCCCCGGGCTTTTACCCGTTGGCGTGTCTTTAATGGCCTGATACAGTTCCTCAATTGTAATCAGTGCCTCAAGGCTTGAGATGTCTTCACTATTTAATGACGGTAAATCTAGCTCCTGAAAGGAGGTATATGTTGCTTCTTGGAGAGCAATGTTATTAACCTCTGGTAATGTAGTTGTCCTAATGTTATCTATGTTGAATAGTGAGTTGTAATATGCTCTGAATGCTGATGCAATTTGAGGGCTACTCAAGGGATTGCATGTAGCTATTCAATTGTTTCCTACGAATACAGCAAGCCAATACTTTCCCTGGTTTATTGCCACCTTCAAAGTAATATTGTTTAAGATATAATGCTTTCCTTTGGTGTATCTCGGTTAAGTGTTGTTTAAGGGTAGATCTCATACTAAGCAGAAGGGTTTTGACTCATTAGATGCATCTTTTTTGTGTTCTGTTACAAGAGATTTCATTTGGGCTAAGAGATCTGAGTGTTTTTCTCTATTCTGTCTATTGATCTTGGCTTTGTGTTTTATAAAGGAGCCGCACAGAACAGTTTTATGGACTTCCCATTCCACTATACCTGAGGTGGATGAGTGAGCGTTAAGTCGAAAGTATTCCTCCAGCTCTTTCTGTGTTTCCTGCAATATTAATGGGTTATCTAGGAGAGTGTCATCTAATCTCCATATTTTAGATGTAATCGGGAGATCTGGCCAGATAATTGTACAAGTTACTGGAGCATGGTCAGACCAAGTTATTGGTCCTATTTCACATTGATTAGTAATTGAGAGTCCTTTGGAATCTGTGTATATGTGGTCTATTCTTGTGTAAATATTGTGGGGTGAAGAGAAGAATGTATAGTCTCTACCAGCTGGTTGTAGGGTTCTCCAAATGTCATGCAGAGTGAGGCTATTGAGGGTGTTTTTGACTGCTTTGAGGACTTTTTTAGGGACACACAAGTTGGACGAAATCATTGCAGGATCTAGCAAGAGGTTAAAATCCCCTGCCAAAAATAGAACTCCCTTTGCGTGATCTAACATTTGGTTGGCCAACTTTTTGAAAAAGGTACTTTGGGCTTGGTTTGGGGCGTATATGTTAACAATCGTAATGCGATGGCCAAAGAGGGTCCCTACCAGAAGTATATACCTTCCATCAGTGTCTTTGTCAATGTGTGTGAGGTTAAGAGGGAGGAATTTATGTATTAGTATCCCTACCCCATTTTTCTTATTCGGGCCAGAGGCAATATAAGCTTTGGGGAAAAGGGGGTTATTCCATCTAGGCTTTTTCCCCTTTTGAAAATGTGTTTTTTTGTATTAGTAGTATTTGGCTGTTTAATTTATGGAGTTCCCTAAATGCAATGGACCTTTTGCCAGGACTGGTAAGTCCCTTTGCGTTAACTGAGGTAATTTGAAGGGTGTGTTCTTGGAACCTACTGTGTTTGGACATCTTGGATCTGGGAGTGGACTCCGATAAAAAAAGGGAAAAAAAGGGGAGGGGGGAATGTAGAAAGTAAGGGGAAGGGGGAGATCAGAATAGAGGATAGAAAGATAAGAGAGAAACTAGTAGTTATTAGTAAGGAAAGATGTAAGAGAGAGAGATAAATAAATGCAAAATGCTACTTATTCAGTTTCAATCCTCTAGATTGGGATTATCTAGAGATAAAACAGATTTCAGTAGGGGAAGTAACCCCATTATCGGTTAATTTATAAGTGATTATTATTCCTTTAAGGATCTACCTTACGTAAATGGGAGGGGGGAGGGAAGGTGGGAGGGAATGGAAGGGAGAGGGAGGTGAAGAATTTAGGGAAGGGGGTGTTGTTGATTATGAGGGAAGGAGACCAATGAGGGCAAGATGGAAAGCATCAGTTGATTTTCTAGAAAGGAATTTTATGCGTTCTGATTTACCTGAACATGTTTAAGTTTCACAAGTTGAAAGAAACCTTTTAAAAAAACATAGTATCTAAATCAACCAAGATAAACTGTACACATTTTAACTGGTATAAACAGTAACCCAACTAGTGTTTGCTTTTGGTCAATTCCGTCTATTATGGAATCTTTGCCCATCCAGTTCTGTTAGTTTCTTGGGCCTTATGTCATGTCAAGGGGTGGTGGAGCAGTTTGTTGCCTATTGTAGTGGTTTCGTTGCGATACTGAATAGGTTTAGTGACCCCCTTTTTTCCCCTTTACTCATCCCCTTTTCAGTCATGTTAGTTGTTAATGTTGACTCACAACCTTTTAGATAGGTCTTTTCATGTGTTCTCTTGTCTTGGACTGAGGTCCAATCTTAGAATGTTGTAGGTACTATCCGTCTGAAACATTTGTTACTTTCCTCCTTGGTGTCTGGTGTCTGACCTAATACTGATTTTAGGTTCCCCTAGGTGTAACCCTATACGTTGTGAATGTATCTGTAGACAGTGTGTTAGAGGTTGGGGAGAATTTAGCTAATAGGGTTTTTGTGCTGTAGGTGATATCACTTTTAATAACCTGTAGGGCCGAGGTGTTGTTACATTCTGGGGTCTAGGTCTCTTGTTAACACTTAATCATTGTGTCTGAAGCAAAAGGCAGAACAGCAACACATATTCATATAGAACATTTCTTAATACATAATAACTAGTCAATTCAAATAAAACAATGTCGAAGTCTCTTGAGTCAACACTCTAGGCAATTGTGGGGGGGGGGGGGGGTGTTTCTGTCCATTGTCTCTTTATTTACATACCCAGCTTTGCCTTTATTGGTTGTAATCTTTAACTCTAATTTATCTCGGTAAAGATGGAAACCCGCTGTTACTGTTTGTGAGGGCATCAGTGACAACCAGGGAAGTCAAGTAAACCTATAACCTCTGCCCTTTAACCAATGAGTGAGCGGTGTACAAGGGGCTTATAGAACCTATGTGATGAGATTGTGAAATCCCTTGGGGGGGTGAATAGGGACAACAGTATTATCGTTATTCACTCGTCCGATCCTGAGAGAGGATGGAGATTTATAAGAAATCACAATCCTGTGTTAGGGCCCAGGCTTATATTCACTTGTTATTTGTTTAACCCCTGAGCAAAGCTTTTGTAAATCTGGGTTAACTTCTGTTTGTGTTAGGGGAGTCTACCATTGTTGCTAGTGTGTAAAAAAAACAGAAAATGGTTAAAGTGAAACAATAAACATATTAATCTCTCCTAGCGCAAAGTCATTTTGTCTGGTATTACATCCCAAAGTGAGGGTCAACCCCTAGGGTCCATCAATATGCATACGTATCCCCCAGTAATTGCCTAGAAAGAAAAACATATAAGTTCAACATTGGGTGAGATAACTCATACTGCACCATCTCTCTGGATGATGGCTCCACTTTCTCCTGTGGGTTCAGATAGGGACATTTTCCCATAGAAAAGAGAAGGGTCAGTTCCTGGTTTATAGATTGCCGTTTTATTGTTGTGTGTCACAATTAAGGACACCGTGAATCCCCATCTATACAGGATCTTGTGTTTCTGAAGATGGGAGGTAATATGAGCGAGTTCTCTTCTTTTTTGGAGTTTGACCGGGGACAAGTCTGTAAATATGTGTATTTCCTCTCCTACGTGGAAGATAGGTTGTTTTGTTCTGGCACATCTTAGGATTTCTTCCTTATCTTTAAATCTGGAAAACTTTACAATTATATCTCTTGGTGGTGCTTTAGGAGGGGTTTTTGCTCTTAGTGCTCTGTGGGCCCTTTCTTTTGGTATGTCTGGTACTGTTGGGCTTTCTTTTATCACTCTGAACAGTGCCTGTAGATATCCTTATATTGCTGTAGGGAATACCATTTCTGAAACCCCCCTGATTCTGAGGTTGTTTCTGCGACAACGGCTAGATTACGAGTTTTGCGTTATGAGCGGCGCGGTGCTAACTTGCAAGTTATTGTCACCGCTCACCTATATCGCTGGTATTACAGGTTTACAAAAACCTGGCGTTAGCAGGCAAAAAGTGAGCGTAGTGCAAAAATGTGCTCCATACCGCACTCCAATACCAGTGCTGCGGTGAGCTGCAGTGAGCTGTTTTTTACGGAGAGGTGGCTGAAAAAAAGCCTAACACCTGCAGCCCCATTGATTCCTATGGGGAAAGAAAATTTATGTTTACACCTACCACCCTAACATGAACCTGAGTCTAAAAACCCCTAATCTTACACTTATTAACCCCTAATCTGCTGCCCCCGACATCGCCGACACCTACATTATACTTATTAACCCCTAATCTGCCGCCCCCGACATTGCTGACACCTACATTATACTTATTAACCCCTAATCTGCCACCCCTGACATCGCCGACACCTACATTATACTTATTAACCCCTAATCTGCCGCCCCTGACATCGCCGACACCTACATTATATTTATTAACTCCTAATCTGCTGCCCCCAACATCGCCGCCATCTACCTACATTTATTAACCCCTAATCTACCGTCCCCGTCACCGCCACTATACTAAAGTTATTAACCCCTAACACCCACTAACTTTAATATAATTAAAATAAATCTAAATAAAACCTACTAATAATAACTAAATAATACATATTTTAAAGTAAATACATGTAAAATAAACCCTAAGCTAGCTACAATATAACTAATAGTTACATTGTAGCTAGCTTAGGGTTTATTTTTATTTTACAGGCAACTTTGTATTTATTTAAAGGGAAACCTCATTTGGAAGAAGACGTCGATTGAAGAGGATGCTCAGCGCCGGATGTCTTGAAGATGGACCCGCTCCGCATCAGATGGATGAAGTTAGAAGATGCCGCCTGGATGAAGACTTCTGCCTGGTTGGATGAAGACTTCTGCCCGGTTGGATGAAGACTTCTCCCGCTTCATTGAGGACTTCTGCCAGCTTAGTTGAGGATGGATGTTGGGTCTTCAAAAACTGTAAGTAGATCTTCGGGGGTTAGTGTTAGGATTTTTTAAGGGTTTATTGGGTGGGTTTTATTTTTAGATTAGGGGTTAGGGCACTTGAAAAAGCTAAATGCCCTTTTAAGGGCAATGCCCATCCAAACGCCCTTTTCAATGCAATGGGGAGCTTAGGTTTTTTTAGTTAGGATTTTATTTGGGGGGTTGGTTGTGTGGGTGTTGGGTTTTACTGTTGGGGGGGTTGTTTGTATTTTTTTTTACAGGTAAAAGAGCTGATTTCTTTGGGGCAATGCCCCGCAAAAGGCCCTTTTTAGGGCTATCGGTAGTTTAGCTTAGGCTAGGGTTTTTTTATTTTGGGGGGCTTTTTTATTTTGATAGGGCTATTAGATTAGGTGTAAATAGTCATTTCTTTTTTATTTTGCGTAATTTAGTGTTTTTTTTTGTTGTATTTTAGGTAATTCTACTTAATTAATGTAATTGATTTAATTGTAGAGTAATGTTAAGGGTTAGTGTGAGGCAAATTAAGTTTTATTTTACAGGTAAATTAGTATTTATTTTAGCTAGGTAGTTATTAAATAGTTAATAGGGCTTATTTTACAGGTAAGTATTTAGTTTTAAATAGGAATTATTTAGGTAATGATAGTAGGTTTTTTTTTAGATTTATTTTAATTATATTTAAATTAGGGTGTTAGGGGTAATAAATTTAGTATAGTGGCAGCGACAGATTAGGGGTTAATAATATTTAACTAGTGTTTGTGATGTGGGAGTGCAGCGGTTTAGGGGTTAATATGTTTATTATAGTTGCGGCGATGTCCAGAGCGGCAGATTAGGGGTTAATAATTTTGTTTTATTATTTGCAATGTGGGAGGGCCTCGGTTTAGGGGTTAATAG
Source organism: Bombina bombina (assembly GCF_027579735.1). NCBI lineage: Eukaryota > Metazoa > Chordata > Amphibia > Anura > Bombinatoridae > Bombina > Bombina bombina. Next base: position 648,173,995 of record NC_069502.1, on the reverse strand, counting down.
TTAGTTTATGGGTGTTAGTGTACTTTTTAGCACTTTAGTTATGAGTTTTATGGTACAGCTTTGTAACGTAAAACCCATAACTACTGATATTTTAAGTTTACGGTATGGATCTTGGCGGTATAGGCTGTACTGCTCACTTTTTGGCCTCCCAGGCAGACTCATAATTAGCTGTGGTAATTACGTTGCGTTACGGCCAAAAAGGTGTGCGGTGCCCCTAAACCTTTAATACCAGCGGTAGTGAAAAAGAGCCTTAACGCTGCTTTTTCACTGATACCGCAAAACTCGTAATCTAGCCATTTGTCTTCCATCTTCTCATTTAGAAAATAAAGCTTGTCTTCGTGGTCGCGAATGGTTGCTTTGTTATTTTGGATTGCGGTTTATCTTCAAGTGCATTTACTCTGCGGTCTAATGCTCCAAGATCCTTGCGAAGATCACCAAAGAGGCTTCTCATCTCGTGTAATACCCCCTTAATGTCGTCTTTAGATGACAAGTGTTGGATGTCAGTTTTTGTCACATATGAGGATGAAGGTGTGTCAATTTGGTGAGTTAGTGCTGTTGTGTTCAAGTGCTTGTCTACCATTTCTCCTCTTGCAGCTTCAGTTGGTTTGTCTTTATGCTTAAAATATTGATTAAGCATTTTCACTGCAGTTGATTTATCTGCTTTGTTTTGCCTCTTGCAAGGCATTACCAAATCGCCTGTTATGTGGGGATAGGGATATCACTGTACAATAAGTGATTTTAGTTTGCCAAATGAGGGATATGCAGCTCCAGGGCGTATGTGCTGAAGTTTAGACACTGCAAAGTAGTAATCAGGGCGTGCTGTCTACTGTGTTTATATGCCCCAGTGCTTAATGGCAGGTGCCCTCTAGTTCCTCCGTATAAAGCTTGTGGAGTATATGTCTTGAGTCTTGATCAAGTTTACCTATTACCCCCTGGATTATTTTATGTCTCTGATAGGGGATCTGACATACAGAAATTTGTTTAAAATGTATCCTGCCAGACGAGTCGTGGGTTGCAAATATAGTTTAAGTGTGTCTGCCAGCCCTTTTGATATTAGTGCTGTGGGTTTTTGAGACCCCCCTCTACCCTCTTAAGGGCTTAACTTGCACCCCCTGAAAAGGACGGTGTCCTCTGTTGTGGGGCTTTTGTTTGTGTTCGTGCTCCGTTAGTATGGGGTTGCAGGGAGTCCCCCAACGTGGTCTCACAGCAGTGTAGTGAGCCTTAACGGAGATACCTCTGAAGTGCTGGGAGGGCCGTTGTATGAGGGCACTTTGTTACTCTGCAGTCTGCTGCGATAAGCTTCCACTCGCCTTTCTGCTGCTATCTCGCCTGGCTGACTTTTGGCGTAGATACTGGTGTGCGGCCTCCGTATTGACACCAGGGTGAAAAGTATTATGTACCCCTAGATGATCGGTCAGGTAAGGATTTTTTCAGTCTCCAAGCCTTCACATGCCTAATGAGAGTATTTTCCAGGGAAATAAGAGATTATATGCCAGGTAGTTAGCGTTTTACCGGTATGGGATATTGGAGCAATTTTACAACACGGCCATCTTCTAGCGTGGCCAGACTCCGCCCCCTATACCATTCTTTTTAACCAGTTTTTACTTCTCTAAAAAAAAACTGAGAGTATCTATTACCAATCTGATTATCTCCTTGTGTCCACAACTAAAATGATCTTCTATATGTCAACACATAACTTATAAACCAATGAGTTAAAAAACTAAATATCCCACTCAGATCTGTCCCAACTCGCTAATCCTAGCTTACCCTTACAAAAAAAAAAACCCTACTTAACGAAACACTCAGTTTAGATAACTTGGTAAATTATGCATATCGCAACAGAATGAATTTTATGGGCCAGATTACAAGTGGAGCACTAACAGTTAGGAGTAAGTGAAAAGGGGTTTATCACAGGTGTTTGTGCGCCCCAGGTTTATTGCTTGTATTACAAGTTGAAAGTTAACGCTTGAGCAAAATTAAAGTTAATGGTCGTCAGGATAGCTCATCCTCAGAACTCTGGTTAACTGTTTCGAAAAATAAAAAAGTGTCACAAAATATATCAAAAATAAATTATAAAGTACAATTACACAAACATAGTGCACAAAAAAGTTATAAGGGCGCAAAGTCAGGCAAAGTTAGCACAAAAAAGGCAGGCACAGAGCTTTAACATTTAGATACATACCTATTCATGTCTAAATATGTATATGTATATATATATATATATATATATATCTATATATCTATATGTGTACATATGTATTTATATGTGTATATATGTATTTATAGACATATACGTTCATATAAACACACACACACACACACACACACACACACATATATATATATATATATATATATATATATATATATATATATATATATATATACACACACACACACACATATAGACATAAACAGTCATGGCCAAAAATATTGGCACCCTGCATTTCTGTCAGATAATGCACCACTTCACCCAGAAAAGTGTTACAATTACAAATGTTTAGGCATTCTCATGTTTATTTATTTTCTTTGTATTGGCATGACACAAAAAAGTGGAGAAAAAAAGCCAAATCTGACACATTCCACGCAAAACTCCAAAAATGGACTGGACAAAATTATTGGCACCCTCAATTTAATATTTGGTAGCACACCCCTTGGAAAAAATAACTGAACTCAATCGCTTCGAAACGAACCAAAACTAATTTTTCCGCTGCGCACATGTCTATTGGAAAGTTGTCTAAAACGGCATATTCTATCTGAATCATGAAAGTTGAACTTTGACTTTACTATCCCTTTTTTAAAGTCTATCTTTGCATAGTGTATCTTTTTGCACAGCTCATCGCTAGGGATAAATCGCTGACTGTTTGATAAGGACAAACTCTACAGCTTTGTTAGAGAAAAGAAAAAGAAAATTTTTGTTTATTTCAGGGCAGAAACATGCTTTTTTTTTTTTTTACAAAACACTATTACATTTTATAGAGAACAAATACAAATAAGCAATTATTAAAAAAGAAAAAAAAAAGATGATTTACTTTGTTTTCTTGATGTTTTTTGCTGAAAAGTCAGCAACAGAGAAGGGATGCACTACTGGGAGATAGCTGAACACAACTCCTCTTTTACCTCCTTACTCTATTGAATGCTCTTTCATGCACTCCTAGATTACCCAATCTAAAAGGGACAAATAATTTCAGTAGTATACAGCATTAAAAGACTGATACAGTAATACAATATACAGTGGGTATTGCAAAGAATAACCCCCTTGAAAATAATCACATGTTGTTGCTTTGCAGCCTAAAATAAAGACAGACACAGTTTTTGTTTATCCAATTGTAAGTACTCAGTGCAACTTACAACATCCAAGTGAAAGCTATAACACCAACATGTCAGGCAAAAATAAAAATAATTAAAAAACAGAGTCACTGAGTTGGAAAAAGGACCACCCCCTCTTAAAATTACTTGTCAACTTAATCAGGTGTAGCTAATCACCTTCTCAACGATCTTCAGTTGTGATCAGCTGTGGGCATATTGATTAGTTCAGCATGAAAATAGCTTTCCTGGAGCATCTCAGTCCCTGGTAGAGCAACTGAAGCAAACAATCAACTATGAGTGGCAATGGTAAGGCACTGTTAAATGATCTCCGGGATAATGTTGTGGACAGGCACGAGTCAGGAGATGGATACAATAAAATATCAAAGGCTTTATCAATGCCTAGAAGCACAGTGAAGTATAATATTAAGAAGTGGAAGGTATTTGGTAAAACACAGACCCTCTCTGGATCAGGGCGTCGCTCCAAACTGGATGAAAAAGCCAGGAGGAAACTGGTCAGAGAGGCTACCAAGAGGCCCACAGCAACTCTGAAGCAGTTGCAGGAGTTTATGACAAAGAGTGGTCATTGTGTGCATGTAACAAAAATATCACAAATTCTCCACAAATGTGGCTTGTATGGGAGGGTTGCAAGATAAAAGCCACTCCTCAAGAAAGGCCACATGCAGTTACGATTCCATAACACACCTAGGAGAGGCCACATGGAAAAAGGTGTTATGGTCAGATGAGACTAAAATCAAATTATTTGTTCTCAACACCAAACGATATGTCTGAAAGTAATCTAACACAGCTCACCATTCAAATAACACCATACCTACAGTAAAGCATGGAGATGGTAATATCCTGTTATGGGGATTCTCTGCAGCAGGCACTGGAGCACTTATCAGTATAGAAGGAATAATGGATGGGGCAAAATACTGTCAAATTCTTGAGAAAAATATGCTGCCCTCTGCTAGGAAGTTGTCAATGGGAAGGTCTACCTTCCAACATGACGATAACCCAAAGCAATGCAAAAGAAATTAATATTGGCACAGTGTCATGTAAAGTTAGGAGTCTAAGAGGTGATGACCTCGGTGCTATTCCCAGTTATTAAGTTACATTATAAGGGAAAAGGGGAAGAAAGGACAAAAAGTGGGAATTTATAGCACTCATGACTGTTAAGTTTGTATCCTACTGTTATTAAACAGTTAATAAATTGTGTTACTTAAGGTATAAAATTCTTAAACTTTATTATATATACATTAAAAGTGATCAACATCACTTATCTCCTATTAGAGGAGATATCACAAAAGATAAAATAATAATGCTTAATCGCTCATATGGGTGTACAGAAGCTCTGGGGTAAAAGCCTCCCTGTATTCCTGGCCGCAACAGGATACACGGCTTCAGGTGACAGAGGCGCACCCCCTAGTACTTCCAATGTACACTAACCGATGTGAGCCAGGTTAAAGTTAAAATCAAAGTTATTAACTGCTCAAATGCATTTCGGCCTCAGGACCGGCCTTTGCGCACATGTCTATTGGAAAGTTGTCTAAAACGGCATATTCTATCTGAATCATGAAAGTTGAACTTTGACTTTACTATCCCTTTTTTAAAGTCTATCTTTGCATAGTGTATCTTTTTGCACAGCTCATCGCTAGGGATAAATCGCTGACTGTTTGATAAGGACAAACTCTACAGCTTTGTTAGAGAAAAGAAAAAGAAAATTTTTGTTTATTTCAGGGCAGAAACATGCTTTTTTTTTTTTTTTACAAAACACTATTACATTTTATAGAGAACAAATACAAATAAGCAATTATTAAAAAAGAAAAAAAAAAAAAGATGATTTACTTTGTTTTCTTGATGTTTTTTGCTGAAAAGTCAGCAACAGAGAAGGGATGCACTACTGGGAGATAGCTGAACACAACTCCTCTTTTACCTCCTTACTCTATGGAATGCTCTTTCATGCACTCCTAGATTACCCAATCTAAAAGGGACAAATAATTTCAGTAGTATACAGCATTAAAAAGACTGATACAGTAATACAATATACAGTGGGTATTGCAAAGAATAACCCCCTTGAAAATAATCACATGTTGTTGCTTTGCAGCCTGAAATAAAGACAGACACAGTTTTTGTTTATCCAATTGTAATTACTCAGTGCAACTTACAACATCCAAGTGAAAGCTATAACACCAACATGTCAGGCAAAAATAAAAATAATTAAAAAACAGAGTCACTGAGTTGGAAAAAGGACCACCCCCTCTTAAAATTACTTGTCAACTTAATCAGGTGTAGCTAATCACCTTCTCAACGATCTTCAGTTGTGATCAGCTGTGGGCATATTGATTAGTTCAGCATGAAAATAGCTTTCCTGGAGCATCTCAGTCCCTGGTAGAGCAACTGAAGCAAACAATCAACTATGAGTGGCAATGGTAAGGCACTGATAAATGATCTCCGGGATAATGTTGTGGACAGGCACGAGTCAGGAGATGGATACAATAAAATATCAAAGGCTTTATCAATGCCTAGAAGCACAGTGAAGTATAATATTAAGAAGTGGAAGGTATTTGGTAAAACACAGACCCTCTCTGGATCAGGGCGTCGCTCCAAACTGGATGAAAAAGCCAGGAGGAAACTGGTCAGAGAGGCTACCAAGAGGCCCACAGCAACTCTGAAGCAGTTGCAGGAGTTTATGACAAAGAGTGGTCATTGTGTGCATGTAACAAAAATATCACAAATTCTCCACAAATGTGGCTTGTATGGGAGGGTTGCAAGATAAAAGCCACTCCCTCAAGAAAGGCCACGTGCAGTTACGATTCCATAACACACCTAGGAGAGGCCACATGGAAAAAGGTGTTATGGTCAGATGAGACTAAAATCAAATTATTTGTTCTCAACACCAAACGATAAGTCTGAAAGTAATCTAACACAGCTCACCATTCAAATAACACCATACCTACAGTAAAGCATGGAGATGGTAATATCCTGTTATGGGGATTCTCTGCAGCAGGCACTGGAGCACTTATCAGTATAGAAGGAATAATGGATGGGGCAAAATACTGTCAAATTCTTGAGAAAAATATGCTGCCCTCTGCCAGGAAGTTGTCAATGGGAAGGTCTACCTTCCAACATGACGATAACCCAAAGCAATGCAAAAGAAATTAATATTGGCACAGTGTCATGTAAAGTTAGGAGTCTAAGAGGTGATGACCTCGGTGCTATTCCCAGTTATTAAGTTACATTATAAGGGAAAAGGGGAAGAAAGGACAAAAAGTGGGAATTTATAGCACTCATGACTGCTAAGTTTGTATCCTACTGTTATTAAACAGTTAATAAATTGTGTTACTTAAGGTATAAAATTCTTAAACTTTATTATATATACATTAAAAGTGATCAACATCACTTATCTCCTATTAGAGGAGATATCACAAAAGATAAAATAATAATGCTTAATCGCTCATATGGGTGTACAGAAGCTCTGGGGTAAAAGCCTCCCTGTATTCCTGGCCGCAACAGGATACACGGCTTCAGGTGACAGAGGCGCACCCCCTAGTACTTCCAATGTACACTAACCGATGTGAGCCAGGTTAAAGTTAAAATCAAAGTTATTAACTGCTCAAATGCATTTCGGCCTCAGGCCCGGCCTTTGTCAATGTGTTTCAGTTAGTCAGACTGTCAAGCCGAGTGTTACAAGCGGCTGCTTTAAAAGCCTATCCCCTTATTCAGCTTAACCAATCAGATGCGTTCCTCTGTCAACACCCTCCGGTTAACCAATAGTCATAGTGGTATGTTACCGCTCCCTCATTTACTGTGTAGCAAGTTCTTATTGGGACGCCTATTCGAGTGACGTCACCAGTCCGTATACGCCCATTACAATGACGCTGCCTGTCATTTCATAATGTGCCGATTAATGCTTATTTGGGATTACGCTACTGCCATCCGCTTCCAGAATCATACTAATTTGACTGCTCATACCACTTAAAGTGTTCATACTTCAATGATCCAAATAGTATACATCCCGATCACATATTGTACTATTGTATACGATACTAGGATATAATGCTTCTTTTATCTTTACTGTTCATGATCCTGGTACTACAGTTTAGTTCAGTATTTCTGATTTTTGGCACTTATGGGAGGTTATATTTATCTACACAGAGTTAGGCATTTATGATTTTAGGCACTTATGGGAGGTTATATTTATCTACACAGAATTAGGCATTATTGGGCATATAATACGGAGTTATTTGAGTTCACTGAGGTTATTTCATTGCATAGGACTGGTTCGCAATGTGTAAGTGGACAGTATAGGGGGAGAGTACATATTTAAAACCTTTTGATGTGCACTTACAGAATGCTTAGATAATACAAAAAACCCTCTTAAATGTCCCATATTAGATCCTATCCCAGTACAAAAGTGTATATTTACTGGGACTAGGTCTAGGGAAAATTGATGTTATTCATACTATGTATGGGTCTTATGAAATATGTCATTTCCGGAGTCCTATGCAAAGAAATAACCTCAGTGAACTCAAATAACTCCGTATTATATGCCCAATAATGCCTAATTCTGTGTAGATAAATATAACCTCCCATAAGTGCCTAAAATCATAAATGCCTAACTCTGTGTAGATAAATATAACCTCCCATAAGTGCCAAAAATCAGAAATACTGAACTAAACTGTAGTACCAGGATCATGAACAGTAAAGATAAAAGAAGCATTATATCCTAGTATCGTATACATTAATACAATATGTGATCGGGATGTATACTATTTGGATCATTGAAGTATGAACACTTTAAGTGGTATGAGCAGTCAAATTAGTATGATTCTGGAAGCGGATGGCAGTAGCGTAATCCCAAATAAGCATTAATCGGCACATTATGAAATGACAGGCAGCGTCATTGTAATGGGCGTATACGGACTGGTGACGTCACTCGAATAGGCGTCCCAATAAGAACTTGCTACACAGTAAATGAGGGAGCGGTAACATACCGCTATGACTATTGGTTAACCGGAGGGTGTTGACAGAGGAACGCATCTGATTGGTTAAGCTGAATAAGGGGATAGGCTTTTAAAGCAGCCGCTCGTAACACTCGGCTTGACAATCTGACTAACTGAAACACATTGACAAAGGCCGGTCCTGAGGCCGAAATGCATTTGTGCAGTTAATAACTTTGATTTTAACTTTAACCTGGCTCACATCGGTTAGTGTACATTGGAAGTACTGGTGGGTGCGCCTCTGTCACCTGAAGCCGTGTATCCTGTTACGGCCAGGAATACAGGGAGGCTTTTACCCCAGAGCTTCTGTACACCCATATGAGCGATTAAGCATTATTATTTTATCTTTTGTGATATTTCCTCTAATAGGAGATAAGTGATGTTGATCACTTTTAATGTATATATAATAAAGTTTAAGAATTTTATACCTTAAGTAACACAATTTATTAACTGTTTAATAACAGTAGGATACAAACTTAGCAGTCGTGAGTGCTATAAATTCCCACTTTTTGTCCTTTCTTCCCCTTTTCCCTTAAAATGTAACTTAATAACTGGGAATAGCACCGAGGTCATCACCTCTTAGACTCCTACCTTTACATGACACTGTGCCAATATTAAATTCTTTGGCATTGCGTCAACTGGTGGGAAAACCACATTTCTTTTAAATTGTGCACGTGTTTCTTTAGTGTTACAGATTAGGGTATATATATTATAACTATTTATAATCATTAATCACTATGGCAACCTTTGATTTAGGGGCTGAGATGTTGAAATGGTCTGAGGATATACAAAAATTAACACTTGATTTGAAAAATAAGAATACTAAGGAATATGAAACTAATGTAGAATGGTTTAAGTCTTTAAAGGAACTTAAAAAATTAGAAAGAAACAGATCAAACGACAATGGAACATAGGCATGTTTAATTTCTATGTGGATAATAAGGTTATCCCATGGGGTCTTCGCCTTAAAATGTTCCCTACATTCCAAGATCTTAAACCAGAACGTAAACTATTGTGGGAAGAGGCACTCACTGATTGCTCGTTGAAATTAATTGGCTATCTGGTGGATCACGAAAAAGAAAAACTACATGAAACCAATGAAAAAGTTAATGCAATCAGTGAGGAACTCAAACAACATGAAACATTAGAAGATTTCTAAAAATCTTATACTAAAATAAAAGGGGAGGTGGAACGGTTTGCGAAGTATATAGCTGACAAAAAAGAGAAAAAAATTGAGAGAGATGTCAGTGATTATGCACACAATAGGGTATATCTGTGGAACACCAACAAACAAGGAGGTAGTGACTCTGAAGTATCAGATAGAGACACTGATGTTGATGTATCAGATGAGGAAGTAAGACCCAAACCTATACTACGCAGAAGAATTAGTCCCCATAATGAAATTGAACCTGTCCCTTTAGACGTAGAACCCGTAGAGGCAAGGGTAAAAGGGCCAAGGACCAGAAAACAGGTACAATTCAACTCCAAACAAATGAACAAGAAAAACAAGGTGAACAAGTAGAGTTGAATGTAATAAATTTAACTCATAAAGTATTAACAGATTCACACATCTCAGTCCTAAAACGTGGTTTAACTTTTGTGCCCACACCCACACCAGACAAGTTTGATGTCATTAAAGATGTCCATTTATTTACCAGAAAAGTACTACTTAAGAAATTCTTTGCCAACAATTCCAGTAGTGAATCGTTGGATAGGGCGGATATGTCCGCCATAGATGACTTACTAAGTCTTATGGGGGACTCAGATGAACCTACTAGTGTTACTACCCAAACTAACACCAATTGGAGACACATATTAAAAACTAAATCTAGATTTGTACCACCTAGTAATATTTCACATAACACGGCCACCTTTCTTGACCTGGTTTGTAAGGATATTCTCAGTTTGCCAATAAATCAAGAGTTAGAAATCAATAATCTAACAACTGAGGAAACCTCTGCTCTTAAAGAGCTCAACCAGTGGTCTGACACAGAAATCAAATTAAGTGATAAAGGAGGTAATGTGGTCTTATGGCCAACCCCCATGTATTTGGAGGAGGCAAAACGGCAATTAAGTAATACTAAGAATTATGCAAATCTTTTTAATAATCCAACTGAGTGTTTTTTAAAACAGTATAATAAACTAATATCATCTGCCCTATCCTCTGGCACCATTGACAATGCTGAATATAAGTTCCTTGAAGTAAAATCACCAAGGGTTGCTACCCTGTACCTACTGCCCAAGATTCATAAAAATTTGGCCTGTCCTCCGGGACGACCAATCGTATCGGGCATAGGTTCTTTAACGGAGAAAGCCAGCAAATATATTGATGCCAGACTGAGAAACATAGTGGAAACGCTACCTTCGTATACAAGGGATACGATGCATGTACTTAATAAAATTGATAACATCCCAATAACATCAAACTCTATCCTTGTAACTTGTGATGTAGAGTCCCTCTACACTAGTATTGACACGGTATGGGGATGTAAAGCTGTCTCATATTATCTATCACAAGATAACTCTATGTCTAATGAAAACAAGGAATTTCTAATTGAGTTATTGGAATTCGTACTTAGACACAATTATTTTGTCTTCGACAAACGATTTTATTTACAGACATGTGGTACGGCCATGGGGACTTCATGTGCCCCAACGTATGCCAATATATACCTGGGCTGGTGGGAGGAAACCATAGTGTTTCATGATTCCATGACTAGATTTACATCTTGTATCTCCCACTGGCCCAGCTATATAGATGATATTCTATTTGTATGGGAAGGATCGAGTGATTTGCTACTGGAATTTATATCTGTACTGAACCAGAATCCCCTAGGTCTGTATCTCACCATGACTTATGATAAGCTTAAGGTTGAATTATTAGACCTTACCATCAATATTGAGGATGATCATTTGATAACTAGTTCATATAGGAAGCCAACCGCAACAAACAACATACTGAGAGCGGGTAGCTTTCATCATCCCAACACAATACGTAGCTTACCATATGGTGAATACTTGAGAATCCGCCGAAACTGTACAAACACAGAGTCTTTTAAAAAAGCGGCAGATGAACTAAAATTAAGACTGCTTCAGAGGGGATACACTAAAAAGGCACTGGCAAAGGCATACAACAGGGCACTTAATAAGGATTGAATGGAACTCCTTAAGTCTAAAAAGGTTCAATCATCAGACCAATTAAGGTTTATATCTACGTATACCGGCTTGAGTGAAAAGGTCTCCAGCATAATACGTAAACATTGGCACATACTTAAAAGTGATGCTACATTACAGAGTTTAATTCCTGATCAACCCCTATTTACCTATAGGAGGGCTTATAATTTAAGAGACCGCCTGACCACAAGTAATTTCAATCGCAATGCTAAAAAAAAAACCAATATTCCAAGGATCTATATCATGCGGGCATTGTAATATATGCAACTATATGCAAAAGAAAAAATTTGTGGTGGATCGATTTAACAAAAAGTTGTACATCAGGAGTTATATTAACTGTAAGAGTATGAATGTAATCTACTGTTTATCATGTGATTGTGACATGAAGTACGTTGGTATGACCACAAGAGGCCTAGGTGTTAAAATGACTGAACACTTAAGCAACATCAGACTAGCCGAGCGAGATGTGGAAAAAGGGAAAAAGATAACAAGTGTTGCCCGACATTTTCTTGATAAACATAATGGTAAAACTCAGAGCTTTAAATGCTGGTGTTTGGAATCTATCAAACCAGGCATTAGAGGTGGCAATACCGAGGATGCATTACTTAGGAGGGAAGCCCAATGGATATTTAGATTAAATTCAGTAATACCATTTGGCATGAATGAGTATAATAACTTTGGGGTATACTTGTGACTAACAAAATACTACACCCTATTTTATACACCCTTATCTACAATCAGGGGTGAATTATCTTTGGGTATAAGTGATTTACCAATACTACACAAGTACACCCTTGAATTGATGTGCACCCAGAATGAGGGGTACACTTTATGCTTATCTCACTTTGGATGCTAGTTGGATTATGATTTTATCTAACCATCACCCTCCGGAATTGACATATTTCATAAGATCCATACATAGTATGAATAACATCAATTTGCCCTAGACCTAGTCCCAGTAAATATACACTTTTGTACTGGGATAGGATCTAATATGGGACATTTAAGAGGGTTTTTTGTATTATCTAAGCATTCTGTAAGTGCACATCAAAAGGTTTTAAATATGTACTCTCCCCCTATACTGTCCCCTTACACATTGCGAACCAGTCCTATGCAAAGAAATAACCTCAGTGAACTCAAATAACTCCGTATTATATGCCCAATAATGCCTAATTCTGTGTAGATAAATATAACCTCCCATAAGTGCCTAAAATCATAAATGCCTAACTCTGTGTAGTTAAATATAACCTCCCATAAGTGCCAAAAATCAGAAATACTGAACTAAACTGTAGTACCAGGATCATGAACAGTAAAGATAAAAGAAGCATTATATCCTAGTATCGTATACATTAGTACAATATGTGATCGGGATGTATAATATTTGGATCATTGAAGTATGAACACTTTAAGTGGTATGAGCAGTCAAATTAGTATGATTCTGGAAGCGGATGGCAGTAGCGTAATCCCAAATAAGCATTAATCGGCACATTATGAAATGACAGGCAGCGTCATTGTAATGGGTGTATACGGACTGGCGATGTCACTCGAATAGGCGTCCCAATAAGAACTTGCTACACAGTAAATGAGGGAGCGGTAACATACCGCTATGACTATTGGTTAACCGGAGGGTGTTGACAGAGGAACGCATCTGATTGGTTAAGCTGAATAAGGGGATAGGCTTTTAAAGCAGCCGCTCGTAACACTCGGCTTGACAGTCTGACTGACTGAAACACATTGACAAAGGCCGGTCCTGAGGCCGAAATGCATTTGAGCAGTTAATAACTTTGATTTTAACTTTAACCTGGCTCACATCGGTTAGTGTACATTGGAAGTACTGGGGGGTGCGCCTCTGTCACCTGAAGCCGTGTATCCTGTTATGGCCAGGAATACAGGGAGGCTTTTACCCCAGAGCTTCTGTACACCCATATGAGCGATTAAGCATTATTATTTTATCTTTTGTGATATCTCCTCTAATAGGAGATAAGTGATGTTGATCACTTTTAATGTATATATAATAAAGTTTAAGAATTTTATACCTTAAGTAACACAATTTATTAACTGTTTAATAACAGTAGGATACAAACTTAGCAGTCGTGAGTGCTATAAATTCCCACTTGATAACCCAAAGCACACAGCAAAAATGACCACACAGTGGTTGAAGGAGAAAAAGGTGAATGTCCTTGCATGGCTTAGTCAGAGCCCAGAATTAAACCCCATTAAATATCTGTGGCATGACTTGAAGACTGGAGTCCACAAACGGTCACCATCAAATGTAACGGAACTGGAGCAGTTCTGCAAAGAAGAGTGGACAAGCAAAGTTAGTAGAGATGTAGCCCAACTGACTAAAGGCTGTAATTAAAGCAAAAGGTGGTTCAACAAAATACTGTCACAAGGGGGTGATCTTTTTTTCAACTCTGAGATTCTGTTTTTGAATTGTCTTTATTTTTACCTGACATATTGGTGTTATATCTTTCACTTGGATGTTATAAATTGCACTGAGTAATTACAACTGGATAAACAAAAACTGTCAGTCTTTATTTCAGGCTGCAAAGCAACAAAATGTGATTATTTTTAAGGGGAGTGATTCTTTTCAATACCCACTGTAGCTGCTATTATTTAACCTGTTAAAATAACAAGCCAAACTATAGTAACAGCTTTTAGTATGACATATTACTGTCTGTCTGTCTCTCATTTATCCTCAAAATAAATATGCAGTGCAAAGTGTATATTATTACTATTTCTTGCTGCGAAGTTACCTTTTGGGGGCCCAAAAAACATTTTGCACCAGGGTAATCAGTTGAGTAGGTCCGCTACTGTTATATTAATTTAAATATAATTTAACTATTTGTAGAAAACTTACTATTTGTAGTAAATCAGAACTGTTAAATCAATTTACCATATTATTATTTAAAGGGACACTTCCAAGTTTCAGGTAGAGCATACATTTTTACAGACTTTTCAATTTCCTTGTATTATCAAATGTGCTTTGTTCTCTTGGTATCCTTCGCTGAAAAGCATAGCTCGGTAGGCTCAGGAGCAACAATGCTTTACTGCGAGCTAGCTAGTGATATGAGGATGTGCACATATGCATCTTGTCATTGGCTCAGCAGATTAATTTAGCTAGATACCGGTAGTGCATTGCTGCTCTGTAGCTGACTTTAGCTATGTGTTTTACTCTTTTGCGGGGATTACACATAGTTATATGCAAGCAGTTATACACATATTAACACATACATAGATATGTATATAAGCATATACATATATATCTAAAATTGCTGCCTATCACTGCGCTTCTTACCCCCTTCTCTGCACTTAGGTTCTGTACCGTGTATGACGGCATCAGATCGAGGTTTCCATTGGAGCCTATGGAAGTGCGATCTCATGAGCGCAATGCTTCCATGCAATGCGAAGGTAAGGTCGCGTTCGCATTGCACCTAACTCGTAATACCAGTAGCATATGCTGTTATTAGTTAAGTGCAAATATCGATTTAGAGTAAGCAATATTTTGCGCTTAACTCGCAATCTAGCATTATATGTTTGGAGCCTATGGAAGTGCGATCTCATGAGCGCAATGCTTCTGTGGAATACGAACGTGAGGTCACGTTCGCATTGCACCTAACTCGTAATACCAGTAGCATATGCTGTTATTACTCAGTTGAATGCAAATATCGATTTAGCGTAAGCAATATTTTGTCCTCAACTCGTAATCTGGCACTCTGGCCTCTAGTTATCAAGCCGTCAACCTCAAATACGCTGGAATTCCGCAGCGTATTTGTGGCGAGGCTGATTTGCCTAAGTTATCAAGCCCTGCTGCCCAGCAAAAGTAGAATTTTGTGACGTAAGCTTCGATCTGCCGGACTCACTCCGACACAGATCGATTCTTACGTCACTCCAGATGTTCCGAACACAAGTTCGGCACAATCTGACTACTTTTGCTAGTTATCAAAAAACTAGCAGGTACGCTCGGCACTTTTCCGGCCCAGCGTACCTGGTTTTCAATCCGCCGCCCTGGAGGCGGCGGATCCCATAGGAATCAATGGGAGTCTGACCATAGCAATAGTTCATGTTCGCTGCTGCCCGACATCCCATTGATTCCTATGGGAGATGTCTGCACCTAACACCCTAACATGTACCCCGTGTCTAAACACCCCTAATCTGTCCCCCCCTACACCGCCGCAACTAAATACTTTATTACCCCCTAAACCGCTGCTCCCGGACCCCGCCGCAACCTACCTTATACATATTAACCCCTAATCTGCCGCCCCCTACACTGCCGCAACTAAATAAAGTTATTCCCCCCTAAACCGCCGCGCCCGGACCACGCCGCAACTATAATAAATATGTTAACCCCTAAACCGCTGCTCCCGGACCCCGCCGCCACCTACATAATACCTATTAACCCCTATCCTGCCTTCCCTACACCGCCGCCACCTATAATACATTTATTAACCCCTATCCTGCCCCCCCTACACTGCCGCCACCTATAATACATTTATTAACCCCTATCCTGCCCCCCTACACCGTCGCCGCTATAATAAAATTATTAACCCCTAAACCTAAGTCTAACCCTAACACCCCCCTAACTTAAATATTAATTAAATACATCTAAATATTATAACTCTTATTAACTGAATTATTCCTATTTAATACTTAATACTTACCTGTAATATAAACCCTAAGATAGCTACAATGTAATTAATAATTACATTGTAGCAATTTTAGGATTTATATTTATTTTACAGGTAACTTTCTATTTATTTTAGCTAGTTAGAATAGTTATTAAATAGTTATTAACTATTTAATAACTACCTAGCTAAAAGAAATACAAAATTACCTGTAAAATAAATCCTAACCTAAGTTACAATTAAACCTAACACTACACTATCATTAAATTAATTAAATAAATTACCTACAAATACCTACAATTAAATACAATTAAATAAACTAATTAAAGTACAAAAAATAAAAAAAACTAAGTTACAAAAAATATAAAAATATAAGTTACAAACATTTAAAAAATATTACAACAATTTTAAGCTACTTACACCTAATCTAAGCCCCCTAATAAAAAAAAGTGCCCTACCCTATTCTACATTAAAAAGTTAACAGCTCTATTACCTTACCAGCCCTTAAAAGGGCCATTTGCGGGGCATGCCCCAAAGAAATCAGCTCTTTTGCCTGTAAAATAAAAATACAACCCCCCAACATTAAAACCCACCACCCACATACCCCTACTCTAACCCAAACCCCCCTTAAATAAACCGAACACTACCCCCCTGAAGATCATCCTACCTTTAGCTGTCTTCAGCTAACTGACCACCGATGGAACAGAAGAGGACATCCGCAGCGGCCGAAGTCATCATCCAAGGGGCGCTGAAGAAGTCTTCCATCCGATTGAAGTCATCATCCAAGGGGCGCTGAAGAAGTCTTCCATCCGATTGAAGTCATCATCCAAGGGGCGCTGAAGAAGTCTTCCATCCGATTGAAGTCATCAACCAAGGGGCGCTGAAGAAGTCTTCCATCCGATTGAAGGCGGCGTCTTCAATCTTCATCCATCCGGAGTGGAGCGGAGCCATCTTCAGACGAGCCGATGCGGAGCCATCTTCTTCCACCGACGACTTCCCGACGAATGACGGTTCCTTTAAGTGACGTCATCCAAGATGGCATCCCTCAAATTCCGATTGGCTGATAGGATTCTATCAGCCAATCGGAATTAAGGTAGGAAAAATCTGATTGGCTGATTTAATCAGCCAATCAGATTGAGCTTGCATTCTATTGGCTGTTCCAATCAGCCAATAGAATGCAAGCTCAATCTGATTGGCTGATTGGATCAGCCAATCGGATTGAAAATCAATCTCATTGGCTGATTAAATCAGCCAATCAGATTTTTCCTACCTTAATTCCGATTGGCTGATAGAATCCTATCAGCCAATTGGAATTCGAGGGACGCCATCTTGGATGACGTCACTTAAAGGAACCGTCATTCGTCGGGAAGTCGTCGGTGGAAGAAGATGGCTCCGCGTCGGCTTGTCTGAAGATGGCTCCGCTCCGCTCCGGATGGATGAAGATTGAAGACGCCGCCTGGATGATGACCTCAATCGGATGGAAGACTTCTTCAGCGCCCCTTGGATGATGACTTCAATCGGATGGAAGACTTCTTCAGCGCCCCTTGGATGATGACTTCAATCGGATGGAAGACTTCTTCAGCGCCCCTTGGATGATGACTTCGGCCGCTGCGGATGTCCTCTTCTGTTCCATCGGTGGTCGGCTGGCTGAAGACGGCTAAAGGTAGGATGATCTTCAGGGGGGTAGTGTTAGGTTTATTTAAGGGGGGTTTGGGTTAGAGTAGGGGTATGTGGGTGGTGGGTTTTAATGTTGGGGGGGTTGTATTTTTATTTTACAGACAAAAGAGCTGATTTCTTTGGGGCATGCCCCGCAAAAGGCCCTTTTAAGGGCTGGTAAGGTAATAGAGCTGTTAACCTTTTAATGTAGAATAGGGTAGGGCATTTTTTTATTTTGGGGGCTTTGTTATTTTATTAGGGGGCTTAGATTAGGTGTAAGTATCTTAAAATTGTTGTAATATTTTTGAAATGTTTGTAACATTTATTTTTTATTTTTTGTAACTTAGTTTTTTTTATTTTTTGTAACTTAGTTTTTTTATTTTTTGTACTTTAGTTAGTTTATTTAATTGTATTTAATTGTAGGTATTTGTAGGTAATTTATTTAATTAATTTAATGATAGTGTAGTGTTAGGTTTAATTGTAACTTAGGTTAGGATTTATTTTACAGGTAATTTTGTACTTCTTTTAGCTAGGTAGTTATTAAATAGTTAACTATTTAATAACTATTCTAACTAGCTAAAATAAATAGAAAGTTACCTGTAAAATAAATATAAATCCTTAAATAGCTACAATGTAATTATTAATTACATTGTAGCTATCTTAGGGTTTATTTTACAGGTAAGTATTTAGTTTTAAATAGGAATAATTTATTTAATGATAGTGTAGTGATAGGTGTAATTGTAACTTAGGTTAGTTTTTATTTTACAGGTAAATTTCTCTTTATTTTAAGTAGGTAGCTATTAAATAGTTAATAACTATTTAATAGCTATTGTACCTAGTTAAAATAAATTGAAATTTGCCTGTAAAATAAAAAATCCTAATATATCTACAATATAATTATTATTTATATTGTAGCTATATTAGGGTTTAATTTTTTTAAGTATTTAGTTTTAAATAGGATTAATTTAGTTAATAAGAGTTATAATATTTAGATGTATTTAATTAATATTTAAGTTAGGGGGGTGTTAGGGTTAGACGTAGGTTTAGGGGTTAATAATTTTATTATAGTGGCGGCGGTGTAGGGGGGGCCGGATAGGGGTTAATAAATTTATTATAGGTTGCGGCGGGGTCCGGGAGCTGCGGATTAGGGGTTAAACAATTTATTTAGTTGTGGCGGGGTCTGAGATCAGCAGGATAGGGGTTAATAAATTTATTATAGGTGGTGGCGGTATAGGGGGGGGCGGATAGGGGTTACTAGGTATAATGTAGGTGGCGATGGGCTCCGGGAGCGGCGGTTTAGGGGTTAATACATTTATTATAGTTGCGGTGGGGTCTAGGAGCGGCGGTTTAGGGGTTAATAACTTTAGTTGCGGGGGGCGCCAGTATAGGGGGTAGAACAGTGTAGTTTAGTGTGGGTACTTAGTGACAGCTTATCAATAAAGCTAGGAAAAAAGCCGAAGAGCAGCGAGATCGGATGAGTGATAACTATCACAGTCCGCTGCTCATTGCCCCGTACTTGGTGCGCGGCTTTTTGACAGCTTTTTTGATAACTTTGGAGAGCGTATTCAGGTCCGCGGCGGCAATGTGAGGCGAGCTTAGGCGGGAGTATTGGGGCCGGCGATGGCAGGTAAGTAGACACGTTGATAACTAGAGGCCTTTATGTTTTAAGAAAAGTTTTAATAAGCATGTGGCATCTGTTTATGATCCAGGATCCAGTTACCAGGATATCAGCGAGCTGAGACACCGGGAGTGCTCAAACTGCCTTATCCAGCAGATGTTAATGCTGCACCTTCTGTGAATTTCCATTTGTCCTTTGGTAATATTCTCTTTTGGTATATTTTACTTTTTATTTTCCAGTACTAGACTGTAGTTTGATGGAATAACTGTCAATGGTAGATTCAACACTGTCTTCATTACTGGATGGAATTATAGACTTTTTTGGATTTACTATTGCTTGCATCTAACTCTTCTACTGTTTTGGGTTTATAACTAGCATGTCCCCCTTTTTGGCTAGGGCAGATATTGTGATTGTTTAAAGTGCATTTAAATGTCAAAATATTGTTATGTATCTCTTATATATTGTTGACCTATTTTGTGTGGGGACATTTATTCCCATGTATGGAAGACAACACCATCTTCTGGGTTTCTTCATTTTGTCATCACATAGTAGCAAAAGGTTTCTCATTTTTTTCGCATGCCATTATAAATGGTGGCAGACAGCGTTCAGTGATGAGTCATGTATGACATAACACACTCATTAGTACTTTCTGGATACAAGTAAGATATATTAAATATTCACACCCATCACCCCACACACAAGGATATGGTGATATAGTTTTCTTAGGGTCCTATGTCAAGGCACATTAGGTTGCTCAACTTGGTTGATTTAAGAAGCAATATGGGGCCCGGTCCGATATGCAGCGTCACCTGCAAAAGCCGGCGACGCCAAATTTTGCGCTAGTTTGGTATCCTATATAGTATATAGGATACCAAACCAGCGCAAAATTTTTATAAATTAGTATATACGGCATAACCTAGAAGTTACGCTCGTATATTTCTGCCTTCGGCCGTAGTTTTTTGGCCCATAGACAGGTATACCAAACTAGCGCAGTTTGGTATCCAATATACAGCGTAAGGACTTACGTGGTGAAAATGGAGAAATCTTAGTAAGCCTTACGCTGTGTATTGGAGCCCCGTAACTCCCTAAACTGGCAGCAAAATAAAACCTAACACCTAACGCATGCGCAATGTCTATCTACCTGTCAACCGCGATCCCCCGCTGCAATCCCTAATAAAGTGTTTAACCCCTAAACTGCCGCTCCTGGACCCCCCGCCACCTACATTAAATGTCTAACCCCCTAATTTGATCCCCCTACCCTGCCGCCACCTATTTTAACTATATTACCCCATAATCTAATTCCCCTACACCACCGCTACCTATATTAAAATGATTAACCCCTAATCTAATCCCCCTACACCGCCGCCACCTATATTAAATGTCTTACCCCCTAAAATACTAAACTGTCCCTACCCTAAACTAAATTACAAATAGCCCTGAAAAGGGCTTTTTGCGTGGCATTGCCCCAAAGTAACCAGCTCTATTACCAGCCCTTAAAAGGGCCTTTTGTAGGGCATTGCCCCAAAGTAACCAGCTCTATTACCAGCCCTTAAAAGGGCCTTTTGCGGGGCATTGTCAGAAAGTAATAAGCTCTTTTACCTGTAATCTAATCCCCCTACACTGCCGCCACCTATAATAAATGTATTAACCCCTAATCTAATCCCCCTACACCGCCGCCACCTATAATAAATGTATTACCCCCTAATCTAATCCCCCTACACCGCTGCCACCTATAATAAATATCTTACCCCCTAAAATACTAAACTGTCCCTACCCTAAACTAAATTACAAATAGCACTGAAAAGGGCCTTTTGCGTGGCATTGCCCCAAAGTAACCAGCTCTATTACCAGCCCTTAAAAGGGCCTTTTGCGGGGCATTGCCCCAAAGTAACCAGCTCTATTACCAGCCCTTAAAAGGGCCTTTTGCGGGGCATTGTCACAAAGTAATCAGCTCTTTTGCCTGTAATCTAATCCCCCTACACCGCCGCCACCTGTAATAAATATATTAACCCCTAATCTGACCCCCCTACACCGCCGCCACCTATATTAACTATATTAACCCTAATTATATTAGGGTTAATATAGTTAATATAGTTATTATATTATATATATTATTAATATAGTTAATAATTAATATAGTTATTATATTATATATATTAACTATATTAACCCTATCTAACCCTAACACCTCTAACTTAATTATTATTGCAATAAATCTAAATAATATTAATCTTATTAACTAAAATATTCCTATTTAAAACTAAATACTTACCTATAAAATAAACCTTAAGATAGCTACAATATAATTAATAATTACATTGTAGCTATTTTAGGGTTTATATTTATTTTACAGGTAACTTGGTATTTATTTTAACTAGGTACAATAGCTATTAAATAGTTATTAACTGTTTAATAGCTACCTAGTTAAAATAATTACCAAATTACCTGTAAAATAAATCCTAACCTAAGTTACAAATACACCTACACTATCAATAAATTAATTAAATAAACTACAAATGTCTAAACTAAAATACAATTAAATACACTAAACTAAATTACAAAAAAAACAAACACTAAATTACAAAAAATAAAAAAAGATTACAATAATTTTAAGCTAATTACACCTAATCTAAGCCCCCTAATAAAATAACAAAGCCCCCAAAATAAAAAAAATTCCCTACCCTAATCTAAATTACAAAAAGTAATCAGCTCTATTACCAGCCCTTAAAAGGGCCTTTTGTGGGGCATTGCCCCAAAGTAATCAGCTCTTTTACCTGTAAAAAAAAAGAACAACCCCCCATTACAACCCACCACCCACATACCCCTACTCTAACCCACCAAATTCCCCCTTAAAAAACCTAAGTCTAACCCCCAAGTGCTCCTTAACTGTCCTGAAGACCGGCGGAGAAGGTCCTGTTCCAGGTGGAGAAGTCTTCTTCCAGGCGGCGACCTCTTCTTCTTCCAGGATCCAGCCGGCGCGGAGCGGAGGAGTTGA
Source organism: Bombina bombina (assembly GCF_027579735.1). NCBI lineage: Eukaryota > Metazoa > Chordata > Amphibia > Anura > Bombinatoridae > Bombina > Bombina bombina. The sequence goes on along the minus strand of NC_069502.1, from coordinate 648,151,618 downwards.
AGACCGATGACCGCGGAGCTGAAGACCGTCCATCTGGAACTGAAGACCGGCGATGCTGGAACTGAAGATCGGCGCCGCTGGAACTGAAGACTGGAGCCGGAGCGTGGAGGATTCTTTTCATTTGATCGCCGCCGTACACTGAATAGGAATTCAAGGTACGCGATTAAAAATGGCGTCCATTGAATTCCTATTGGCTGATTTGAGCCTTCAAATTCAAATCAGCCAATCGGATGCAAGCTACTTTAATTCTATTGGCTGATTTGAATAGCCAATAGAATAAGAGCTACTGTAATTCTATTGGCTGATTTGTTTTTTTTGTAATTTAGTTTAGTGTATTTAATTGTATTTTAGTTTAGATATTTGTAGTTTATTTAATTAATTTATTGATAGTGTAGGTGTATTTGTAACTTAGGTTAGGATTTATTTTACAGGTAATTTGGTAATTATTTTAACTAGGTAGCTATTGTACCTAGTTAAAATAAATACCAAGTTACCTGTAAAATAAATATAAACCCTAAAATAGCTACAATGTAATTATTAATTATACTGTAGCTATCTTAGGGTTTATTTTATAGGTAAGTATTTAGATTTAAATAGGAATAATTTAGTTAATATTATTAATATTATTTAGAATTATTTTAATAATAATTAAGTTAGGGGTGTTAGAGTTAGATAGGGTTAATATAGTTAATATATAATATAATAACTATATTAATTATTAACTATATTAATAATATATATAATATAATAACTATATTAACTATATTAACCCTAATATAATTAGGGTTAATATAGGTGACGGCGGTGTAGGGGGATTAGATTAGGGGTTAATATATTTAATATAGGTGGCGGTGGTGTAGGGGGATTAGATTACAGGTATAAGAGCTGATTACTTTGGGACAATGCCCCGCAAAAGGCCCTTTTAAGGGCTGGTAATAGAGCTGTTTACTTTGGGGCAATGCCCCGCAAAAGTCCCTTTTAAGGGCTGGTAATAGAGCTGGTTACTTTGGGGCAATGCCACGCAAAAGGCCCTTTTCAGGGCTATTTGTAGGGTTAGACTTAGGTTTAGTGGTAGGGAAATGTTAGTATTTTAGGGGTTAATAAATTTAATATAGGTGGCGGCGGTATAGGGGGATTAGATTAGGGGTTAATAATTTTAATATAGGTGGCGGCGGTGTAAGGGGGTCAGATTAGGGGGTAGTACATATAATATAGGTGGCGGTGGTGTAGGGGGCTCACATTAGGGGTTAATATAGTTTAAATAGGTGGCAGCGGTGTAGGGGGATCATATTAGGAGGTAATATAGTTAATGTAGGTGACGGTGGGGTAGGGGGCTCACATTAGGGGGTAAAACATTTAATGTAGCTGGCGGCGGTGTAGGGGGGTCAGATTAGGGGGTAAGACATATGTAGCTGGCGGCGGGGTCCGGGAGCGGCGGTTTAGGGTTAATATATTTATTATTAGGAGTGAAATGGGGGATTGCGGATAGAGGGGTATACGTGTCGGGCTATATTTGGGAGTCGTGTTAGACAGTAACGGGTGATTTTATAACTTAGCAAGTTTTTTTATGCGGCGGCAGTTTCTAAAGTACCGTAAGTCACTGGCGACTCCAGAAATTTGTACTTACGCAGATTTCTGGACATCGCTAGTTTGTCAGACTTACGGCACTATAGCATCTGACGGCGCTGTATATAAGATAGCTCGAGTTGCGAGCTGAAAATACTGGCGGCGCAGGTTTTGGCGCAAGCAAGCGTATATCGGATCGCGCCCATGGAGCCTGCAACTTCCCCCTTTCATTATGAATTTGCACCTACTTGCTGTAACCATCTTATACCACCTGAAATACTGATTTTCCTGATAACAACATTATATACATAGCCAACTCTTTCACCGCCCCTCTCTCCCACTTTTCTTTTCACCCTGCTCCCCCCCTCCCCTAATACCTCTTTTTCCTCTTTCAGCAGTTTACACAACAGCGACACTTTTATATATACCTAAATATGACTAACTACTGTTTGGTGTGTATGGCTCATTGTTTATAAAGACACCAATGCAAACACTAGTGAAACCAACCTATTCATTACCAAAGGGATAATTCAAAACAAAACAAAAAAATAAATAGGACATGTTTATTTAAATGTTAGCAGAGCAAGGGTGAAAGTGTTTCCTGGATGTGTATAAATATCTAATATTGCATTTGAAACTCAAAAGGCAAAGCAAAATCAATATATTTGTCTTCATTTTAAATGAATCTACCATCATGGAGACTTCTTACAAAATTACAATTTTGGTAGATTATATATACAGTATATATTGTTAATATCAATAGCCTAGCTTCAGGTTAATCTTTCATTTGCTGTTATGCTTTGGTCTCTGTAGAAAGATATTCTAGTTCTTTTATAATTTAATGTTTTAATATTAAAACACTGTACAGCAAAGGCAAGGCTATCAGTGATATGCCTGGCAAAGACATTTTTAACGACCGCACTAATTGGCTATGCTGCAAGACAAGTGTATACTATTTATCACTTTCTTTAAACTATTAGGGTTTTATAACTACATTGCTGTAACCAGGGTCTAGTTAAAATTTTGCTTTTATTTTCCATTTAGATCAACATAAAATTGTTTCATATTACAGATAAAATGCATGCAATACATTTTAAGTGTCTATTTAAAAGACTCAGAAAAAAAGTTAATAGGAGTTAACAAGTGGCTTTTTGTCATTGAAAGCATTCACTTCCAGCGCTCAATTGTGAGAAAAGTTGTTCATGCAACATTTATTTGATCATGTTAGGCATTTTAATTGTACCCAGCATATAATAAATTAAACCGAGAAATACACAATCAGATTGTTTCCCTTTACATTAATGGATACAGACACAAATAATCAGCAAAGCTGAAGAGATCCAATGTTCTGCACTTCAGTTAGTATTCAATGTCTATTATAATACCTAAACTTGTAATTCCCTTGACAGAGCACGTAGTGTGGCCTTTTTCCATCTGTGTTTCTGCTGATGAGATGCCAAATGTCTTTGTAGACGCGCTTATAGAAAAGGATAGGGATACAATTACAAGAATTGTGATCTTAAAAGCAGCATTTTAGAAAAGGTGTGTGATTTTTATGAACAATAGATCACCACACAGTGATGATTATAGATGATGTTCATTTGCAATAAAAGAGAACTTTATCAGCATAGTATATATTATTTTATGTCACAAAAGAAGATGCATGATTTTTTCTCGCACATCAGTGGGTACTAAGTCAAGCTTCTTTCTCTCATTACTCATGTATTTTGCAGTAAAAAGAAGACTTTCATTACTGCATTTGTATTACTCTACATGCATCAATTAATCCAAAGTAATTAATAGTGCATTGTAGTAATATAATACATAACAAAACAAATAGCATCTTAAGGAGTACTGCATTTATAGAAGCTTACATAAGGACAGTTTCAATAAAGCATCAGCTATAATGGATTCCCTTGAATTTACCATTAATCTAATAGGGCTGGCTGCTAGTGTACAATGATTTGTGTACTGCAATAAATTACACAAATCTATGATACAGTATGTTTAAGACTTAAATATTTTAATTTTAGTTTGAAATATATGATGTGTTTTCTATTTAGATAAGGGACTGAAAAGTAAAATTGTTGGTGTGGTGTTAAATAATTTGGATTATTATAGCCTATGGTGACTAAATAATCTTGATTTTATTAAAGACAGGAGGCGAATATTTTGCATCAAATCTTTACTGAATCCAAACAGCAGCAAAGAAAACATAGAGAAAACAATAATAACATAGTAACAAGGCTGCACCAATCAGCACACAGCAGTCTAAAACACTGTAATGAACAAGTCCAGCCCCTCTTTTCTTTGACCGGAAGACAGCGGAACTAATCAGGAAGAAAGCAAACTCCAATGAATATCCATCATAGACCAGAAAAGAACAGTGACTCCCTAGAATGGAAAACTCAACAGTTGACATGGTCCGAAGATAAATGATGAAATTAAATCCACAGAGTAACTGAAAGAGAAAAATCAAAAAGTAACAACTAATCCCAGAAAGGAATACCAACAGTAATAACATCATTAGTTGGAATTTCTAGAAAACAAAATCTTTATTAACACATCAAGAGAGGGAACAGAAGGGGGGGGGGGATATTTGCCTCCTGTCTTTAACCCCTTAACAACGCATGTCGTACAGGGTACGTCGCACACAACCTGGTCTTTAAAGACCAGCGACGTACCCTGTACAACATTAGGGTTTAAAGCAGCTGGAAGCGATCCTGATCGCTTCCAACCACTTTCCGGTTATTGCAGTGATGCCTCGACATCGAGGCATCCTGCAATAACTCTCCTTGGCCATCCGATGCAGAGAGAGCCACTCTGTGGCCGGTATCGTTGGTGGGTGGGAGCCCGTCTGGGAGGCGGGTGGACGGCCATCGATGGGCCGTGTGATGTGGAGGGGGCGGGATCGCCGGGGCGCGCGCTCGGGAGCACGCACGTGCACGGGGCACGCGCACGGGAGCCGGGAACGGGTAGGGAGCGGGTGGGAACCTCTACACTGCAGAAATTTCTTTAACAGAAAGTGGGGAAAAAATAAATAATAAAAATGATCTAAGGGATCTCGGAGGGAGGGAGGTGGGGGGCAAGCTACACTACAGAAACATTATAAAAAAATATAATAAAAACAATATTTTATTGTAAACTGGGTACTGGCAAACAGCTGGCTACTAATACGTTAGAGGGGGAGGGTTAGAGAGCTGTTTGAGGGGGGATCAGGGAGGTTGGGGGCTAAGGGAGGGGATCCTAAACATCAGTATATGTAAATATGCAAAACATTTTTTTTTTTTTAAATACCTTTAATTTTAGTACTGGCAGACAATTGTGGGGTGGGGGAGGGAAGAGAGCTTTTTGGGAGGGATCAGGGGGTGTGATATGTCAGGTGGGAGGCTGATCTCTACATTAAAGCTAAAATTAACCCTGCAAGCTCCCTACAAGCTCCCTAATTAACCCCTTCACTGCTGGGCATAATACACGTGTGGTGCGCAGCTTCATTTAGCGGCCTTCTAATTACCAAGAAGCAACGCCAAAGCTATATATGTCTGCTATTTCTGAACAAAGGGGGTCACAGAGAAGCTTTTACAACCATTTGTGCCATAATTGCACAAGCTGTTTGTAAATAATTTCAGTGAGAAACCTAAAATTGTGAAAACTTTAAAGTTTTTTTTTTATTTGGCAGTGAAATGGTGGCATGAAATATACCAAGATGGGCCTAGATCAATACTTGGGGTTGTTTACTACACTACACTAAAGCTAAAATTAACCCTAGAAGCTCCCTACATGCTTCCTAATTAGTATTTAGCGGCCTTCTAATTACCAAAAAGCAACGCCAAAGCCATATATGTCTGCTATTTCTGAACAAAGGGGATCCCAGAGAAGTGTTTACAACCATTTATGCCATAATTGCACAAGTTGTTTGCAAATAATTTCAGTGAGAATCCTAAAGTTTGTGAAAAAATTTGTGAAAAAGTGAACATTTTTTTATTTGATTTCATTTGGCGGTGAAAGGGTGGCATGAAATATACCAAAATGGGCCTAGATCAATACTTTGGGATGTCTTCTAAAAAAAAATATATACATGTCAAGGGATATTCAGGGATTCCTAAAAGATATCAGTGTCCCAATGTAACTAGTGCTAATTTTGAAAAAAAGTGGTTTGGAAATAGCAAAGTGCTACTTGTATTTATTGCCCTATAACTTGCAAAAAAAGCAAAGAACATGTAAACATTGGTTATTTCTAAACTCAGGACAAAATTTAGAAACTATTTAGCATGGGTGTTTTTTGGTGGTTGTAGATTTGTAACAGATTTTGGGGGTCAAAGTTAGAAAAAGTCTGTTTTTTTCCATTTTTTCCTTATATTTTATAAATTTTTTTTATAGTAAATTATAAGATATGATGAAAATAATGGTATCTCTAGAAAGTCCATTTAATGGCGAGAAAAACGGTATATAATATGTATGGGTACAGTAAATGAGTAAGAGGAAAATTACAGCTAAACACAAACACCACAGAAATTTAAAAATAGCCCTGGTCCTTAAGGGAAAGAAATTTAAAAATGGCCTTGTCCTTAAGGGGTTAATAAAATCAAGATTATTTAGTCACCATAGGCTATAATAATCCAAATTTTTGACAAGACAGGAAGTTTCATATTTTGCATTTTGCAGAGTCGAAGCTCTGATGCCCCTCTTGAAAACCATGGGGAGGAGGGTTCTTTAAACCCTATTTTACCTCTGGGGAGGAGGTTCAATCACCCCTATGTGAAAAGCCCGGGGGAGGGGCTAGCGGTCATCGGGCTTGAGATATGCCCTACTAGGGAGTGGGAGATAGGGTCTTTCCCAGCTAATTGTGCAGATAAAAATAGACTCTAATATTGAACTATATATAGATTAGACGTCAGGGTGACAGGGTTAGAGCAAGTCTGATAGGATTAAAGGATACCTCTGAAAAAGAAAAGGATAGAAAGAGAGAAACACAAGGAAAATACATTTCCAAAGGAATCATAAAATAAGAAAGTATAACAAAATAAAAACCACAACGAGAACCAGTATCGTGCTGACCGACCAGAACTAGTCACTGGTCAGGCACGTGTCCGTGTGAACTCAGCACAGCACCGGAGGAGACAGCCGACTAACATTAAGGGCAAGAATAGATAAAACGATTAGAGGCGTTCAAAGAAGGCAGTAGGTAGAACAGAAGAGATAAAACAGAACCCCTAAATGTGACGCCTGGGACGAGAGGGTCGAGAGGGCTAAATCTGCCTCAAACAATATAGAAAAATATATCAGTCTCATTTATTGCAGATATATACTCCTTACATTGACAGGACAATAAAATATAATATCACCTCTCTGAACAAAGATAGTGTCTCTAAAGGTTAGTGGAGGGCGATCAGATCCCCAGAGAGGTTAACAGAGGGTAGTGAAATGTAGGAGGTACTACACCGCAGATCTGACATAAGCTCTTATAAGAACCATCCAGCTACACAATATACTTATATTTGAAATAGCCTATACAGGCTTAATATACTTACTATTGACCTAGTCTAATAACGCACCAGGCTAGGTTTGAGGCGATATCTGAAAGGTCTAAAGCAAAAGCTGCAACATTAGACCAACATAAGCCCTATAGCCTTACAATAGTTATCTAATACATATAGCCGTAATATGGGCTAAATATTTATATATAATGAAACCTGATACATACTTTACTGTATATAATGTAGCCTAAAACATGGAAATATACTGCAACGATCCAGCAGGAGAACCATGAGCAGCAGGGAGTTTATAGAACTCCGCTGCAAAAACTATATCACCAACGATAAAAGGCATAAAAATTTAAAATAGAGAAAAATAAACTCAAATAGTTAGAAAACTATATCCAGAATCATGTTTGCAGAAGCCAATTCACAGCATTAATGCATGCATAAATATGTAGAAGGTCTAAAGCCTGCATGTGCCAGAGGCCTAACAACAAAATTAATACACAATTTATTAAATAAAATAACTAAAATAAATAACTAAATAACTAAAGCTGGATAATACTGAAGACTAAAGCCCTATAAATTAGTAAGGCTAAATAAGATAATATCATTAGAAAATATGGAGAGAGAAATGAATACATGACCTGCTGTCTGGAAGCAGCAAAGAAAAGAGGGAGTGCTGGACTTGTTCATTACAGTTTATTAGACTGCTGTGTGCTGATTGGTGCAGCCTTATTACTATGTTATAATTTTTGTTCTCTGTATGTTTTCTTTGCTGCTGTTTGGATTCAGTAAAGATTTGATGCAAAATATGAAGCGTCCTGTCTTGTCATAAAATTTAGTTTCTTATTCTTGTCCAACCATAGATAGAGGTTAGAGGTGGTTCTACTATAGCAACCCCAAATATTTATTATAGTACTACATACCCTAAAATGTGAGAACAGCCTTATATTTAGCCCCTTTTTCCATAAAAAATATCTATCCAGCATAAGGGGAAGAGTAATTTAAAAATGAAAAGCAAGAATAGGCAGTAAAGGTACTAGACAATGATGGCCCCATACACTACACTGTGTGCAGAATTATTAGGCAAATGAGTATTTTGACCACATCATCCTCTTTATGCATGTTGTCTTACTCCAAGCTGTATAGGCTCGAAAGCCTACTACCAATTAAGCATATTAGGTGATGTGCATCTCTGTAATGAGAAGGGGTGTGGTCTAATGACATCAACACCCTATATCAGGTGTGCATAATTATTAGGCAACTTCCTTTCCTTTGGCAAAATGGGTCAAAAGAAGGACTTGACAGGCTCAGAAAAGTCAAAAATAGTCAGATATCTTGCAGAGGGATGCAGCACTCTTATAATTGCAAAGCTTCTGAAGCGTGATCATCGAACAATCAAGCGTTTCATTCAAAATAGTCAAAAGGGTCGCAAGAAGCGTGTGGAAAAACCAAGGCGCAAAATAACTGCCCATGAACTGAGAAAAGTCAAGCGTGCAGCTGCCAAGATGCCACTTGCCACCAGTTTGGCCATATTTCAGAGCTGCAACATCACTGGAGTGCCCAAAAGCTCAAGGTGTGCAATACTCAGAGACATGGCCAAGGTAAGAAAGGCTGAAAGACGACCACCACTGAACAAGACACACAAGCTGAAACGTCAAGACTGGGCCAAGAAATATCTCAAGACTGATTTTTCTAAGGTTTTATGGACTGATGAAATGAGAGTGAGTCTTGATGGGCCAGATGGATGGGCCCGTGGCTGGATTGGTAAAGGGCAGAGAGCTCCAGTCCGACTCAGACGCCAGCAAGGTGGAGGTGGAGTACTGGTTTGGGCTGGTATCATCAAAGATGAGCTTGTGGGGCCTTTTCGGGTTGAGGATGGAGTCAAGCTCAACTCCCAGTCCTACTGCCAGTTTCTGGAAGACACCTTCTTCAAGCAGTGGTACAGGAAGAAGTCTGCATCCTTCAAGAAAAACATGATTTTCACGCAGGACAATTCTCCATCACACGCGTCCAAGTGCTCCACAGCGTGGCTGGCAAGAAAGGGTATAAAAGAAGAAAATCTAATGACATGGCCTCCTTGTTCACCTGATCTGAACCCCATTGAGAACCTGTGGTCCATCATCAAATGTGAGATTTACAAGGAGGGAAAACAGTACACCTCTCTGAACAGTGTCTGGGAGGCTGTGGTTGCTGCTGCACGCAATGTTGATGGTGAACAGATCAAAACACTGACAGAATCCATGGATGGCAGGCTTTTGAGTGTCCTTGCAAAGAAAGGTGGCTATATTGGTCACTGATTTGTTTTTGTTTTGTTTTTGAATGTCAGAAATGTATATTTGTGAATGTTGAGATGTTATATTGGTTTCATTGGTAAAAATAAATAATTGAAATGGGTATATATTTGTTTTTTGTTAAGTTGCCTAATAATTATGCACAGTAATAGTCACCTGCACACACAGATATCCCCCTAAAATAGCTATAACTAAAAACAAACTAAAAACTACTTCCAAAACTATTCAGCTTTGATATTAATTAGTTTTTTGGGTTCATTGAGAACATGGTTGTTGTTCAATAATAAAATTAATCCTCAAAAATACAACTTGCCTAATAATTCTGCACTCCCTGTACATAGAATAAATTGAAGATAAAAAAATGAATGCCTGTGGCGGGACTTGGCTTTGGGAGAAGAGGTACATAGTTGGAGGGGAGGGGGGGAGTGTGGCGTCATACAGCTGCTTGGGAGGGCACCACCCTTTACTCAGGGTCCTGCAGGGAGATGACAGAGGACGTGAGTGAGGAGGGAGTTTACAACCTGTCCACATGTCTTTCCACTGCCTCAGTCAGGCAGACAAGTGTGACATTAAGCATGTCCGTTTGGCTCAGTTGCCTTCTTATTGCCTCCTGCCACTGAAGCCTGGAAAGGCACAACTCTCTGTGTATGAGTCCTTTTGTCTTGGGTACTGTGATGGTGTCCTTCTAGGAGGTTCAGATATGAGTAACCTTCCCAAAATATATCTTCCTCATCCTCACTAAATTGAGGCACATCACATATATATTCACAGTATATGTTTGTGATAAAATCAAAAACAATATTACCAGAAGTGTAGAATGTTTATAGATTGTGTCTCAAAGCAGCTGACTGCATATCTGATCTCTTCACTTAGGCAGTTGTGGGGTCTAGGCCTAAGGTTTGGATTTTCAAGTTGGGATGCCCTCTCCAAATAAGACTCAGCCAGAGTCTCCCTCTCCTCCTTGAAATACCTCTCCTTCTTTAGCATGCCCTTAAAACCTGAAAGGCCAGCAGAGCAGACACAGGATCTCTCTCCTGTGACTGGGAGCAGCCCCCTCTCCCTCCTCTGTCCCTGCAGGCTGTGAAAGGCCACCAGGAGCCCCACTCACACTTGGCACAGCTTGCCCCACTCTCCCTGTTCTAGATCTGCCTGGCTGAGACTGACTCCTATCTCCTCCCACCTCCACTCTTACACACTCTATCCTTCCCTACTCTGCCAGGGTTTCAGGTAGGACATATCCTCCACCCAAACCTTGGCCCCTAGACCTAACCATCCTACTCCCTCTCTCCCCCTCCCCATCTCCACTACCCTCTCCCCTCCCCACCCCCTCTCCACTCCCCTCTTCCTATTAACTTCCCTCCACCCATCCACTCCACTAGTCCTATCCATCCCTTAATCCTCCCTAACACAAGTCCCTAGCTTCCCTAACTACGCTAAGTAACCTACCTAATCCCTAACTCAATTGTAACCAAAGTAACTAACATATCTAGACATAAACTAACACTAACCTAGATCCCTGCAAAACTAAAAATAAAATGTTGGGAATTTTATTTATTTTTTTTCAAAAAGGGATGGAAATTAAAAAAGGCATGGGCTAAATATAAATATAAACAAAAGGGCAAAAAGAAAAAATAAACAAACACAAAAATAATTGATTTAACAAAAATTAGCAAAAGCACTACACTGATAGACAAGGAATGCTCAATTTAGTGTTTGGATATTTACAGAAAATGTGTAGATTATTGACATTTAGGGTATCATTCTCAGTGAGTATATCTATATACCTCTATGAGTTTGTATACTTTCTGTATTTTTATCAATATGTAAATATATCCCTAATGAGCTTGAGTGCTTGTGCATAAAACTATACTAGTTACAAATATAGTCTGTACCTAGAGAAGGTGAAGACTAAAAGAATGCACTTGGATAGCACTTCTGTTCCTAGAAGTAAGGTTAAGGTTGAAATAGGACTTAAACAACCACTGGAAGTCAAGGGGTTGATGGAGAAATTAAAACATAACTTTTATTAATTCTCTAATAGATAAAAAATGTGGTGTGTGGATGTGTGTACTTTAAAAACACATAGCAACTCTACTAATAATGGAAGTGGCTCAGAATATTGGGTAAATAAATTGCCACGGACCTAAAATATTGTTTAGGCATGCTTGTATGAAGTAATATTATTATATTACTTCATACAAGCATACCTAAACAATATTTTAGGTCCGTGGCAATTTATTTACCCAATATTCTGAGCCACTTCCATTATTAGTAGAGTTGCTATGTGTTTTTAAAGTACACACATCCACATTTTTTATCTATTAGAGAATTAATAAAAGTTATGTTTTAATTTCTCCATCAACCCCTTGACTTCCAGTGGTTGTTTAAGTCCAATTTCAACCTTAACCTTACTTCTAGGAACAGAAGTGCTATCCAAGTGCATTCTTTTAGTCTTCACCTTCTCTAGGTACAGACTATATTTGTAACAAACACAAAAATAAGATTGGAAAAAAACTTTTAAAAGAAATAAAAAGGGATAGCAATAAAAAGGGGGTGGGCTAAATGGACAAATAAACAAAAGAGCACAAAAGCAAAATAAAACGTTATGTAATAGGGAAGGGAAGGGTAGTTAAAGGGAAGATGGGAAGGCGGATACGGGGTAAATTAAAGGCAAACAAACGGCAGATGGGGATACAGATTTAATAAAATAAAAGACAAATAAAAATAAAAAGTGTGAATGTAATTTGTGTTTGTATATAAAAAAAGTGTTTGTATATGTGTGAGTTTGTGTGTGTGTGTGTGAAAACTGTGTGTTAATTATGTATGGGTGTGTATGTGTGTTCCTAATATTATCTGAGGTCTATAATAAGAATATAAATAAAATCGAGACTCTCTACTAACTCTGAAATAGCAATCCAACCCACCAAACTCCTACCAGCGCAACTAGCTCCCGTGTTTTTCTCTCTAGAGGCGATCACAGGTAAAGAGCGCAGGAGCAATTATTTTTATATAGTAAGGTCGGGTTACCATGGCAATACACTTGTTATGGTGCACTTTTCGTCGGATCCGACATCGGTTGCAAGCACAAACTTACGTTCAGTGGAAAAGAGGGACTGCTCGCACCGCATCTTTTTAGATGGAAACCTGGTACTAAAATGGAGCCGTAAGCTTTTTTTAGCTGTTGGCAACTTCGGTAGCTTATGGTTCCATTTTTAACGACTCAATGGAAGCAAGCCCAATGTCGGTAAAATGCCAGCTGGGTGGCAACCCTAGGTGCTTATCATTGTTTTAAATTTCTTTTAATACCGCTATATTCTATGCAACCGTTTGCACACTATAATTTTTAGTTACTTTTATATATGTCCATAATAGTGTAAGAGATAAGATAAGGAAAACCAAGGATTCAACATGCATCACCAATTACTTTATAATTTTTGCAACTAATTTAATTTTCTAGATATACATCTACATACTATTCTCAGGAAAATCTTTGCTTTAAATAATATTTATCTCTAGGATGTATTTAGTCCATTTAACTCCCAGGTAATTGTTAAAAATCTCTATGAGGTGTATATATTTAAAGGGATACTAAACCCACATTTTAAATGGGCCGGCTTCTTAGCTTAGATTCCTGCTTTTTCAAATAAAGATAGCAAGAGAACGAAGAAAATTTGGTAATAGGAGTAAATAAGAAAGTTGCTTAAAATTGAAGAAAAAAAATTAAAATAAAGTAAATTAAACTAAAAGAAATCCATATTAGATGCTTGTAGGATATGAAATAGATAAATAAACAGAATTAGTGGATTTATGTACATTTAAATCCACTAATGTAATAAGAATTATTCAAGTCACACAGATGTTTAAAAGTAGATGTTAGAAAATGTCTAACATTAATTCTCTGTTTCCATCTCTAGGTGGCAGACTAACATGAAAACTAAATCCTTACAAATCAGGTGCATGTTTATAAAAGGGTTAAGCCACTGCAGGAGTTTGGATTCACTGAAGTTGATAGTATTATCCATTCATGTTGGTATTTCTGATATTGCAAAATTAAAAATAATAATCTGTGAACAAAGATATAAGGAAACAAAAGGGAGGTGAAACAAAAGCAATCAAAAACTACGAGAGACTAAAAATAAATAATAAATCCTTCTTTTGCTTACAGCTACAATAATATGTTTGTTGTATTTGCGGGTTATTTATTCATTATGTATCAATTTAAATTGAATTTGTTTTAAACTTAGTAGGTTTATTTTTTGTAATGATAATGCACAATAAAAATAATATTACTGGCTCTACCTACATACACAGGGCAAAATTTTATGCAAGTGGCTATAATAGGCATGAAATAAAAATAAATAAACGTGGGCTTAGTTTTCACAGGGTGCCTGCCCTTCCTCAGTCCTGATTGGTTATTCAGATTTTTCTACAGGGAGGAGGTAACCCAAATAATTTATACACTACTGTAAGAATAAATATATATAGAGGGACCTATTGCCTTATTGCTATAAAAGGATGAAAACAGTAAATTCATCTGCTATACCTTTAATTAAGTTATATGTGGGTTTAAAGTTTTTAAATAATATTTTATTGTTAAGGGCTTTGTTATGGGGAATGGATTGTGTAGAGGGTAGACTTAGATTAAAAAGGGGTATCTGCATAGGGTCATCATATTTAAAGGGACAGTATACACTGATATTCATATAACTGCATGTAATAGACACTACTATAAAGAATATATATAATATGCACAGATACTGATCTAAAGATCCAGTATAAAACCGTTTAAAAACTTACTTAGAGCCTTCCAGTTTAACTCTGTTTAAAAGGTTACTGGAACACCCACTGCAAGTGGGAAATAGCAGACACTCCCCCTCCCCTTTCTACCTTTATATTTGTAGTTTTTTTTTATATCTATGCATGCAAAAATTGTCAAAATGTGTCATTGTAAACTGTTTCTCATATTTTCATAGCTAGATATTTCAAACCTTGCATTGATTGCAAGATGGTGCAAAGTGACAAAAATGAAAAAAATATTTCAAATATAAATTTTTATTTAGCAATATATATATATATAAAATCTTATTTTTTTATGTTGGAGGGTGAACTGATAGTAAATATGGGGCAATGTATTGGTACCCTTGCATTTTAATCAAATAATGCACCTATTGCATCAGCCAATAGGATTTTTTTCACCTTTAATTCCGATTGGCTGATAGAATTCTATCAGCCAATCGGAATTCAAGGGACGCCATCTTGGATGACGTGCCTTAAAGGAACCTTCATTCTTCAGTAGCCGTCAACAGAAGAGGATGCTCTGCGCCGGATGTCTTGAAGATGGAGCTGCTCCGCGTCGGAAGGATGAAGATAGAATATACCGTCTGGATGAAGAATTCTGCCTGTCTAGAGGACCACTTCTTGCCGCTTGGATGAAGACTGTTGGGGGGTTGTTTGTATTTTTTTACAGATAAAAGAGCTGATTTCTTTGGGGCAATGCCCCGCAAAAGGCCCTTTTAAGGGCTATTGGCACTTTAGTTTAGGCTAGGGTTTTTTTTATTTTGTGGGGGCTTTTTTATTTTGATAGGGCTATTAGATTAGGTGTAATTAGTTTAAATATTTGATAATTTCTTTTTTATTTTGTGTAATTTAGTGTTGATTTTTTTTGTAATTTAGTTAATTGTATTTAATTAATGTAATTGATTTAATTGTAGTGTAATGTTAGGTGTTAGTGTAAGACAGGTTAGATTTTATTTTACAGGTAAATTTGTATTTATTTTAGCTAGGTAGTTAGTAAATAGTTAATAACTATTTACTAACTAGTCTACCTAGGTAAAATAAATACAAACTTAGTTGTGAAATAAAAATAAAACCTAAGATAGATACAATATAACTATTAGTTATATTGTAGCTATCTTAGGGTTTATTTTACATGTAAGTATTTAATTTTAAATAGGAATTATTTAGGTATTAATTGTAATTTTTATTTAGATTTATTTTAATTATGTTAAAGTTAGTGGTGTTAGGGTTAGACTTAGGTTTAGGGGTTAATAACTTTAGTATAGTGGCGGCACATTGGGGGCGACAGATTAGGGGTTAATAAGTGTAGGTAGAGACGACATTGGGGCAGCAGATTAGGGGTTAATAAGTGTAGGTAAGTGGCAGCGATATTGGGGGCAGCAGATTAGGGGTTAATAAGTGTAGGTAGGTGGCGGCGACATTTGGGGTGGCAGATTAGGGGTTAATAAGTGTAGGTAGGTAGCAACGACATTGGGGGGCAGCAGATTAGGGGGTTAATAAGTGTAGGTAGGTGGCGTCGACATTGGGGGCGGCAGATTAGGGGTTAAGTGTAGGTAGGTAGCAACGACATTGGGGGGCAGCAGATTAGGGGGTTAATAAGTGTAGGTAGCCGGGACATTGGGGGTGGCAGATTAGGGGTTAATAAGTGTAAGTAGGTGTCGGCGATGTCAGGGGCAGCAGATTAGGGGTTAATAAGTGTAATGTAGGTGTCGGCGATGTTGAGGGCGGTAGATTAGGGGTGTTTGGACTCGGGGTTTATGTTAGGGTGTTAGGTGTAAACATAAATTTTCTTCAATGGGGCTGCATTATGGAGCTTTACACACCTTTATTGCAGGTGTTAGGCTTTTATTTAGCCGACTCTCCCCATTGATGTCTATAGGGAAATCGTGCACGAGCACGTAAAACCAGCTCAAAACAGCGCTGGTATTTGTGTGAGGTATGGAGCTCAACGCTGTCATATTGCCCGCTAACGCTGGGTTTTTGCAAACCTGTAATAGCAGCGCTATAGGTAGGTGAGCGGTGGAAATTACTTGCAAGTTAGTACCGAGCCGCTCATAACGCAAAACACGTAATCTGGCCGATAGTTATTTCTTAGTAGGTTCAGATTCTATGTTGAAGGGACATTCCAGCCAAAACTGAAATCCCCATGGATGCATTTCAATTTTGAATAGAAGCATTTTTGCAATATACGTGTATTTTCAAATAGGTTTCTAATAAAAACTATAGCGCTTTCAAAAGTATATTTAAGTATGCACCGTGCACCAGCATTTTAAACACAGCCCTTGCTCAGGTAGCCTAAGGTGCTTGTACTATCTCGTAATGGCTCAATTTGTTAATTGCTGACATGATACAAAATGTGATAACTTTTACTAGAAGCATTTTTGCCAATGCATTTATATAGCAAATATGTTTCTATTCAAATTTTTTTTCATCAAAGTACAGTTAAATTTTGACCGGAATGTCCCTTTAAGTAACACAATCACTATTTTTCTAACACAGAATATGATTTTACTATAGCTCTCAAACATAGGGCTAGATTGCAAGTGGTGCAGTATTTTAAACTCCGCTAGTATATTACAAGTTTAAAAAAAACATATTTTGCCCTAGCGGTAACCTGAATAGCGTAAAAAGCTACCTTAATTTTCCACATGCGTGTGCATGTATTCCCCCATAGAAATCAATGGGGAAAAAAAAAAAGTGGAAAAAAAACTAACACCCGAGATCGCGCAAACACGATCGCATTATCGCATTCCTTACAGAAGTCAGCGGAGAAAAATAATTGTTGGAAAAAAAACCCACCTAATGCGCAAACAACATAGCATATTCACATTAGAAAATGTGAAATATTTCCAGTAAATACATATATAAAATCTTTATTAAATGTGAATGTTGCATAAATGTTTTATGTTTTTATCTGCTTAATGGCAAAGGGCTATAATGCACTTATATAAATGTCTTTGTTTGTGTACATATATACAGTATTAATTTTTTTTGTATGTGTATATATGACTGTAAATACATATATACACATATGTAAATACATTAACATACAGGGAGTGCAGAATTATTAGGCAAGTTGTATTTTTGAGGATTAATTTTATTATTGAACAACAACCATGTTCTCAATGAACCCAAAAAACTCATTAATATCAAAGCTGAATAGTTTTGGAAGTAGTTTTTAGTTTGTTTTTAGTTATAGCTATTTTAGGGGGATATCTGTGTGTGCAGGTGACTATTACTGTTCATAATTATTAGGCAACTTAACAAAAAACAAATATATACCCATTTCAATTATTTATTTTTACCAGTTAAACCAATATAACATCTCAACATTCACAAATATACATTTCTGACATTCAAAAACAAAACAAAAACAAATCAGTGACCAATATAGCCACCTTTCTTTGCAAGGACACTCAAAAGCCTGCCATCCATGGATTCTGTCAGTGTTTTGATCTGTTCACCATCAACATTGCGTGCAGCAGCAACCACAGCCTCCCAGACACTGTTCAGAGAGGTGTACTGTTTTCCCTCCTTGTAAATCTCACATTTGATGATGGACCACAGGTTCTCAATGGGGTTCAGATCAGGTGAACAAGGAGGCCATGTCATTAGATTTTCTTCTTTTATACCCTTTCTTGCCAGCCACGCTGTGGAGTACTTGGACGCGTGTGATGGAGCATTGTCCTGCATGAAAATCATGTTTTTCTTGAAGGATGCAGACTTCTTCCTGTACCACTGCTTGAAGAAGGTGTCTTCCAGAAACTGGCAGTAGGACTGGGAGTTGAGCTTGACTCCATCCTCAACCCGAAAAGGCCCTACAAGCTCATCTTTGATGATACCAGCCCAAACCAGTACTCCACCTCCACCTTGCTGGCGTCTGAGTCGGACTGGAGCTCTCTGCCCTTTACCAATCCAGCCACGGGCCCATCCATCTGGCCCATCAAGACTCACTCTCATTTCATCAGTCCATAAAACCTTAGAAAAATCAGTCTTGAGATATTTCTTGGCCCAGTCTTGACGTTTCAGCTTGTGTGTCTTGTTCAGTGGTGGTCGTCTTTCAGCCTTTCTTACCTTGGCCATGTCTCTGAGTATTGCACACCTTGTGCTTTTGGGCACTCCAGTGATGTTGCAGCTCTGAAATATGGCCAAACTGGTGGCAAGTGGCATCTTGGCAGCTGCACGCTTGACTTTTCTCAGTTCATGGGCAGTTATTTTGCGCCTTGGTTTTTCCACACGCTTCTTGCGACCCTGTTGACTATTTTGAATGAAACGCTTGATTGTTCGATGATCACGCTTCAGAAGCTTTGCAATTTTAAGAGTGCTGCATCCCTCTGCAAGATATCTCACTATTTTTGACTTTTCTGAGCCTGTCAAGTCCTTCTTTTGACCCATTTTGCCAAAGGAAAGGAAGTTGCCTAATAATTATGCACACCTGATATAGGGTGTTGATGTCATTAGACCACACCCCTTCTCATTACAGAGATGCACATCACCTAATATGCTTAATTGGTAGTAGGCTTTCGAGCCTATACAGCTTGGAGTAAGACAACATGCATAAAGAGGATGATGTGGTCAAAATACTAATTTGCCTAATAATTCTGCACTCCCTGTATATGTACACACATATATATATATATATATATATATAAATATACATACACACATATACAAATACATATTTAGCAATGTATATATTTATATGTGTCTCAATGTTAAAGCCATTTGCCTGCTTTTTTTTCCTAACAACCAAAATCTCATATATTTCAGCCCTTATAACTTTTTTTGTGCAATATTTTTTAAAATAACTTTTATTAGACAGTGTTAATATTAGTGTAACTATACTTTGCCATGTATTTTTTATTTGTTTTGTGCAAGTTTTTTGTTTTGGAAAACAGTTAACCACAGCTCTGAGATCTCGGTAAGTATTGAACCGTAAATGGCAATTGCGCTCCACTTGTCATATCAGCGCAAAGAAAATGTCTTGCAAAAACACGATTTCGATAACGCAAAACCGTTTGTCCATCACTTGTAATCAAGCCCATAGTGTATTATCCACTACTTAAGAGGCTCAACAAATGCCCCAAATGTAAATGACAATGATGAAAATGTCACTCAGTTAGATTACGAGTTTTGAGCCCTATAGGGAAATTAACGACTGCCACAAAAGCGGCGTTAATTCACTTCCCTATAGCGCTGCTTTTACAAGTTTGTAAAAAGCAGGCTTGTGCGGGTATGGTTGCGTTGAGCTCCATACCGCACCGAAATACAAGTGCTGCTTTGACGTGCTCGTGCACAATTTCCCCATAGACATCAATGGGGAGATCCGGCAAAAAAGAAGCCTAACACCTGCGATCGCGGAAACAAAAGCTCCGTAACGCAGCCCCATTGATGTCCATGGGGAAAGAAAAAGTTACGTTTAAACCTAACACCCTAACATAAAAACCACGTCTAAACACTCCTAATCTGCTGCCCCTAACATCGCCGCCACCTACATCACAGTAATTAACCCCTAATCTGCCGCCGCTAATATCGCCGCCACCTACATTACAGTTATTAACCCCTAATATGCCGCCCCTAACATCGTCGCCACCTACATTAGTTATTAACCCCTAATCTGCCGCCCCTAACATCGCCACCACCTACCTACACTTATTAACCCCTAATCTGGCCTTCCACATCACTAACACTACATAAATATATTAACCCCTAAACCTAACCCTAACCCTAATGTAACACTAAGCATAAATCTAACCCTAACATCCCCTAACTTAAATATAATTAAAATAAATCTAAATAAACCTTACAATTATTACCTAAATAATTCCTATTTAAAACTAAATACCTGGAAAATAAAACCTAAGCTAGCTACAATATAACTAATACTTTATTGTATCTATCTTAGGTTTTATTTTTATTTCACAGGTAAGTTTGTATTTATTTTAACTAGGTAGACTAGTTAGTAAATAGTTATTAACTATTTACTAGCTACCTAGTTAAAATAAATACAAATTTACCTGTAAAATAAAACCTAACCTGCCTTACAATAGAACCTAACATTACAATCAAATCAAATAAATTCAATTTAATGAATCAAATACAATTATCTTAATTACAAAAAATCCCCCACTAAATTACACAAAATATAAAATGAAATTATTATATAAAAAAAAATAATTACTCATAATCTAATAGCCCTATCAAAATAAAAAAAAGCCCCCCCAAAATAATAAAACCCCTAGCCTACACTAAACTGCCAATAGCCCTCAAAAGGGCCCTTTTGCTGGGCATTGCCCCAAAGAAATCAGCTTTTTTACCTGGCAATAACACCCCCCCACCTACATTACAGTTATTAACCCCTAATCTGCCGCCCCTAACATCATCGCCACCTACATTAGTTATTAACCCCTAATCTGCTGCCCCTAACATCGCCACCACCTACCTACACTTATTAACCCCTAATCTGCTGCCCCCAATGTCTCCACCACTATACTAAAGTTATTAACCCCTAAACCTCTGGCCTCCCACATCACTAACACTACATAAATATATTAACCCCTAAACCTAACCCTAACCCTAATGTAACCCTAAGCATAAATCTAACCCTAACACAATAACACCCCCCCAACAGTAAAACCCACCCACCCAACCAAACCCCCCAAATAAAACTCTTTCACCTAGATTTAGAGTTTTGCGACCAAAGGGGTGCGTTAGCTACGCGTGTCTTTTTTCCCCCGCAGCTTTTAAATAACGCTGGTATTTAGAGTTCTCTGAAGGGCTGCGTTAGGCTCCAAAAAGGGAGCGTAGAGCATAATTTACCGCCACTGCAACTCTAAATACCAGCGTTGCTTACGGACGCGGCCAGCTTCAAAAACGTGCTCGTGCACGATATCCCCATAGGAAACAATGGGGCAGTTTGAGCTGAAAAAAAACCTAACACCTGCAAAAAGCAGCGTTCAGCTCCTAACGCAGCCCCATTGTTTCCTATGGGGAAACACTTCCTATGTCTGCACCTAACACCCTAACATGTACCCTGAGTCTAAACACCCCTAACCTTACACTTATTAACCCCTAATCTGCTGCCCCCGCTATCGCTGACCCCTGCATTTTATTAGTAACACCTAATCTGCCGCTCCGTACACCGCCGCAACCTTCATTATCCCTATGTACCCCTAATCTGCTGCCCCTAACATCGCCGACCCCTATATTATATTAATTATCCCCTAATTTCTGCCCCCCCAATGTCGCAGCTACCAACCTACACTTCTTAACCCCTAATCTGCTGACCGGACCTCGACGCCACTATAATAAATGTATTAACCCCTAAACTGCCTCACTCCTGCCTCAAAAACCCTATAATAAATAGTATTAACCCCTAATCTGCCCTCACTAACATCGCCGACACATAACTTCAAGTAGAAAAGATCTGGAGCGCAAAAAGAAAAGGGAACTGCAATAGTGTGAGATCCAACAACACTTTTTATTAGCACGCAATTAAAATCTACTCACAAAATTTCCAAATAAGTCAAGCACATAGCATCAAACATGAAGAGTATTCCGGTGCTTCTCTCACGGCTGTATCCTTGCAAGACTCGGCGTGTGACGTCACCACCCGATCTATTGCCGCGAGATTTCAAACACACCTCTCTACTTCGTCAACTGTCAAACAGTTCAGATTCAAGCATTCGGCGCCTCAACGCGTTTCCCCGCCCCTTCTGGCGGCTTTCTCAAGAGTACCAACTGCTTACAAAAGGCTCCTATTTGTACTGATGCGATACTAGTGCCCCCTGCTGTCAAAAGAGTAGCTCTTCAAATGAAAACTATACTAAATTTGATATTATCCTTTTGTGTCAGCTTCGGGCAATACACCAATACATTGTAGTACAAAATACATAATATAATACATTATTAGCTCCAACTTAGGCAATAATTATAACATCATATATAGTACATTCAATTACATCATTCAATATGCTTTAAAAACACCTCATTAAATAAAAACATATATTTTTTGGTGATTGACGTTGTGCATAAAAACATTCAATTGTACGATAATTAATATACACCAAGTGTTTTAAAAAATTATTTAAAAATATTATTTAAAAATAAATTCTAACTGTATGTTAATATGTACACGTCAATCCTATTAAAAAGTTAAAAATAATAAATTCATTTACAGAATTGATTTATAATCTAGATTTTGTACAAAACATTAAAACATTAAAAGTATTCATTCAAAACAGAGTTAGAATATTTCATTTAAATAAGTTACTTATGTTAAAATAAATAATAAATTATAAACTCTGAAATGTCAAAAAACTTTTTAAGGGATGTCCCATACTTCTCTACACCTTTATCACATTTCTAGAGATAGTGAATACTACTAAATTTTTTCAGACACTATATAAACGCTGTAATATCTATATCCACATTCAAACCCTTAGGAGCGAGGGTGCCTAATTTGTGAATCCAGAAGGTTTCCCTCCTTCTCAATTTTAATAAGCGATCACCCCCCATAGGGTCTTTGGGAACAATTTCTATCCCCTTAATGGTCAGACTAGAAGGATCACAATTATGTTTTTCTGCAAAATGTCTTGGGACACTATGTTTTAAGAATGATTTTTTAATATTTGCAGAATGTTCACTGAACCTTTTGGATAAAATTCTTTTGGTCCTGCCCACATATTGCAGGCCACACCCACATTCCAATAAATACACTACATACACACTTTTACAGGTGATAAAAAATTTTCTTCATGTTTGATGCTATGTGCTTGACTTATTTGGAAATTTTGTGAGTAGATTTTAATTGCGTGCTAATAAAAAGTGTTGTTGGATCTCACACTATTGCAGTTCCCTTTTCTTTTTGCGCTCCAGATCTTTTCTACTTTGGATTATTCTACCCGGCTGCCGGACAAACAGCCAACCCCCTGTGAGCAGCAGTTTGAAAGGTGACTGATACAAAGTGTGTAACGCTGGAGGACATTTGCTACACTTTATAACATCAAAGCTTATGGACATTACAGACATTTATATCAGTAAGAACATTGATCAATTGATTAGTTCATAAGTGTGTACTATTATTAAGATTACTGGAAATTTATTGATTCCTCCTTTTTAACTATTCATAATTTGGTTGAGACAAGCGCTTCTAGTTTCATATATCTATTGTACTTGCTTTTGTTCTTTTTAGGAGCAGCTGTTTTCTAACTAAAAATATGAGTAGTTTGGCGTTTAGATCTAATAGAAAAAGGTCATTTGATCTATTGAGTGAGGTGGAACCATCTACAGGTGAGAGTGATCCTACTTTAATATTGAAACAATATGAGAAACTATTAATACAGGATGCAAAAGACTGGCAGGATATTATTTTATTAGAAAATTACATCAAACATAATATAATTCCCAGAGGTCTAAGATTACTTAAGAAACCTGCATTTGCATTAGACGAGGTAGAATTCATGTCTGAGTGGGAATCTATTTTAGATATGTGTTCAATTAATCTAATTAAGTTACTCATTAGATATAGGGAAAGCAGACTAGAAAAGACACAGATTGAAATTAGTAAAATCGAGGATAAAATGGAAACACTGCTTATCAATGATGAATTAAAAACGCTATATAATAATATTATTAAAGGTGTGGAACAATTAACTAAAGAATTAATTATCTCCAAAGCAAATAAATTAAAACGCGACCAATGTGATTACAATAATGATCAGAAATATAACTGGAAATCTAAAACAGGGAGAATCAATTTTTATACAGGGAATAAGAAAAATGGAGTAAATAGTAGAGAGATGTTTAATAGTACAGAAAAAGAAAAATCAAAAGATACCAATAAACCAGGAAATGACAATATAGATAATAAATCTATGGATAATGTACCAAAGAAAAAAGGAAATGAGTTTGGATACAAAAATAAAAACAAACCAGGAAACAGAGAAAAGAATAATAAGGAATCTGGTAACAATTATCAAAATAGATTTGAAGTATTGCAGGTACCTGATAGGGATGTGTATAATGAGGGAGCTAGACCAAGAAATAGTAATAATGGATATAATAATAGAACCCCTGTAATCCCTTTTCAGTCTCCAAGGAACATGACCAGGTGGAAAGCAGATGCAGAATCCTGGAGGGAACAGAGATGGGAACAGAACCAATACCCCAGGGGAGACAGATACTGGGGGGAGGGGA
Source organism: Bombina bombina (assembly GCF_027579735.1). Lineage (NCBI taxonomy): Eukaryota > Metazoa > Chordata > Amphibia > Anura > Bombinatoridae > Bombina > Bombina bombina. The sequence goes on along the minus strand of NC_069502.1, from coordinate 648,127,284 downwards.
ACTATGTGAGGGAACAAGAGAGACAACACAGGAAAAGAAGATTCAGTCAAAACGGGGATGTAGAGGGGGAAGAAAGAAGCAATCAAAAAAGTGCAAGGTGGAATTAAAGAATCAAAATCAAGCCAGTATTTATAATTTATCCAAGCACCCACTGGATGACAGCTCACTTACCCTTTTAAGTAAAGGATTGTCTTTTGCCCCTAATAAAAGTATTGATAAATTCCAAGTCTATATTGACTTTCAAAGATTTATTAGGAATATCACATTAAAAAGGTTTTTTGCTAATAAGGAGACTAAATATGCAGAGAAACATAAGGGGATTCTGATGGGGGATGATGTTAATGCTTTAGAATCCCTAAATGCACTACAAAAAGAATCCAATATGGAACAAAGCAGTGAAATGGATAATGAAATCTGTATCCATAGTGATAAGAAAAAACAGTCCACTTTTTATCCAACTTATGCCCAAGGAGAATATATTAAAACTTTTAAAAATCTAGTGGAAAAGGATTTGGAGAAAATAAATGTGGACACAGAGATAGCTGATAATTTGACTAAAAATGAAAGAGTGAGCTTGAAAAAACTGATGGATAATACAAATATAAGTATACGCCCTGCAGATAAGGGCGGGGGTATTGTTATCCAAGATAGGGATACATATGTAATGGAAGCATTACGCTTGCTAGGGGATATTGAAACTTATAATAAATTAAAAAGTGATCCAACTAATATATTTTTGAAAGATCTAGAAACATTGTTAAGAAATGGTTTGGATGAAAAAATATTAACTAATGATGAATTCAAATTTTTATACCAGGACCATCCAAAAATTGCAACAATGTATCACCTACCGAAAATACATAAAACGCTTATAAATCCACCTGGTAGGCCCATAGTCTCTGGGATTGATTCCCTTACTGCAAATATCTCTAGTTATGTTGATTATTTCCTAAACCCACTAGTTCTAGATTTGAAATCACACTTAAAGGATAGTATACATCTAATACATGAACTAAAGAATGTGAAGTGGAAAGAAGGGATGTACCTTATTACATGTGATGTTGCATCCCTCTACACTATAATTAAACATGATTTAGGTGTAGAGCAGTGCTTTCCAAACTGTGTGTCGGGACACACTAGTGTGTCGGCAGCAGTGTGTAGGTGTGTCCCTGCTTCAGCACAAATTTTTTTCAATTTATTTTTTTAGTTTCTGACTTTCCACCTGCCTGCTATGCATATCACATGGTTGACATGTGATTGATACCTTGTGGGTCACAGATCATCTTAATCAATTGGCGCAGCTTAGTGGGAACTGAAACTATTCCCATTGGCGGCTTTAGCAGCACATTGGTTCCTGGCTGCATGTGTAGTCTCCTTAATTGGCTTGTGACTGCATGTATAGTCATTAAGTGGGACAGCAGTGTGTTTGCAGCGCGGGCAGTAGTCAATCGGACTCACCGAGCTCTGAGGGCGGCAGCTTAAACTCTGAGCTGAAGTCAGAAGTCAGTGGGATTTTTTTGCAACTAGCTCCCAGTAGTGCATTGCTGCTCTAGCTCTTGATATATGGATAGGAAGTGGAAACTTAAAAAAGCGTGATGATGAAATGCGAGTGTCTATATCTAATATTCCACCAAATATTCAGACATTGTGTTCATCCCATCAACCTCATACATCACATTAAAATAGTAAGTAGCTATTGGTGTTATTAAACTTTTTTTTAATTCTTGCACAAACATACTGTTACTTGTAAATACATTTCATTATTATATAATGTATGCATGTGTCCGTATCTCTTAAAACTAGTTAGGTTAACCTCCTGTTTGCTAGTACAGCTGAATTACTGTGCCGCGAAATGATGTAGGTCTAAAAAGTGTGTCACCAACATGAAAAGTTTGGAAAGCTCTGGTGTAGAGGCATGTAAATATTTTCTAACAAAAAAAGGTACGTTCCCAAACAAACAAATACAATTCCTTGAGAAATGCATCAGATATGTGTTAGAGCATAACTATTTTTTATTTGATAAAATATTTTACCATCAGAAATGCGGTACAGCGATGGGGACGAAATTCGCCCCATCATATGCAAATCTGTTTATGGGATTGTTTGAGGATAGATTAATTTGGAATGAAGGTAATATTTATAAGGAACAGATTGTATTTTATAAGCGCTTCATTGATGATGTGTTTATGATTTGGGGAGGGTCTGAGGATGAAGCTAATAAGTTTTTAGAGTATTTAAATTTTAATGAGTATAATGTAAGTCTGGTCAGTAACATCCAAACCCAATGCATTGACTTTTTAGATTTAAGTATTTTTATAGAAAATAATGAAATTTTAACAAAAAATTTTAGAAAAGATGTAGACAGTAATGGTCTGCTCCATGCGAAAAGCGGACATTATAGTAAATGGATAAAAAATATCCCAAAAAGCCAATTTACAAGAATTAGGCGCAACTGTTCTAAAATCACTGATTACAAACAAGAGGCGGATATTTTGTGTAAAAAATTTGTATCACGATCATACAATGAGACAGATCTCACCAAAATAATGTCTGCTGTTGAAATGGATGATAGGGAGAAGTTACTGGGAAACAAGAAGAAAAAATTGATAGATACAAATAAAAATCCACCAACAGTAAAATTTATAACTCAGTATGGGGAGGGAGTGAACAAAGTAAAAGGGGTTCTCAATAAATATTGGTCGGTGCTAACAAGTGATCCATTATTGAATAAAGTACTTGACAGTAAACCCAATTTGGTTTTTAAAAAGAATACTAATTTAAAGAATTTAGTTGCCCCAAGTAAACTTAGAGATGTAAATAAAACAAATAGAGACTCGAAAACTAACCCCCAAAAAATGTTTTTAAAACTAAAGGGAACATATAAATGCAATAAATCTCGCTGCCCAATGTGCAAGAATATTAACTCACAAAGATCAATAATTAAATCAAATACAACGGGGCAGGAATTTAAAGTAAAAAATTTTATCACCTGTAAAAGTGTGTATGTAGTGTATTTATTGGAATGTGGGTGTGGCCTGCAATATGTGGGCAGGACCAAAAGAATTTTATCCAAAAGGTTCAGTGAACATTCTGCAAATATTAAAAAATCATTCTTAAAACATAGTGTCCCAAGACATTTTGCAGAAAAACATAATTGTGATCCTTCTAGTCTGACCATTAAGGGGATAGAAATTGTTCCCAAAGACCCTATGGGGGGTGATCGCTTATTAAAATTGAGAAGGAGGGAAACCTTCTGGATTCACAAATTAGGCACCCTCGCTCCTAAGGGTTTGAATGTGGATATAGATATTACAGCGTTTATATAGTGTCTGAAAAAATTTAGTAGTATTCACTATCTCTAGAAATGTGATAAAGGTGTAGAGAAGTATGGGACATCCCTTAAAAAGTTTTTTGACATTTCAGAGTTTATAATTTATTATTTATTTTAACATAAGTAACTTATTTAAATGAAATATTCTAACTCTGTTTTGAATGAATACTTTTAATGTTTTAATGTTTTGTACAAAATCTAGATTATAAATCAATTCTGTAAATGAATTTATTATTTTTAACTTTTTAATAGGATTGACGTGTACATATTAACATACAGTTAGAATTTATTTTTAAATAATATTTTTAAATAATTTTTTAAAACACTTGGTGTATATTAATTATCGTACAATTGAATGTTTTTATGCACAACGTCAATCACCAAAAAATATATGTTTTTATTTAATGAGGTGTTTTTAAAGCATATTGAATGATGTAATTGAATGTACTATATATGATGTTATAATTATTGCCTAAGTTGGAGCTAATAATGTATTATATTATGTATTTTGTACTACAATGTATTGGTGTATTGCCCGAAGCTGACACAAAAGGATAATATCAAATTTAGTATAGTTTTCATTTGAAGAGCTACTCTTTTGACAGCAGGGGGCACTAGTATCGCATCAGTACAAATAGGAGCCTTTTGTAAGCAGTTGGTACTCTTGAGAAAGCCGCCAGAAGGGGCGGGGAAACGCGTTGAGGCGCCGAATGCTTGAATCTGAACTGTTTGACAGTTGACGAAGTAGAGAGGTGTGTTTGAAATCTCGCGGCAATAGATCGGGTGGTGACGTCACACGCCGAGTCTTGCAAGGATACAGCCGTGAGAGAAGCACCGGAATACTCTTCATGTTTGATGCTATGTGCTTGACTTATTTGGAAATTTTGTGAGTAGATTTTAATTGCGTGCTAATAAAAAGTGTTGTTGGATCTCACACTATTGCAGTTCCCTTTTCTTTTTGCGCTCCAGATCTTTTCTACTTTGGATTATTCTACCCGGCTGCCGGACAAACAGCCAACCCCCTGTGAGCAGCAGTTTGAAAGGTGACTGATACAAAGTGTGTAACGCTGGAGGACATTTGCTACACTTTATAACATCAAAGCTTATGGACATTACAGACATTTATATCAGTAAGAACATTGATCAATTGATTAGTTCATAAGTGTGTACTATTATTAAGATTACTGGAAATTTATTGATTCCTCCTTTTTAACTATTCATAATTTGGTTGAGACAAGCGCTTCTAGTTTCATATATCTATTGTACATAACTTCAAGTATTAACCCCTAAGCTGACGACCGGACCTCGCCGCTACTATAATAAATGTATTAACCCCTAAAGCTAAGTCTAACCCTAACACTAACACCCCCCCTAAGTTAAATATAATTTTTATCTAATGAAATAAATTAACTCTTATTAAATAAATTAATCCTATTTAAAGCTAAATACTTACCTGTAAAATAAACCCTAATATAGCTACAATATAACGAATATTTATATTGTAGCTATTTTAGGATTTATATTTATTTTACAGGCAACTTTGTATTTATTTTAACTAGGTACAATAGCTATTAAATAGTTATTAACTAGTTAAAATAATTACAAAATTACCTGTAAAATAAAGCCTAACCTAAGTTACAATTAAACCTAACACTACACTATCAATAAATTAATTAACTAAACTATCTACAATTATCTACAATTAAATCAACTAAACTAAATTACAAAAACAAGCAAACACTAAATTACAAAAAATAAAAAAAGATTACAAGAATTTTAAACTAATTACACCTACTCTAAGCCCCCTAAAAAATAACAAAGCCCCCCAAAATAAAAAAATGCCCTACCCTATTCTAAAATAAAAAGTTAACAGCTCTTTTACCTTACCAGCCCTTAAAAGGGCTTTTTGCGGGGCATGCCCCAAAGAAAACAGCTCTTTTGCATTTAAATAAACATACAATACCCCCCCAACATTACAACCCACCACCCACATACCCCTAATCTAACCCAAACACCCCTTAAAAAACACTAAGCCCCTGAAGATCTCCCTACCTTATCTTCACCACGCCGGGTATCACCGATCCGTCCAGAAGAGGCTCCGAACTCTTCATCCTATCCGGCAAGAAGAGGACATCCGGACCAGTAGACATGTTCATCCAGGCGGCATCTTCTATCTTCATACATCCGGCGCGGAGTGGGACCATCTTGAAGCAGCCGACGCGGATCCATCCTCTTCTTCCGGCGACTCCCGACGAATGAAGGTTCCTTTAAGTGACGTCATCCAAGATGGCGTCCCTCGAATTCCGATTGGCTGATAGGATTCTATCAGCCAATCGGAATTAAGGTAGGAAAAATCTGATTGGCTGATTGAATTAGCCAATCAGATTCAAGTTCAATCCAATTGGCTGATCCAATCAGCCAATCAGATTAAGCTCGCATTCTATTGGCTGTTCCGATCAGCTGCTCCATAACCTGTCCACCTGCTCTGAGCCGGAAATCAACCCGATCGAGTTGATTGACACCCCCCTGCTGGCGGCCTATTGGCCGGTAGTCAGCAGGGGGCGGCGTTGCACCAGCAGCTCTTTTGAGCTGCTGGTGCAATGCTGAATACGGGGAGCATATTGCTCGCCGTATTCAGCGAGGTCTGTCGGATCAGGTCCGCCAGACCTTGATAACTTGGGGCCAGAGGCTTAACTAGAAACCACAGGGCTCAGGTGCAAGAATCTAAGAAGGACCCCGCCCCCCAAAAATGTGAATTTGATACATATCTTTATTTTTCTCTGCATTTAACACAGAAAAAAAATGTGAATCAGATTACATGTCTGCAACAGGAGGTACCCTGTGCCCACAGTCTGTGAGATGGTCTGACCCCATATTACTGTATATAGTGACACTGTTTAACCCACCAGTACTGTATATAGTAAGTTAGTGACACAGTCTGTAATCTGCCATTGAGATGGCTAGCCTGACCCTACCCATCCCAGTACTTTATAAAGTGACCACAGTAGTCTGTGACATGGTCCAGCCCCCCTGTACTGTATATAGTGGTACTGCATAGTGACACTGTTTACCCCCCCCCCCCGTCCCCCCATGCTGTAGTAACAAGGTCTGTAATTTCCTGGTTCCTTAAACATACACACACACACATACATACATGCATAAATACACACACAATCACATACATACATACACACAGTTGCGACCTCTGCACCCCCTGTAGTTACACCCCTGATTATAGTAAATTATAGGTTTACTCAGGTTTACTCAGAATCATCTTGCTGTGTCAGGCTGAATAGACAACATTATGCTAAAATGATGTTGGTGTTTTTCTAAGTAGAATACTATGAATAACTAAAACTGAGAAATCAGATGATGGTCACACTATGAAGGCTTTGTACCACAACCAAAGCCAATATTTAGAAAAAAATTGCATCATCATCATCAATCTATTCAAATCTTTTTTATTATCATTCTTATGACAACAGGTAGCTCTTTGGGACTGACAATAAAGAAGAGTTGAACAGACTGGTGGTGCTGTTTTTATTATTGAATAGTTCAGACACTGGGACTATAATTTGAGTGCTGGACCTGGATTATGAGTGATAAGCATGAGTAACCTTGCTCTGCACATATATCCTGCATTAACTGTGAGAGACAAATATATCACAATATATTCTTAAAGGGATACTAAACCCAAAATGTTTTCTTTCATGATTCAGATAGAGCATGCAATTTTAAACACCTTATTCATTTTTATCAAATTTTCTTCATTCTCTTGCCATCTTTATTTAAAAACCAGAAATATAAAGTTTAGGAGCTGGCCTATTTTATGTTCAGCACCATGGATAGTTCTTGCTTATTGGTGGCTGACACTTACCACCAATAAGCAAACATAACCCAGGTTCTGAACCAAAAATAGGCAGGCTCCAATGCTTTTCATTTTTGCTTTTTAAATAAAGATAGCAAGAAAACAACTAAAAAAATGTTTACAATTGCATGCTCTATCTGAATCATTAAAGAAAAAAGTTGTGTTTAGTATCCCTTTAAGGTGTAATGGATAACAAATTATGTCATGGGAATAAACCAGGTAAGCAATGTTTAGTACTTATGGGTGAGTTTTCATATCAAAGTATATCATTGATCTCTCACAAGACTATAAAACATGAAAGTACATTTAAAATGAATAACAACTGCATATATTTATAATCATGTATCATATAGCTTATAGAGGCTATCATTTCACTGTTAGGGTTAATTGTGGTGGGAATAAATCAGGGCAGGTAGGTTTATATGTAGTGTGGCGTCAGGATTGCAATTAGGATTATTAGCAATGGGGGCAGTATTTACTACAATGGCCATAAATTATCAGAGAGGTAGGTAGTTGAGTCTTAGATGTGGGAAGCACTTGTCAACACTGAGGTAGAGCAAAGCAGCCTAACACATGAATAAGACCAAAGTTGCAGTACCAATACATAATCCAAAAGCAATCCAGAAACAGACCAAGGGTCATGGCAGGCAGCAAAGGTGCATACACGAGAAGCTAGGCCTAGGTTCAAATACAAGATATAAGGTTGAGGTTTGAGCAACAGGAGGTTAGAAAGAAATGTAAGAATAATACCAGGAAATACAATAAATAGACTGTAAAAACTAAACATAAACTCACAGTTTCCATTTGCTTTTAAAGTGTAGACACCACAGTGATGTCAGTTTCTGGAGGAGGAGCTCTCTTTTACATGTGCACACTGTATCTTTAAGACAGGGACAGTTGTGCATGCCCACCTACTGCACCAGCTCAAGAAGTAGGGAGTCAACAGGACACAGAAGGGTCTCTTCTTCTAGTATGATGAAGGCCTGTACAGACTCACTGGCAGGAAATATCAGCGGGAGAGCTCTGAGTGGATGAGATCAGACAGTGCCCCCCTTAGGGTGACTCCTCCAGGGGTGATCAGGAATTGGCTTATCTGGATGATTCTTATGTAACTTTTGAATTTTAGATGTGGTATGCACATCTGAGACAGGAACCCAAGTGTTTTCTTCTGGACCATATCCCGTCCAACTGATGAGGTTTTCAATTATACCTTTATGGAGTCTAGAATCTAGGATATTTTGAACTTCATATGCTTCTTCCCCATTAACGATAACTTGATCTAGAGAGCTGCACAAGGTTCTGGAGGAGACGGTATTAACAATGTCAGGTTTCAAGTCTTTGGGAGCTGTAATTTCATGGCTGAAGGAGATATCCCCTTTTCAACAATAAAAATTACCAATATATCGAGGCACCACATTTTTGAAGGGACAAGGTAGGTGGAAATTGGCTGTGGATAGCCATACTTTATCTCCTATTTTATATTGTGGAAAAGGTATGCGATTGTGGTTGTAGTATTGCTTGTATTTGTTTTGATAATTAGTGAGAGTTCTTTTAATAACAGAAAAGGTTTGTGTAAGGTCTTTTACATGTTGTTCCACACCTGGAACTGGACAAAATACTGGTGACGAAGGTAGGGTTATAGCGGTAGTTGGCAAAATACACACATATGTGTATAGACTGATGTATCTGATTATTATATGCAAATTCTGCCTGAGGTAAGTATATGTGCCAATCATCATATAAGTATGTTATATAACATTAGAGATATTGTTCAAGTGTTTGATGAAAAGCTGTAGACAGATTATGTTGTATATTGTCAGGGGGAAGAGGAGCTTCCCAATCTGTAAAACTGAAACCCAGTGGCAGGAAATGAATAAATTATAAACAAAGATCCGAGGCGTCAAAAGAGATAAGGAATTTAGAGAAGAGTGTGGTCAGTAGATTCTGTGGTCGGACTTGCAGCAAAGGAGTGTATAGGATAAGGCGAGCCAGAGGTAAAAAAGCCAGGAAGTCTAGATGTGGGGAAACAGGACTTAGGGAAAAAAGGTACTTGGAGAAAAGCTTGGTCACTGAAAACAGGCAGAATAACCTAGCACTGAGCAAGGGAACTGCCCAGACCTTTAAAGCCCACAAGGACCAGAAATGCCCCCGCTGTCATGGCAACGTAGAGGCTTCTCATCCCCGGAGGCCAATAGAAACCTTTGTTGATGAAGGAATGTCCTCTGGACACTCCCCATGCTGCTCTGATATCAGGAACGTGATGTGTGCAACTTCCATGTGCACGCATGCGCACCCGTGCACTCCAGCACCCGCACCGTTACCAGCAGGCACTTGTCTGCTCCCGCCCGTCATGCTGACATTGTGAAGAAGCCGGAATAATTTTTTGTCTTTAGTTATAGGGCCTCTAATTAAAACGATCTGCATAAGTTCTTCAGCAGCAGGTACGATAGGAAAAAGAGGACTTATAGCAACTTGATGACGTCTCCAGGGAGGGCTAGAGGTAGACATCTTCTCTTGACGTCTCTCGCATAATTGTTTATCTAACTGTATACATAACTTCATAACCTCTTCTAGAGAAGCAGGTAGTCTTATTCTGGCCAGTTCATCTTTCAAGTTTTCTGGCCCATATGTAACAGATCCAGCAATCTGTGATATATTCTTCAACATTTCTTATTTCTTGTTAGAGATCTTAGAGAATTGGTAGCCTTGGATACTCTATGCAGTTCATCATACAAGGTATCCATAGCTTGTAAAATGTTAGCCCAGGAATCGAGTATGGGACTCTGCGTATGAAGCAGAAGATAAGCCCAAGTTTGTGTTTCACCACCTAGTAATGCAATAAAAGTCCACATCAACCCAAAGTATGAGGCATATTTTCTCGGCTGTAGTGAAAAAAACAATGGTATTATGTTCTCTCTCAATCAAACTTACCTGGCATTGGAATTTGGGGTTCAGAGGAGTATGCAGCAGATACTGCAAATACTGCAGGTATTGGAGCTGGCATAGCAGAACTGGTAGAAGGTGGGCTCTGTAGCATACTTTCTAGTTTGTCTTGCCCGGCTTCTAGTTCTGCTTGTGTAGTTTGCATTGCTTGAGTGGACATTTGCAGTATAAGAGTGATGAGGGCCTCAGTAATTCCTGTTGGCTCCATTTTAGAGACTTGGTTATTTATCAGAGGTAGGTAATAGTGTCACCACTGAGGTAGAACAAAGCAGCCTAACACTTGAGTAGGTCCAAAGTTGCAGAACCAATACATAATCCAAAAGCAATCATGAAACAGGCAAAGGGTCAAAGCAGGCAGCAAAGGTTCATACACAAGAGGTTAGGCTGAGGTCAGGGCAGGCAGCAAAGGTTCAAATACAAGACATAAGCCAAGGTTCAAGCAACAGGAGGTCAGAAAGCAATATAAGAACAATGCTAGGAAATACAACAAAATAAACTGTAATAACCAAGCACAGACTACCCGCTGATCTCAGTTTCTAGAGGAGGAGCTCTCTTTTACATGCACACATGTGTGCAACTGTCCCTGTCTTATTAGGTACAGTGAGTACCACACCAGCTTAGGAGGAAGGAAGCTTACAGGACACAGAAAGGCCTGCTCTTCAAGTATGCTGGAAGCCTGTACAGACTAGTTGGTCGGATATCACAGGTGAGACACTGGCGCTGAAGTAGGAAAGCTCTGAGGGGGTGAGCTCTGACATACAGTTCAATGACATTAGTACTTATATGACATTGGTAATACAATTGGGGACAGTTGCTCTTACTTAGACTTAGCATCTAGCCACAAGGAGTAGCTACATTATGAGCACTCAAACATAATGCTCACTACCACATAACTTGATCTGGTAAACAGAATTAGCCATCATTTTCTGCAGAGGTACAATTTGAGTTTTAATTATAACGGAACTTTGTGTCTCTTATCCTCACATGTATCTTATTATCCTCTTAACCCAAACATTTCTCTGTCTTTCTATTCCCCTATCCCTTTCTTCCTTTTCAAACATGTTTAGCACTTTAGTCACACTTTTGAGTCATCTTTCTTCCTTTCATTTTATGTTCACTTTTTCTTTCTTGGCTATTTCCTACAAACAGCATTAATTACGTTAGACTTTTATAAACACCTCACTTTGATGTTTATAACCCTATGACTATTGCATTTTTTATATGTAATTGTACAAGAAGTCTGAATGTGCCTTAGGGTATTATTGATCAAAGATAGGAGGCATCATTAAACAAAAAAATGTTAAAACATTTTTACTATGACATCAAAACAATATTGGAATATGAGGATTGAAAATAATATTTATTTATTTATTTTTTGTTTAAGAAAGAGAAATGCCTATTCCAAAGCAATTGATCTTGATGTGGGCTTTTTCATCAGAAAACGTTATAAGGAATACAGTTATGGATTTGAAAAAATTCTTAAATGCTTTTTCTATAAGACCTTTAATGTTTGACCTTTACAATCTGTACCAGCTGAAGTTGTCAAACCTTTGATTTTTAATGTCAAATTTACTACTAGAAAGATCATTAAATGGATCCAAGCATTCAAAATAATTCATGTTTTATGCTAAGATGATCCATTATAAGCTCTAGAAGTGTACTTTCTTTCCAGTCCTTTGCTCTTTATTAATACTTAGCTCTTTCAATGATTTTGGTGCCAACTTTAGCATTTTCCATTTTAAGTAGTTCTGATATATTGATAAAAGAGGCTAACACCAGCAGTGCACATTTCACAGATGTTTTGTTTTAAGTTCACATAGTTCTCAAATTTAATCAGTATAACATAAATAATATATTAGAAGACAAGACTGCAAATCAAAGCTGGGCCAGATATTTAGAATTCTTAACTAACTAGTAGAACCTATTTAAGAAACTTTTTTGTAGGGCAGCTAATACAAATCATATCATGGCATAAATAATACAAGAAAAGAAGTTGAGTGGATGTCAAGGATATGAGTTTTAATTTTATGTTATATAATGTGGTAACATGGGTAAAAAGAAGTAAAATTGCTTAGAACATTTCCGAATGGAGCTTGAGGGCCCGTGTTTCTGGCGAGTCTTCAGACTCGCCAGAAACAGCAGTTATGAAGCAGCGGTCTAAAGACCGCTGCTCCATAACATTGTCGGCCTGCTCTGATGAGGCGGACAGGAATCACCACAATTCAACCCGATCGAGTACGATCGGGTTGATTGACACCTCCCTGCTGGTGGCCCATTGGTCGCGAGTCTGCAGGGGGCGGCGTTGGCCGAGCAGCTCTTGTGAGCTGCTGGTGCAATGCTGAATACAGAGAGCGTATTGCTCTCCGCATTCAGCAATGTCTGTTTGACCTGATCCGCACTGTCGGATCAGGTTCGACAGACATTTGAGAAATATGCTTCATTGAGTTTATGACAATAAATATTTTTAGGAATTAAAAACTATTTGACCCATATTCACTAACCCAAGGATAGTATAATTAAATATGTACAGTCAACTTTGCTCAGGACCAATCATAGTACGGACAAACAACCAAATAAACCTCTCCTATTTAACGTGAGAGAGCCGGATATATTACACCTCAGTGCAGGACCGCATGGCTAATTTGCATAGCCACATGACGTCAACCGGTCTGTGCTTGAAGAGGCTTTGATTAACTGGTGTCATATGATGAAAAACAAAAGTACTCACGAAACGTCTGTAATCATTTTTCCTTTAAAGTAAAAGTACTCGGCAACCTTCAATAATTATTTTTTACTTTAAAGTAGCCACAATTATCTATTTGTGAATGTTCATAAAACTTTATAATGTAGAAGCTATCACAAACCCTACTGGTGCATTATACATTTCTACCTTAGCTTAGCCATTGATGCAACATTTTTCTTAAAAGGATAGTTCCCGTCTCTTAAAGAATTGGTCTTAAAGGGATACATTTCTCAAAAAGATGGTGTCCTAAAGGAAAACTACTTGGTTTACAGTTCAAGTGTAGTCAGATAACTACATCATGCAGTCACTACACCACTAGCTATGTGTATAAATCACAGACAAAAACAGCAATACAAAAAATAATTGTATTGCCCTTTAGAGCACCACAAGTCTAATTCTAAAACATAAAGTATCCGATCGTGAGACTTTCAAATACCTTGAGCATACAAAAGATCACAGCTCAAAACATAGTCTTACCAACATAAAAAAGGACACACAAGCAATTAAGGAGATAGTCTAAGAAGTTTGAGATTAGGCATTTTGTGACATGCACAAAGAAGTGCATTATCTATCTCCTTAATTGCTTGTGTGGCCTTTTTTATGTTGGTAAGACTATGATGCAAGGACAAGATTGGCTAACCATTGTGCGGCCATCAGAGCAGCATTGAAGAAGGAAACATCTGACCAACCTGTGGCTTGGCACTTTGTGAAGGCAGGTTACACTGCGAAAGATCTGCACTTCATTATAATTGACAATGTCCCACCACTGAGAAGAGGTGGGGACAGGGCAAAAATTCTTTTGAAAAAGAGACTATATGGATTTATATGTTGGATACTTTGTCTCTCCAAGGGTTTGAATACTCATATGGGTTGGCAATGCTTTTTGGTTTGTGCAAAATCAGATTAATCTATACCTCCTCTGGGACTGAATTCCGATCAAGAACATTTTTTATGGATTTTCATTATAAGTTTTTTTTCTAAAGAACATTTTCTTAAAGGAACTTTTTTTTAAGATTTTTTGAGCTGTGATAATTTGTATGCTCAATGGAGGTGCAAGTCTCACGATCGGATACTTTATGTATTAGAATTAGACTTATGGTGCTCTAAATGTCAATATAATTTTTTTATTTTTCGTTTTTACTGCTGTTTATACACTAAGGCCTAGATTTGGAGTTCGGCGTTAGCCGTGAAAACCAGCGTTAGAGGCTCCTAACGCGGGTTTCTTACGGACTCCGGTATTTAGAGTTCAGTTACCGACACTCAAAAAAAACCTAACGCTCACATTTCTACCGACACCTCAGACCCAGTAGTAAACATATACCGACAAAAATAACATCCACGAATCAAATAAAAAATATTACACAAACTACACTTACAGTCATACAAACACTACACTATGTTTATTTTTCATATTTAATAATTTTTCAGCAAAATACAAAGGATTAAAGTTGCGAGATCTCGGGTGTTTGAAAAAAAACAACACAAATCCATTGACTTACATTGACACACGGGAAAAGACCCTCATATACCTACATCTAACTAATAACATTATCACAAACATACACTCATCGATGCATACAAACAATATACACCACATGACATACACAAAATATTTATTTATTACAAAAAGAACACGATTTAGTTACTTTTTCACAAAAGCTCATGACGTCACTCACTTTACGATGAAAACCAGTCTTAGAAAAAAAAAATGACCAATTTTCAGAGCCTCCATTGACTTCTATTGGGAAGACGTGCTCGTGCACGCGAAACCCTCATTTCCCTAACGCACGCAAATAGCGTAGACAGAAAAACTCCAAATACCAGCGCTAGAAAAGACATGATTTCATGCGTTAGACCCAGCTATGATAAATAGATCAAGAAATTACTATTTCCCTATGGTGGATTTATGGATTTTACTGTTTGAATATTCACAACACCATTAAATTCTTTCAGACTTTTATATTACATCAAATACAATTCAACATCACTAGTAACAACATTTTTGTTTTAAAAATATTACATTTAAACGGACACAAAAATAATGTCAACTTTTCAGGATTCACAAACACTACACAATGGGAAACAATTCTCATTTACCTTTATTATTGCATTTCAGTTATTCAACTCATATGCTTGCAGCAACAGCATATCTACATAGGCTTAACACATGATCACTCATGGATACACATACATTACTTTTAACATTCACTCATACATGTGCATTCAAATGATGGGGGAAAAACACATTACATTCTCTAGAGGAATCACAAAACACAACATATGGATTTTACTGTACTTTTAACATCATGATTCCATCACCAGAAACCATTAGGAATTACGTACAACAAGAACATCAGTACACCAGATTACAGATGTCACTTTATGGGAAGGAACAACAATGCCAGACTGCTATATAGAAGTCAGCATATGTGGGACACAATCACAATATATACGTACATGTACATAACACGCATCACCCATCACGCAACCACAAAGCACACATTTAGATTTTATTCAGCACACAATAACAATGTAGTCAAATACAACAACACAATGAGGATTTCAGAACTACATAGACAGGTTAATAATATCATGACGTCATTAGAAGATTCAACCATACACATCACAGATTCACGACTGTACCGCCCCTTTCGGAACTTTAACACTCAATACTACAATACAACATATACGTAAACAACAGTTTGGAACAGCATTATTAAGGCGATTTCAATGGGACAATTAATAAATCTTGTCAGATCTAAAATATATATAATACTACAGATGACAGCCGGAAGTTCTTCAGTATTAGTGCCATTTGAATGGGACGCATACAATATTGACATCTCGGCAATCACTTATATATACAATACTACAGATGACAGCCGGAAGTTATTCAGTATTAGTGCGATTTGAAAGGGACGCATACAATATTGACATCTCGGCAATCACTTATATATACAATACTACAGATGGCAGACGGAAGTTATTCAGTATTAGTGCGATTTGAAAGGGACGCATACAATATTGACATCTCGGCAATCACTTATATATACAATACTACAGATGACAGACGGAAGTTATTCAGTATTAGTGCCATTTGAAAGGGACGCATACAATATTTACAGCTCGGCAATCACTTATATATACAATACTACAGATGGCAGACGGGAAGATCGGAATTATTATTGCGATTTTAAAGGGACGCATACAATATTGACATCTCGGCAATCACTTATATATACAATACTACAGATGGCAGCCGAAAGTTATTCAGTATTAGTGCGATTTGAAAGGGACGCATACAATATTTACAGCTCGGCAATCACTTCTATATACAATACTACAAATGGCAGACGGGAAGTTCTGAATTATTATTGCGATTTTAAAGGGACGCATACAATATTTACAGCTCGGCAATCACTTATATATACAATACTACAGATGGCAGACGGGAAGTTCGGAATTATTATCGCGATTTTAAAGGGACGCATACAATATTGACTGCTCGGCAATCACTTATATATACAATATTACAGATGGCAGCTGTTACTTTATCGTGTGAAACTTGGTAGAGAGAGGCTCTAACTCGACAGACTACATATATAGCACTCTTGGGGGTTAATATAGGGTATAGTTCTAAATGGTATGAAAGACTTTGTTCCTTTAGGCAAATTGGAGTTACTGATGGTCTAGTGAGTTTGCGTGTTCAACGTTAAAACATAACTTTTATTGTGTCAAAATTAATATAAAATACTGGAAATAAATTTAAAAACACACTTAGATGCTAAAGACTCAGTGGTTAACCTGTTCTTTTTAAGTAGATTCTAGCCAGGTAGGTTATAGGTTATACTGGTAACCTTCTAAAGTACAATTGCATCAAGTTAATTGAACCTGATGCAGACTTATAACAAGAGGTCATGTAATAGTTGTGTGTATATCTGTGTAATAGACCAAACAGAGTAAAATATTCTGTAGTCTTAAATAGTAATAATCTTAATAAGACATTACTTTGTTATACACAACAGTTACTGTATATTACAATTTGACCATTTGTTAATACAGCTCTAATTCTATTGCATCACCTCAATACTGTCTACTTGTGGATATTATACTTTGTATGCTAACATGGGGTGATAAGAGTACCACAAATCTTATTAAAGAGATTAATGGTGCTGTAGTCAGCAATTTTTAACCCAATGTGTTCATTCTGAATGTCAGATTAATAATCCACATACAGACAGCCCCTACTATCTTCATAGGATTATTGTAGGCTCATGTGTTTGGCGTGACACTTGTGCTTCATGACTCACATATATTGGTTAAAAATTATTAATATACAGTTATAACCCTTAAATAGGGTGTGCTGAGATAGTTTTTAGATTTATTGTGGGTTCATTTATTTTTATATATAGCTCATATGTACTATAAGTTAATATTACCCACTCGTATAAATCTACCTACAGCCCTTTAATTTAACAGTTAGTATGTTTAGTATACTGCTAATGTTGCATCAGTACCCACTTTCTTGAAATACTTGTTGTGGTATCATGTATCATACTATATATTTTTGTTATACACTTATATATTGGCACACTATTTGTATGTCATATACAGGAGCTCAACTCATACATTATTCAACATATTTGTTGTTGGTTCGTGTGTTTAGTGCAATATTTGTTTGTCAGAGCAGGGCCCCTATGCACAATTGAAAATTCCGCGCATGTGCAGGTTCAAGGCTATAGATATTCAGATAGAGCTAGTCAATAACTATAGTATATTATGTTTACAGATATTAGTGGTACCACCAACTTATTTGTAGACTTATAATTATAACGTAACCGTTATTATCAAATGAGTGAGAGAGGTAATCTTTAATTTGATATAGATGTACACTTTGTATACCGTGTTTTCAAGGCAGTGTTAATTCTCATAAATGGAAATTCAGTATACCTATGTCCTACACGCTATAACTACTCAGGTACAGCTCATCCGTTTTTGGTATACAGTGTTACAATTTAAATTGCTGATGATACCACACGTTGGTTGTAAGTTTGTAACTGTAGCATAGCGGTTATTGCCAATAAGTGACAGAGCTGTTTGCTGATTATATAGAGAGTTTTGAGTGCAGCTAACTCGAACACAAATGCTGTCTAATTTCAGCACACACATGCAATGCCGGTTTTACCAATTCAAATGGGGCTACTGCTGACCACACCACTCGGTATATAGCCGATGGAGTAGATGCAATCTTACCCGGTAGTCATTAAATTGTATGCCAGTGTTATATATTTAATATTTGATTCCCAGCTTCCAGGTAAAAGTTTATCTGTGTCGAGTAGCTCCTACAGCTCTGCCCCACAGCTAGATATACAGATTTGGTATCGTTTGCACATCAAGTCTATTAAACGAATATCGAGCGTGTAAGAACAAAAATAGTTAGATTTTAACCAGGATAATAACCACCTAAGGCTAGTGTTTAAGTGAATTTAGAACAGGTTTAGTGATATAGCATTCTAAGGCTCATCTAAAAATACAGGAGCTCCAGGACTCCTCACCAATTCCCTAACGTCCCTAACATGTTTCGCCCTAACGGCTTTCTCAAAGGGTGAGCGCGCCGCTCACTGACTGGTTATTTAAAAGGTTTTGGGTCCCGCCCTTCTGATGACGTCACACTTCTACTTGTAAATAGATGCTTCCTATTGGACCGCCTTATCATTACTGACGAAAGTTACATTTTGTTGTTAATACATTCAGATCCATGTCAGAAGACTGTTGTATTCATATCAGAACTGTCAGTCTATTATTTAAGACCATTAGATCTAACCACGGTCTTTTAAACTATTATAACATTCGTTCCCATAACGTTGTTTTCTTGAACATATATTTTATAAAAACAAAGATTTATTTTTTTGTATCAGAGGCAATGCGATTATTGTCATCCTATTTTCCTTGCTTTTGACTTACTTTTATGGAGTAACAGCTGTTAACTAAATCTTATAATGTAACATTATATTATTGACTATTAGATGTGCAGTGCTAATGTCGGAAATTGTATTGTTGTGACAAAATGGTGGCAAATAAAAAATATAAATAAAGTAAAAAGTAAACAATAAGATGCAGAATAAAGATTATAGTGCACAATTTGTGAAGTGGAGTGTGCTATCGTGAATATTTGTGTTCATTTTGTTAAGGATGAATCAGTCTAGTTATGTGACTGTGTTGTGCAAAAATTGCTCAAGAATTTAAAAGATTTTGTATATTTACATAGATACCATTATTATTAAGTGATGATATCTATTGTGTAGTATAAATCTTACAAAAAAGTATCAATTTTTATGTGAAATTTACTAAAGTTAAGTGAGTTGAACTTAATTTGAAGGATTTTTATTGGAAGTGATTGTGACAGTGTTGTGTTTACTGACTTTGATGACCAGGTTTGAAATGTTACATTTTGATAGTTGTAGTAACCAGTTTTTTTTATAGGAATATGTTATTTTTTCTGTATATGGTTAGGTCTTATATTTAGTAGTCACTATTGGTATGTGATTCTGAAATATATAAATAATTCAACAGATACTGACAGTAGTCTTCACATTGATTTAGCCAATCTAATCAATAGTTGTATGATATTTCCAGGATTGGGGTCCTATAGGGTTATGAATATTGACCCCACAGTTGGGGTCCTGTAGAATTGTGAATTTCAATCTTTACAAGAAAGATGAGAAGTTGTTATTCTCATTAAGACCTGAGGGTTGGACTGAATTCATTAAGAAAATCCATCTACTTTCCGCTTGTAGTAGTTTGTTTTCTAAGTTTCCACCCCTAATACCCAGGTTTATTTTTTGTAGTCCAAAGCATTTCAGATCACTTTGTCTACAATTGTGTTTTTTCATAAAATGTCTTGCTACTGATGTTAATTGTTTTCCTGCTTGTAGGTCTTTTGCTGCATTTTTGATGTTTCTAAGATGCTCTTGCAATCTTGTTCTTATTTTTCTGGTTGACATCCCTATGTAAAATAGGTTACATGTACATTTGATTGCATAGATGATCCCCTCTGTTTGACAGTTAATGTGTGAGTTTATTGTATGGGTTTTGTTAAATCGGTCCTTTACTGTGTGTGTTTTCACCATGTGACAACATGTTGAACATGTACCACATTTAAAGGATCCTTTGGTAAAGGTCGTTGCTGTTTTTTTACTTTGCAGATGACTAGGGCTAATTAGATCTTTTAGATTGCTACTTCTCCTATAACCTGTTAGGATTTTTGGTCCTAGAATTTTGTTTAGGATAGGATCTGATAGTACAATATGCCAATTGTCTTGTAAGATTTTCCTTACTTGTGGACTAGCTGGATTGTATGTAGAAATAAATCTGATGTTTTCCTGTTGGGATTTTTGTTTTTTCTGTAGGAGCTCATTCCTGTCAGTGCATCTAGCTCGATGTTCTGCTTTTTTAATTGATCTTTTACTATAACCTCTGGCCAATAGTCTTGTTGTTACTTCTTTGGCCCTTTTGTTGTAGTTGATATCTGAGGAACAGTTTCTCCTCATTCTGAGGAATTCGCCCACCGGTAGGGCTTGTATAGTGTTTGGTGCATGTGCACTTGTACTGTGTAAGACACTGTTAGTTGCTGTTGGTTTTCTATGTACATCCATGGATAGGAGTCCTTCTGTAGTTTTACTGATTTCTAAATCCAGAAAGTTGATCTTTGTTAGACTGGTTTCATGAGTTAATTTAATATTGAGCCTATTCCCATTGAGATTTTGGAGAAAGAGATCTAATTCATTCTTGGTGCCCTCCCAAAGGAACAGTATGTCATCTATAAACCTTATCCAGAGGGGAATTTTCTCTAGGAACTGTGAATTTTTATCAGAGAAGACATATTTTTGCTCCCACCATCCTAAAAATATGTTGGCGTAGGTAGGGGCATACTGTTCCTTTGGGAGGGCACCAAGAATGAATTAGATCTCTTTTAAATTAACTCTCTATTAAATTAACTCATGAAACCAGTCTAACAAAGATCAACTTTCTGGATTTAGAAATCAGTAAAACTACAGAAGGACTCCTATCCATGGATGTACATAGAAAACCAACAGCAACTAACAGTGTCTTACACAGTACAAGTGCACATGCACCAAACACCATACAAGCCCTACCGGTGGGCGAATTCCTCAGAATGAGGAGAAACTGTTCCTCAGATATCAACTACAACAAAAGGGCCAAAGAAGTAACAACAAGACTATTGGCCAGAGGTTATAGTAAAAGATCAATTAAAAAAGCAGAACATCGAGCTAGATGCACTGACAGGAATGAGCTCCTACAGAAAAAACAAAAATCCCAACAGGAAAAGATCAGATTTATTTCTACATACAATCCAGCTAGTCCACAAGTAAGGAAAATCTTACAAGACAATTGGCATATTGTACTATCAGATCCTATCCTAAACAAAATTCTAGGACCAAAAATCCTAACAGGTTATAGGAGAAGTAGCAATCTAAAAGATCTAATTAGCCCTAGTCATCTGCAAAGTAAAAAAACAGCAACAGCCTTTACCAAAGGATCCTTTAAATGTGGTACATGTTCAACATGTTGTCACATGGTGAAAACACACACAGTAAAGGACCGATTTAACAAAACCCATACAATAAACTCACACATTAACTGTCAAACAGAGGGGATCATCTATGCAATCAAATGTACATGTAACCTATTTTACATAGGGATGTCAACCAGAAAAATAAGAACAAGATTGCAAGAGCATCTTAGAAACATCAAAAATGCAGCAAAAGACCTACAAGCAGGAAAACAATTAACATCAGTAGCAAGACATTTTATGAAAAAACACAATTGTAGACAAAGTGATCTGAAATGCTTTGGACTACAAAAAATAAACCTGGGTATTAGGGGTGGAAACTTAGAAAACAAACTACTACAAGCGGAAAGTAGATGGATTTTCTTAATGAATTCAGTCCAACCCTCAGGTCTTAATGAGAATAACAACTTCTCATCTTTCTTGTAAAGATTGAAATTCACAATTCTACAGGACCCCAACTGTGGGGTCAATATTCATAACCCTATAGGACCCCAATCCTGGAAATATCATACAACTATTGATTAGATTGGCTAAATCAATGTGAAGACTACTGTCAGTATCTGTTGAATTATTTATATATTTCAGAATCACATACCAATAGTGACTACTAAATATAAGACCTAACCATATACAGAAAAAATAACATATTCCTATAAAAAACTGGTTACTACAACTATCAAAATGTAACATTTCAAACCTGGTCATCAAAGTCAGTAAACACAACACTGTCACAATCACTTCTAATAAAAATCCTTCAAATTAAGTTCAACTCACTTAACTTTAGTAAATTTGACATAAAAATTGATACTTTTTTGTAAGATTTATACTACACAATAGATATCATCACTTAATAATAATGGTATCTATGTAAATATACAAAATCTTTTAAATTCTTGAGCAATTTTTGCACAACACAGTCACATAACTAGACTGATTCATCCTTAACAAAATGAACACAAATATTCACGATAGCACACTCCACTTCACAAATTGTGCACTATAATCTTTATTCTGCATCTTATTATTTACTTTTTACTTTATTTATATTTTTTATTTGCCACCATTTTGTCACAACAATACAATTTCCGACATTAGCACTGCACATCTAGTAGTCAATAATATAATGTTACATTATAAGATTTAGTGGTTATTATCCTGGTTAAAATCTAACTATTTTTGTTCTTACACGCTCGATATTCGTTTAATAGACTTGATGTGCAAACGATACCAAATCTGTATATCTAGCTGTGGGGCAGAGCTGTAGGAGCTACTCGACACAGATAAACTTTTACCTGGAAGCTGGGAATCAAATATTAAATATATAACACTGGCATACAATTTAATGACTACCGGGTAAGATTGCATCTACTCCATCGGCTATATACCGAGTGGTGTGGTCAGCAGTAGCCCCATTTGAATTGGTAAAACCGGCATTGCATGTGTGTGCTGAAATTAGACAGCATTTGTGTTCGAGTTAGCTGCACTCAAAACTCTCTATATAATCAGCAAACAGCTCTGTCACTTATTTGGACTTCCGGTGGGAGGAGCAGGAAGCACAGGTGTACTACGCGCTCCTCTGACTAAGGCAGCACGAACACGCCGACACACCAAGTTGCCATAGGCCGTGGTTTCATACACCACAGCCAGGACCTGGGCGCTGTAATCCGCCTGAGTGTGTGGAAGTCGCGGAGCAGCCAGAGGCCGGTTTGCTACGGCCGTCTGCCAAGTTCGGTCAGCTGACGGCGGGGTGAGATCTGAGGTGAGATCTAAGGCAGAAACCCAGTAACTAGGCTGAGTGACAAGACAAGAGCCGTGATTGCAGCAGAAAGATTGGGAAGCCCCCAATGAGGAAGTTATGTTCTGAGTAGCATTGGAAACATTGAAGGGGCACTGGCCTGACTCAAGACAACACCGCCACCGCTAGCTGCCTAACCTGGCATTTCTGGAAGGTAGGATCCCCCCCGCATTTGACAAGTAAGAAGTCCCTGACCTGGTACAGGGTGAAGGTAAGAGGCGGGCTGGCCGGGACTGTATATTGGGGATTGAAAAATAATGGAAGTAAGTCCCTGACCTGGTACAGGGTGAAGATAGTAAGGTATAGCAAGATGTGCAGCGGAAACATATACCTAAAGCCAGTCAGCGGATGACCTGTGACTATAAAAGTTTATGGTTGAAAGAGTTGGCGCTGTTAGCCTTTCTTTCCCCTCATATTACAGCCATTGGATTAGATTGCTTATAGGGGCGCTTTTCCTAGTACTCCTGGCTCGCTAATATAATCCCATGATTATGTGTTCCAAGGACATAACTAAAGTTTATCATTAACTGCTATACATATGCCGTAAGGTCACTAACATCAACAAAAGAACTGAGACATAAGGAGAAATTACTTGTGTTTGTGTGTGAATAATATCTAAGGCATAAATGACTAAAATTTATTCGGTGGCTTGCTCTGGCCAATAGCAAAATGTAACACTGCTACAACTGATCGTTTTTCAGTGATCAAAACAGAATGGCGCACTTAGGATCTGAGTGACACTTACTGAAATTTACTGAAAAGGGGAGAGAACGGAAAGGAACTTTTTTCTTTTTTTTTCTTTTTTTCCCTGCCTCTTTTTTTATTTCCTTGTTTTATTCTGGCCTCCTGTTTTTCTTTTTTTGTAGTCCTATTATTTCCCTACTTTTTTGACTAGCAATTTAAAGGCGGGTGTTGCACCCTTATATAGCTGGTGAAATAATGTGCTCTGATGGATATATAGTTTACAACAAAGGTTGAAAAAAAAAAAACTTTTGTAAATTGTTATGGTCTGATAGATGTGCAGCACATACCAAATGTTGAAAAATGTTTCTTTTTCTCTGTTTTGCTCTGATGAATATATAGTATATATTAATTGGTTTACTAGAATACTAGAGTGTTAGGCCTACTGATATATTTGAAAAGTATTTTTTTTGAATTTAGGGTATAGTAGAGGAAGGAGAGAGGAGCAGTTGAGTTACAAATTTTACTGAAGTAGATGACAATTGTTGACCATTGCATATTCACAAACTCATACAGGAGAACACTCCCTAACACGTAATATAATTACCTATACTAGAAACACTTATGCACTTTTTTTTATCTATTTTTACTTTGCTCTTCTTTCTTCTTTTCTCTTTTCCCTCTTTCTTTCTAGGTCACTATTAAACACAGGCTCGACACTTTACACACTCTGTCACTCTCACATATTCCATTTCTTATTTCTGTAAACACCCTAGTTTTTTTTTTCTGACACATGGACAAATATTTTGCACCTAAATCACACGCAATGCCAGCAAAACCCAAGGATAGAAAGCCCAGACATAGCATTGAAAGTATTAGCGATATTAGACCTGAAATGACCACTGTAAATATTTCTAAAGATGATATAGAAGAAATTTCTAAACAGGTAGCACTATCTCTATCACCTCAACTTGACCATATCAAAACAGAACTATTTACACTCTCAGTAGAAATGAAAAACTTTACATCTAGACTTACAGAAATTGAATCAAGAATTTCAGATACTGAAGACTCTGTGACTAAGCAAAACCTCTCTATACAACAACATGATATAAAAATCTCAGAAATTACTGACAAAATAGAAGATTTAGAAAATAGATCACGTAGGAACAACTTAAAAATAGTAGGCCTTCCAGAAACCACCAATTTTCAGGATTTAATATATTTTGCCTCAGTGACTCTGCCACAAAGCCTAGAGATTGATACCAAACTGCATAATTTTACGGTTGAAAGAGCACATCGTGTAGGCTTTATTAGAAACACATCAGAAAATACTATTCAGAAACGAGCTATCCTAATTAAATACCTGAACTTTCAGGACAAAGTACTAATACTTAGAGCATTCAGAAAAATGAAAAACCTAGAGATTGACAATAATAGAATTTTAATCTTTCAAGATTACTCAGCCCAGACAGCAACAAAACGCAAAAGTATGGCTCCATTCTGTACAAACATGATAAACATGGGCCTAGCCGCACACTTAATTTATCCTGCTAAAATTAAGATCTATATGGATAATGAGACAACTACACTAGAAACAATTGCAGAGGCCAAGGCATTTTTGAATAAGTTCCAACCTAGGTAATTACTAAAAAATAAGGAAAATGCTCCTCTTTTTCTCTCCTTTCTTTTTCTATTTTGTGCTCTCTGCTTATTGGTGTATGGGCAGTTAATAGTATGGCAAGCTGGATAATTTTATTTTACCTTCATATAATAAACGAGATAACTAAGGTTAAGAATTGTATAAAAATGAAAGAATGGTCGAAAACAAGGACAGTCTACCTTTCTTTAAATATTTTAAACACTTATGTTCTATTAAAGATAAAGGTTCGGGTTAGAGGGAGGGGCAAGGAGGTTAGAATTTATTTTGATCCCCCCTTTTTTTTTTTTCTGTTGTTGGTTTGTTATCTTAAAATAAAGTATAAATGGCAACACTAAAACTAATCTCGTGGATTAAAAGAAAGAGGATCCTGACATATCTTAGAAATAAAAGAGTGGATATTGCACTCTTACAAGAAACACATCTGACTGAAATAGAACATAAAAAACTTAAAGTTAACTGGGTTAGTGAGGTTGTCTATACCCCATGTGCAACACGTAAAAGGGGGGGTCGCAGTTTTAATCAGCAAAAATTTAGAATATCGAATTATAGGGCAAGAGATAGACCCAGGGGAACGATTTATTATTTTGAAAATTATTATAAATTCACGTATGTTCACGTTATGTAATGTCTATGGCCCAAATGCGCCAGATATAAAATTTTGGGAAAAATTAAAATTAAAATTACATGATTCTATAAATACGAATCTTATAGTTGCAGGAGACTTCAATATGGTTTTTAACAATATTGATAGATCACAGGCAACTGGAAATAAAACTAAACAGATCCCAAAAAAATCCTCCAGGATTCTTAAAGTATTTGCTAGCGCATTAAACATCAAAGACATCTGGAGATTGCTATATCCTAATTGTAGAGATTTTACGTGTGAATCTAAAAAGTACCGGACATTTTCACGGATAGACTTTTTTCTGGGGTCAGACAAAATTATTAACTCAGATATAAAAGCACAAATAGATAACTTCACCATTTCAGACCATGCCCCGATATCATTAGAGACACGGTGGGAAACAGATAGATATGATCCAGTTAAGAGTTACGGCTTCCCACGCTACTTAGCAAACAATTTAGAATTTAGAAACCGACTCATTGCTATATGGCACGAATATGTTCAACAGAACAAAGACTATATACATAAGAAAGAGATCTTCTGGGAAACTGCTAAGGCAGTAGCCAGAGGAGAAATTAAAAAATTTACTATTAGGTTCAAGAAAAAGCTATATTTAAGAGAGACTGAAATTTCTAACTATCTAAAAAACAAATATAACGCATATATTGCATCCCATACACAGACTAACTGGCAAAATTACATGAAGGCTAAGCAAGAATGGGAAGTTTTTCTATCACAAAAATTTGCTATCCAAGAACTGAAGAACAAAAGTAGATTTTACAGATTTGGAAATAAAATAGGGAAATTGTTAGCGAGATCTGTAAAAGATAGGAAACCGATGCATCACATTAAGTCACTAAATATTGACGGCAAAAAAATATTGAACCTTGACACAATTAAAGCAGCATTTTATAAATACTTTAGGGACCTATACTCAGTAGCGGATATTAATGTAAAAAATAAACAAGATTTTTGGGAAAAAATTACATTACCTAAGCTTTCGGCGGAAGATTTAGAGAAACTTAATGCACCAATTAAAGAATTGGAAGTCTTAAACGCAATAAATAATCTGAAGTTGGACAAAGCCGCCGGACCTGACCTTCTACCAGCAGAATTTTATAAAATTCTCAAAAACGAAGTAATAGGTGTACTTACGGAATTATTTAATGACTATTTAATTAACTATAAGATTCCATCTCCTAACTTTGCAGTCTCAAAAATAATATTACTCCTAAAAAAAGGGAAAGATCCTGAATCAATAGACTCTTATCGTCCAATCTCATTACTAAACTCTGATTACAAACTATTCACTGCAATTTTGGCAGATAGACTGAAGTTAATTATGAGTCCATTAATACACCAAGATCAGGTTGGCTTTATGTCTAAGAGAAATTTGTCAGCAAACATACGCAAAATCTTTCTATTAATAGACTTCTTAGCAGATGTTAAAAATAAAAGTGAACAAAACTCCGCCATTCTTGCAGTTGACGCCCATAAAGCATTTGACTCTATTGTCTGGGACCATTTATTCTGCTCTATGAAGAATTTTGGGTTCAAAGATCAGTTCCTTGAATGTATTCGTGCCTTATATTCCAATGCAACCTCTATTTTGATGGTTAATGGCTCAAACACTACATCCTTCCCTATTCTATCTGGAACACGACAGGGTTGTCCAATTTCACCGCTTTTGTTTAATTTAGCAATTGAACCCCTTGCAGTTACCTTAAGAGATAATTTAGGGGGGATTAAGATAGGCAAAATCCCTGTTAAACTTCTACTTTACGCAGATGACTTGATTTTACTTTTAAAGGATCCCCAGACTGAAATTCCCAAAATTTTGGAAATTATAAAAAATTTTGGTTCTTTTTCAGGTTAGACAATTAATATATCCAAATCAGAACTTCTCTGGTTGAGTAAGCATCACCAAAACCAATATACACCCCCTTTTAAAGTAGCCCCCGCAATACATTACATATTTAGGAATCCAGATCAGTGCCAATCCAGAAGATTGGTTTAGTTTAAATTACCCACCTCTATTTGCGAAAATTAGATTTGAGATGATGAAATGGGATAATCTTCCACTCTCAATTACCGCAAGAATCAATGTAGTTAAGATGATCGTCTTACCTAAAATATTATACTTAATGCAAAATATCCCTCTAATCATACCAAAAAAATATCTTAGCAGGTTAGACCAACTAATGAGACGATTTTATGGGGGAGGGGTGCGAATCGAATATCATTATATAAACTGTCACAACTAAGGCAATATGGTGGATTGGCACTACCCAACTTTGCTATTTACAATAGTGTAAGTCTTGCAAAAATCGCAATGGACTGGATTACGGGCGGGAACTATATTGCATTTACAGAAGCAGAACAAAATTTAGTATACCCCTCTCTCATTAAATGCGCTTCTGCACTGCCCTAAAAAAGTAATTCCAAAGGGTATTAAAAATAAACAATCATTATATCATATTATAATTGCATGGCAAGACATACGACGCAGAGTAGATAGTGACCCCCCATTTTTCAGATCTACTTCCTATTAGAGGTGACCCACGCTTTCCCGCCTGGTATTAGCAGTCAAGTATCTAGGAAATGGGCCACAGTAGGACTTATTTATTTAACACAACTTAGAGAACCTAATCTACAGAGTATAATGCCATTTGAGACTCTTAAAGAGTCTTATAATGTACAGAATGTGGATTTTTTTGCATACCTTCAAGTGAGACACTGGTTCTTTAAAGCTATGGAAGATAATAAGCTCCCATGGACCCATTCAGGAATGAAAATGGGGCTAGCATTATTTAAGGCAGGTAAACGCTCTATTAAATACTGGTATAATATGATCATTACTAAGACAGGGGAACTAAATATTGTACAGATCTGTTCAAAATGGCAAACAACGATTGTAGATCTAAAAAGGAAACAAGTAAAACAAAGTATAATTCTCTTGGACGAGGCCACACTCGCGGCAAGCTGGCGAGAAATGCATATAAAACTTTTACATAGAATATACTTTACGCCTGCTAAAATAAATAAATGGTCGACACAAGGTTTAAGGGTATGTCCACGTTGCTCTTTAGCCGATGCTGACTTAACCCATATGTTTTGGAGTTGCCCAAAAATTAACCAGTTTTGGAAACGGGTACAATTTTGGTTAAATAAGGTGACAGCTACAAATCACATATTAGAGCTACAACACATAATTTTCCTACTAGACTCATCAGACAGACTGGTAAATAGAGCTTTCTGTAATACGGTAATTCTGGGTGGAAGATATCTCATTCTTAAAAATTGGCACCAAAAAAATTCACCGACTATAAATAATTTAACATTTTTATTACAAAGACAATATACAATAGAACAATTTTGATAACGCAATTAACTCTGAACAGCAACATAATAGATTTAATTTAAAGTGGTTAGATTTTGTTAAACACTATAAAAACATCAATTTACAGAACCAGTTACTATCACCATTAGAGAATATAAGTTAAGATGCAAACCTCTTTTTTCCCCTTTTTTCCCCTTTTTTTTCCCCTTTTGTTTTTTTTTTTTGTTTTTTTTTTTTCTTCTCTTTTTTTCCTCTCCCCCCCTCCTTTGCCCCCCCTAGAAAAATTTAAAGCTAAAAACTTTTCCTTGAAGCCGGTCAGGAATTTGATAATTAATTTGTAGGTGGCTCCACCTTTCTTAATAATTTAAAGGTTGAAATTATTTAAAATTTACACTGGACTACCCGAATTTATCATTTATTACTGTAAAGACTTGTCTTTTTGTTTTTGTTTTTTTTTCTTTGTTTTTTAAGGCTTATAATAATGAAGTTAGGGTAAATCCCGTGTTAATGACTATTGTGATAAAGGAAGAAAAGTGAAATATTCAATATCTGAAAAGGTTATGATTTTATTTTCATGTATATTTTATCTGTATGTCTGCTCCATGTTTTCTGGTTCCAAATGACATAAGTGTACCATTGATTATGTAATTTTTTGTCTTTTCCTTTTCTTTCTTATTTCTGTATATTCTTTTTTTTGACCTTTAATAACAATAAAAACATTATAGTACAACAATACAATTTCCGACATTAGCACTGCACATCTAGTAGTCAATAATATAATGTTACATTATAAGATTTAGTTAACAGCTGTTACTCCATAAAAGTAAGTCAAAAGCAAGGAAAATAGGATGACAATAATCGCATTGCCTCTGATACAAAAAAATAAATCTTTGTTTTTATAAAATATATGTTCAAGAAAACAACGTTATGGGAACGAATGTTATAATAGTTTAAAAGACCGTGGTTAGATCTAATGGTCTTAAATAATAGACTGACAGTTCTGATATGAATACAACAGTCTTCTGACATGGATCTGAATGTATTAACAACAAAATGTAACTTTCGTCAGTAATGATAAGGCGGTCCAATAGGAAGCATCTAGTTACAAGTAGAAGTGTGACGTCATCAGAAGGGCGGGACCCAAAACCTTTTAAATAACCAGTCAGTGAGCGGCGCGCTCACCCTTTGAGAAAGCCGTTAGGGCGAAACATGTTAGGGACGTTAGGGAATTGGTGAGGAGTCCTGGAGCTCCTGTATTTTTAGATGAGCCTTAGAATGCTATATCACTAAACCTGTTCTAAATTCACTTAAACACTAGCCTTAGGTGGTTATTATCCTGGTTAAAATCTAACTATGTTTGTTCTTACACGCTCGATATTCGTTTAATAGACTTGATGTGCAAACGATACCAAATCTGTATATCTAGCTGTGGGGCAGAGCTGTAGGAGCTACTCGACACAGATAAACTTTTACCTGGAAGCTGGGAATCAAATATTAAATATATAACACTGGCATACAATTTAATGACTACCGGGTAAGATTGCATCTACTCCATCGGCTATATACCGAGTGGTGTGGTCAGCAGTAGCCCCATTTGAATTGGTAAAACCGGCATTGCATGTGTGTGCTGAAATTAGACAGCATTTGTGTTCGAGTTAGCTGCACTCAAAACTCTCTATATAATCAGCAAACAGCTCTGTCACTTATTGGCAATAACCGCTATGCTACAGTTACAAACTTACAACCAACGTGTGGTATCATCAGCAATTTAAATTGTAACACTGTATACCAAAAACGGATGAGCTGTACCTGAGTAGTTTATAGCGTGTAGGGACATAGGTATACTGAATTCCATTTATGAGAATTAACACTGCCTTGAAAGCACGGTATACAAAGTGTACATCTATATCAAATTAAAGATTACCTCTCTCACTCATTTGATAATAACGGTTACGTTATAATTATAAGTCTACAAATAAGTTGGTGGTACCACTAATATCTGTAAACATAATATACTATAGTTATTGACTAGCTCTATCTGAATATCTATAGCCTTGAACCTGCACATGCGCGGAATTTTCAATTGTGCATAGGGGCCCTGCTCTGACAAACAAATATTGCACTAAACACACGAACCAACAACAAATATGTTGAATAATGTATGAGTTGAGCTCCTGTATATGACATACAAATAGTGTGCCAATATATAAGTGTATAACAAAAATATATAGTATGATACATGATACCACAACAATTATTTCAAGAAAGTGGGTACTGATGCAACATTAGCAGTATACTAAACATACTAACTGTTAAATTAAAGGGCTGTAGGGTAGATTTATACGAGTGGGTAATATTAACTTATAGTACATATGAGCTATATATAAAAATAAATGAACCCACAATAATCTAAAAACTATCTCAGCACACCCTATTTAAGGGTTATAACTGTATATTAATAATTTTTAACCAATATATGTGAGTCATGAAGCACAAGTGTCACGCCAAACACATGAGCCTACAATAATCCTATGAAGATAGTAGGGGCTGTCTGTATGTGGATTATTAATCTGACATTCAGAATGGAACACATTGGGTTAAAAATTGCTGACTACAGCACCATTAATCTCTTTAATAAGATTTGTGGTACTCTTATCACCCCATGTTAGCATACAAAGTATAATATCCACAAGTAGACAGTATTGAGTTGATGCAATAGAATTAGAGCTGTATTAACAAATGGTCAAATTGTAATATACAGTTAACTGTTGTGTATAACAAAGTAATGTCTTATTAAGATATTACTATTTAAGACTACAGAATATTTTACTCTGTTTGGTCTATTACACAGATATACACACAACTATTACATGACCACTTTGTTATAAGTCTGCATCAGTTCAATTAACTTGATGCAATTGTACTTTAGAAGGTTACCAGTATAACCTATAACCTACCTGGCTAGAATCTACTTAAAAAGAACAGGTTAACCACTGAGTCTTTAGCATCTAAGTGTGTTTTTAAATTTATTTCCAGTATTTTATATTAATTTTGACACAATAAAAGTTATGTTTTAACGTTGAACACGCAAACTCACTAGACCATCAGTAACTCCAATTTGCCTAAAGGAACAAAGTCCTTTCATACCATTTAGAACTATACCCTATATTAACCCCCAAGAGTGCTATATATGTAGTCTGTCGAGTTAGAGCCTCTCTCTACCAAGTTTCACATGTTGAAAACTACATAGCACCTTCAGTAGTCCACATTTTTATAAGGGGAATTATCCCCACATATACTAAGGACAAACAGGGGTTAAATTGGGAATTAGAAATATTCAAGCCACATTAGGCTAAGTAGTGCCGTTGATACCTCCTTTCTCTAGCTGTTACTTTAGCGTTTACAAACAATATTGCAGCAACATTGATCGATCACATTCGATGCACATTATAACACAACTATGCACTTTCATTCATGTTAGCCTGGACGTGTGCTTGTTACTATAAGATCGCGTTTAAGAAATATTGATTACGCATATGATCAAAACATTACAAACATGCACTGTATGTGTGATATTTGACACTTTCACATTGAGATTCATTGTTTGAAACTAACATTTCAGCAAACAACAAATAAACGCCCAATGTGAAAGCATTCGCGCCGCTCACATACAAACAGGTGAATACAATCAGCAATCATTACAAACTCACTACCATTGGACTATTGTACTATAAATCCCCCAAACAACATGGCCAATGCATCACTTGTGATCCACATCAGATCAAGTGCTTACCTTGCTACGCTGTTTTGAAAGATGGATGACGATGACATGGTAGACGCTGCGGTGCTGCCTATTGGCGAACTAGCTGTTGGTCGAATCAGGGCAGCCTCGGCGGCTCAGACTGAGACGAAGGGGTCATCTTGTTCGAGGTCCTCGGTGTCTACAGGGTGAGACCCACCTTGGAAAACATGAGTGACTTTGAGGTTTTTGATAAGTATCGGCTCGATCGCGAACAGGCTCATTGGCCTTTACGATCTTCTTAAACCTCATTTGGAGCCACGTAAAAGAATAAGGACTGCTGTTCCCGCCATGAGTAGGAGGTGCTAAGCTGTCTGATACGTCCTGGCATCCGGGAGTTTTAAATCCGGAGAACTGTACAGGCATGGCCTGGCTCAGGTACATTCTCTGGGGTGTTTGTTAACTTTCTGGACGCCATGGTACGTATCAGTAAGCAATACATAGGATTCCACAGACATGATGGTGATTGGAGGCGCCTGAAGCGGGAATTCTTTGATATTGGCTCATAATGCCACAATGTCTTTGGGAGCCAGAGAGGTACCCACATTGCACGGCGTGCTCAATTGATTGACTCGACCTTCAGAAATCGCAAAACATTTTCATAGCCTTTACGTGCAGTATGTTTGTGACGCACAGATGAGGATTATGCATGTGTGTGCGAATTTTGGAGGAGCTTGTCATGATGCCCGCATCCTCTCTCTGTCGTCCCTGTGGAGACAGTTTGAGGAAAGACAAATGCCCCCTGGTTATCTCGTTGGTGAGTATTTGTGCACAACATGGTTAATTATTGTGACAATTGCCACTGTAGTTTTAAAATGTTAGCGTAATGTTCAGCTATAGGATGCAATTTAACCATATATTTTCCCCCCGCTAATGTCTACTTTTAGTTCAATGCAGATATGTAGCATGTCTTACCTTAAATGCTCAGAGAATGTAATGTAACCATGTAGTTAGCATTTTACACAAGGCTTGATTTAGGAGAAATACGCATATGTAGCATGTCTTAGCTGAAATGGGAAGATATTAGCTAATGCAATTTAACCATGTCATTGTCTCTTTCCGCAAATGTCTTTTAGTTCAATGCAGATATGTAGCATGTCTTACCTTAAATGCTCAGATAGAGAATGTAACGTAACCATGTAGTTAGCATTTTACACAAGGCTTGATTTAGGAGAAATACGCATATGTAGCATGTCTTAGCTGAAATGGGAAGATATTAGCTAATGCAATTTAACCATGTCATTGTCTCTTTCCGCAAATGTCTTTTAGTTCAATGCAGATATGTAGCATGTCTTACCTTAAATGCTCAGATAGAGAATGTAATGTAACCATGTAGTTAGCATTTTACACAAGGCTTGATTTAGGAGAAATACGCATATGTAGCATGTCTTAGCTGAAATGGGAAGATATTAGCTAATGCAATTTAACCATGTCATTGTCTCTTTCCGCAAATGTCTTTTAGTTCAATGCAGATATGTAGCATGTCTTACCTTAAATGCTCAGATAGAGAATGTAATGTAACCATGTAGTTAGCATTTTACACAAGGCTTGATTTAGGAGAAATACGCATATGTAGCATGTCTTAGCTGAAATGGGAAGATAGAGAATAATATTGAACTAGATATTTTTAAGTTAAAATAAACATTTGTTAATGGATTATCGTGTACAAAACTTTTTATTATACTACAAATACTATTTTGAGGATTCTGTTGGAATTATGTTCTGTTCATAATTTATAGGTGATTCTGGGTACATGAGCCGGCCTTGGCTCATTACCCCCTTGCGTAGCCCGACTGATGTGTCTGAGGAGCGCTACAATAGGGCTCATAAGAGAACCAGGGCGGTGGTTGAACGGATGTTGGGGCTCCTGAAGATGAGGTTCAGGTGCCTGGACAGGTCGGGAGGAGCCCTCCAGTACAACCCAAAGAAGGTGGCTAAGATCGTTGTAGCCTGTAGCGTCCTGCATAATATTGCACAGCGGGCTGGGATGCTGCAGGCCGTCCGGCCGGACAGAAACCTCCTCAGAGATGAGGAGGATGATCCTGTTCTAGAGGGGCCATTCCGGGACGAGGGCCTCAATGTCAGAGCAGACATCATCAACCGCAACTTTAGACGGTAAAGAATAGAAGTTAGACTGGAGTATTATCAATAGATGTGAACTGTAGGGAAATGACAAGTAGAGAATTGTGCAAACATGTTAGGATTGTTCATCAAATGCTAAAAATGTGTTTCATTTATTAATATAGGTGATGCTCTGGCCATTGGGTCCTGTATCGAGTCTTTGCCACCTGGTTTTTAAAGAGGACATCAGCTGGTAAGTATAAATGTCTGGACTGTTGCTGGCATGAATTGTACACAAATACATCATATGGCATACATTTTCTAAACTAGTATTTAGTTTACACATTACTTAAAATGTAAATACTCAGAAAGGGATCCTCTAGCATAACTATCCTCTATCATGACTATGGTTCAATGTCACACATTAGAGGTTTGTTCTGCTCAATATGACTCATCTTCAGACTTGATAGAACATAACACAAGATGCTACACAGTAAGCTAGTGACAGAAATTTCTTATGAAATGGGGGGTGGGAGAGGGCTAGAGAAATGATTCACACACTTGTAGTAATTTTGAATAAACCTTTTATGCCATTAGGGAGCTGACTTAATCTAAAGACTGAAAGGGAAGAATTATAAGCCTGACAGTGAAGATTGCCCAGACTGACAGTGGAAAAAGCCAAGATTGAAATTGAAGTATACCAATGGGATCATGTCTGGCATTATCTTTCAAATCTGCTGACCTTGAAAAGCATACAAAGACATGTTCACATGGTAAGTGCCAACTATTTAATAGAATAAGGCTGTTGAGGCATCCTATTGGAGACACTTAGATGATTTTTTAATTTTTAGATGGTATTTCACAGTCCTCTATTTTTGAAATGATGAATAAGACACCTATTGAAGATCAACTGTTTAGCCCTGAATGGACTTTCAAAGACCATGCATTATCCAGGTTGGTGTACCAATGCATGCTAGTTAAGAATCACAGGAAGAATGTTGAATATTAGTAGCTTCCATAAATTAGTCATATTTAGTTCTTAATTAGATATTTAGGGATCACAATCAGACACTTAGTTGAATTTCTAATTTTTAGATGGGATTTCAGTCATCTATTTTTGAAATGATGAATAAGACACCTATTGAAGATCAACTGTTTAGCCCTGAATTGACTTTCAAAGACCATGCATTATCCAGGTTGGTGTACCAATGCATGCTAGTTAAGAATCACAGGAAGAATGTTGAATATTAGTAGCTTCCATACATTAGTCATATTTAGTTCTTAATTAGATATTTAGGGATCACAATCAGACACTTAGATGAATTTCTAATTTTTAGATGGGATTTCATTCCTCTATTTTTGAAATGATGAATAAGACACCTATTGAAGATCAACTGTTTAGCCCTGAATTGACTTTCAAAGACCATGCATTATCCAGGTTGGTGTACCAATGCATGCTAGTTAAGAATCACAGGAAGAATGTTGATTATTGGTAGCTTACATAAATTAGTCATACATATTTCATCATTAGATATTTAAGGATCACAATCATAAAAAGGAATACATATTATAGTTGATATAGAGGTATTTTTGAATATTTGAATGGACATGAAATATGACATTTATGTTCAACATATATATTATTGAAATTTGATATACATTTTTATGTATAATTTGAAAATCATATATATTTTTTTAAAATATAATTAATAAATATCTTTAAAAAATGTTGAACAAAGTTAGAGCATAGACACAAGATGATTGTAAATGTATTTTATGATTCTTTGACTACGTGTGTATTAACTTTTGTAAAAATTTTTTTTACATTTCAGATTGGCATCTGATGACTTCCAGGAATATATTTTTATTTTTGGTTCAGAAACTATTAAATTTTAAAATGGTAATAATATAAAGTTTAGTATTAAATACACTATTTGGAACAGATTATAATAAATATCCATATAATCTGTCAATAAAAATCAATTTGACTCCCATGACTGGTAGTTGTCTATTTGACAAGCACATGCATAAGATCAAATAATGCTTTAATTGTTGAAAATCCACTGATTCAGAGAATATTACATTAAACTATATTTTTTAACATTCATTGGGGAGTGAGATCCATCAATGCTTTCCTTTTGAAATTATTAGATGTTAAAATAATTTCGGATATGTAGTCAATTTCACAAAAAATATTTTTTTTCACTTTTAAGAAGGGGAAGTGGTTCAATTACATTAAAGTGACAGTGTTGTTGAATGTAAAATTAATTTTATAAGATCTTGTATCTTCCTTAGGTATCTCAAAACATTATTTGCAAAATTATTTTAATTTTTACATTTATAAATGGTAGGTCATTTAACTTTATATTTTTCACAAGCTAGTTATTGGATGGCAGGTTAATCGATTTGATTTTCTAGTGGAGTCATTTAACTATAGTTAATAATATTATGTAGTTTTTAAAATCTTACCTCTTGGGTTAGACATCACATATCTATATATAATTTTCATTCCCCTTTAGTTTATTTTGACATGTTAAATCAACATTACAAATGTTTTGGTCCTTAAAGGGACATTCACAAAGTATATTGTGTATTGATTTTTAAATTATTCATAAAATAATTTAAACATATTTAGAAAGTACTATAGAATTACATTCAGTCTTTAAATATACTTTGTAAAAAAAAAATCAATGCACATATCTTAGTCAATTACATAAGGTATCTATGTGCAACCAACAATCAGCATCAAAATAGCCTATGTAGATATGTCTTTAATACAAAAATATATATAATTACAATCTAATGATTGAATACCAAAACATATTAAGTTGTTCAAATATTATAATCTTATCCAAAATGCATACATAACATATAGCTTAATGTCCCTCTAAGCTGAAGACTCCGAAATACCTCCTTTACAATATATATTTCAGTCAGTGTGTAAAACAATCCAGAAGTTAATCTAAATTTTATTGACTCATATGTTATACTAATTTATCAAAAGGAAGGTGCCTAGGTTTCTGATATTTCAAGCATTATTGTGAAATGTTTATTTAAAGGGACATGAACTAAAAATATACTTAAAGGGAGACAGTTAAAAAATTAATGATTTATACATTCTGAATGAGTATTCTATTTTAAGCAACTTTAAAAATTGTCTCATATTATGAATGCTCCTTGTGATGTTGCTATCATTACTTTAAAAATAAGGCATTAAATAGATAATTTATTAGCTTCAGTACTCTGGACTGAACTTGGTTTTTTGTGGTGGATTAATTTATCCAACAATCATCAAAGACAACCCAGGTTTTTGAAAAAAATGTCCGTAATCTCAAATATCATTATTGATTTGCAAAGAAAGATAACAAGATAATTGTTAACATTTGAGAATCGGATTAAATTATAACGTTGATTAACATTTCATGCTCAATCTGAATCACCAACGCTAAATTTGTTTGGACAGTGTCCCTTTAAGAGATTTAAAGAGTGTATTTACTTCTCTTCCTATCTTGACATACTTTGCTTGAAAAGCATATCGAGATAGGCTCAGTAGATGAAGATTGGTGGATGCACAGAGATGCCTATGTGATTGTCTCAACCATGTGCATTAAATTTCTTCTGTTTAGGATATCTAAATACTAAGATACAATTGATTTACATTTTAAAGTCCTAAACAATTTTCTATCTCTACAGATCATTTGATACAATCGTTTGTTTGTAATGTCTATTTTAAAATAAAGATTGCCATTTGCACAATAACATATATGAGCACTTCAGACAAATACAAGCTCGAGGTTTATTTACTAATAACAAACAAACCCTGTAGTTTAACATTTATAAACAGATTATCCAAGTGAATGACCTTATAACCTGAATTTTGAACATTCAGAAATATTGCGTGGTAAACGCATCTTGAAACACCAGATTAGCATCTTTAAACATTAGAGTCTAATGTCACACAATAGCACACAATCAATGAGCATTATGAAATTACAATTTAATAGAGCAATATCAATACTTCACAATAAGTCAATAAATGGATTTTATGAACAATAAAGACATACAATATTAATGTGTTTTGTTTTAAAGAAACAGACCGTATTAAAACCGAGAAATGTCTACAACATTAATAATGTGACAGTATTAGATGTTAAATAAAATGTAATCATTAATATTAACGGATCACGGATATTAAATCTGCGTCACACATATCCGCATGACAGGCCCATGAGTTACAAATAAGTCTACATGAAAAATGAAGTTACAGGCACCACCATGAGGTATGTGTAAGGAAGTTACTAAGATATGAAACATTAAGGAACGGCCAATCAGAGTTCATCACACAAACACAACTTGAGTCAGGATGGTCTCACAGACATTCTAACAATATTTTCAAACTTTTATCCAATCAGATGTACAGATAACTTGTCCCATGGTGCATCTCATGTTTACTTCACCATAAAAAAGTCCATTACTCTTTGCCATCTTTGTCAGTTCTCTAATGCCTGCAGGCAGTATATATTATATCCCTACATATATTCTACAACCCAGCAGGCATGTCAGCTCCCAGGTTCACCAAGGAGGAGAGCGCTGCACTGGTTCCACGCCGTCAAGGGACTTTTATCCCCCAGCTGTTTTGGGAACAAGAGGAGGTTGACAGATGCGCCTGTTAAGAAGGCCCTCTGGGAGTCTATCACCTAGCGTTTAGATTGGTGTGTGACTGTCCAGAGGACCCAGGATTCAGATCATTAGGAGATTCGGAGATATGAGGTTGCGGTTAACCAAAAAAGTCAACCTCATAAGGGACTGGGTACAAGCCCGTAAAAGAGGTGGCAAAAGAGAGGCCCCGCGGAAACTGTACCTACCCCTTATGAGGTGACTTTATGCGAGCTCCTCAATCTCGGGGTCCCCAAAAGATTCAGATCCTCGCCATCCTCGGCCATCCTCTTCTTCCCTCCCAGCTGCGGGATCTGAAAGTCCTGACGGGGGGCCAGGCAGCTGCTTCTCCGTCCGGGTGGGCCTGGGAGGAGATGGAGAATCTGAACCAGGGTAATTATCCAACTTCATATAATATCTTATTTTTTTTTTTTTTAAGCATATAAATGTGTATATAGTCAGATACTAAACCTATACAGATCTCACAACATACACTACATATGATATTTAGATATCTGATTTTAGATTAGTGACACATGAAATAGGAATGATGTGTCTTGCGCTTCTACAGAATATGCGTCACAGAGCGAAAATGGAATTGCGCATACTACGTTAACATGGCTTTGCTGTAAGTGGCATTGCTTTATTACATGTTGGTCAAATGACGGATGCGTAATTCCGCTTTGAAATCATTGCGCAATGATCGTGAAATGGAATTGCGCATACACGTTAACATGGGCTTTGCTGTAAGTGGCATTGCTTTATACATGTTGGGTCAAATGACTGAATGCGTAATTCCGCTTTGAATCATTGCGCAATGATCGCGAAAATGGAATTGCGCATACACGTTAACATGGCTTTGCTGTAAGTGGCATTGCTTTATACATGTTGGTCAAATGACGGATGCGTAA
The DNA here is from genome assembly GCF_027579735.1 of Bombina bombina. NCBI lineage: Eukaryota > Metazoa > Chordata > Amphibia > Anura > Bombinatoridae > Bombina > Bombina bombina. The sequence goes on along the minus strand of NC_069502.1, from coordinate 648,086,275 downwards.
TTCCGCTTTGAATCATTGCGCAATGATCGCGAAAATGGAATTGCGCATACACGTTAACATGGCTTTGCTGTAAGTGGCATTGCTTTATACATGTTGGTCAAATGACGGATGCGTAATTCCGCTTTCGCGATCATTGCGCAATGATCGCGAAAATGGAATTGCGCATACACGTTAACATGGCTTTGCTGTAAGTGGCATTGCTTTATACATGTTGGTCAAAATGAAATGTGAATTATTATATATGTGAAGAATACAGTATTCTTATTTTCAATATTATACATAATAAAAAAGAAGAATCCAAATAAATTATAACATATGCACATCAATTGATGAGAATGAAATAACACCAACAAATAATTAAAGCTACAGTAAACAACACAACTGATTGAAAATAAGAGTACAGGATATATTTATCATGAATTGAATTGAGGAAACAATTAACTCATGGGACTACCAAAGGATTAATAGTTTAAAATTGATTTGCTAATAATGTAAAGATTTTAAACATGGCATGATTTGTATTCATGATATGCAATCCTCATTTAATATATTACAGATATGGATGTTGCTGCTGGATCTTAAGGCAGGGCTTGTCACAGTATGGTATGTCTCATTTTAATTGACATTTGTCTTAGAAACATGGACAGAACATTACATACTAAATCCACATTGTTCAATATTTATATGTAATGTCCCCTTTAATAGATGAAAAATTAAATAATTCTTCGGATATCCTTAAATAACATATTAGATTTGAATTGCATGTTCTATCCCATTCATTACATCAACATATGGAGTAGAGAAATTCATTAACACCAACATTGTTCAAATCAATATAATTTTATATTAAAGGTATACTGATCTACAATTATTAATGTTGTCATTCAGATAGAGTATGCAATATTAATAAACATTTAAATATAATACTATCATCATATGTGAAATATTCTATTGCTAAATGTATTTTAAAATCAAGAATGTACGTTTATCTGCATCTCAATTTTGGTTGAACAACCTGGGTTTTTATTGATGATTGGTGGATACCTTCAACAAACAATATTTATTGAATACAATATTGCTTATCTGCCTTTAAGATTAAAATGTAGCAACATTCAAATTATAATAGGAGTCAATGTTAAATCATTTTGAACAGTTTGAACAGAGAAATCAATGATTTAAATTAATCATGTCAGTGTCCCTTTAATAAACAATAGATTCATTCATCTTTACATTCTTTGGATTAAACATATTGATATATAATTCACATATTCACTGTTGGAGTTACTTTATAGATATCAGCAATACTCTAACAGCACCATGATTACATATTTGTACTAATCATTTGGTTTTGTATTGTGATAAATATGTGTTGTGTCCTAAACAAGATTACTGTACATTGCACAAATGGCTCCGATGTTGCCACATGTGTTTGTTTAGATTTGTCAACAGCTGCTCTTCAAAATGTGGGTTTGTGTGTATTCTTTTAAGAACATTGATCAATGGGTATATTTAGATATGCAATAGCATCGTATGAGATGAGTTTGATGTCTAATATAGTCTGAAATTAACATATGTTCAATACATCATTTTTAAACAGAATCCCCTTGATTCAATCAAGCATTTTCTGGTTTAATGACTGCTCTATTCTTCACATTTTCAAGTTGATTAATCTTAAAATTCGATACAGATGTGATTTAGTGATATCCCAAATGTGTTTCCTAATATATATCTATATCATTCATAGAGAGAGTTGGTGTGGTGAGCCCACAGGAATCCAGCAGTGACATAGAGCCGCCTTTGCGGTCTCCTGGTAAGTCCATTGACTCATTTATATGTCATTGAAGGTGTATTGGTAATCAATATTATGAGCATGATCTGATGAAGCATAACATTTGAAACAAACATATAATTTTCTCTTCTGATTATATATTAATTTTCTTTTAATATTGAAAGATTAATAATTAAAACTTTATTAGTCTACACATTTGTTATTCCAGAAGTGTATAGCATATTGTTTGTTTCCATGTTCATTTTTGACAACAGTCATCTAGTGATATCACACATGAGAAATTCTTAAATGTTCTATGTACTATGCTTTTATGATTTTTAAATTAATACAAACAATTCATCGAAAATATGAATCATTGAGAATAACAAAATCTAATGTAATTTGTATGCTCATCAAAATGATGTAAATCATAACGTTGGGTGTGTTTATCTTTAATGCAACATTGATGTGTGTCTTTGAACAACAGTAACATATGTTATTAATATCTGTTCTTAACGTGTACACAACATGTTATGTTTTACAGAGATTGATTTAACATAGGTGACGGAGGAGGAAGAGGCTGCCTTGGAGTCTAATGGTATGTAAAATATTATCCATCATGTTTCCAGCATGTTTGCTTTTTTTAATATCATTTCATTGAAGACAGTCAAAGTCTACAGCTTTGGCACGTTAAAAAGGAATATTATTTGTCTGGTTCAAATACAACTTACTGCCCCCCTTTCTATATCAGGCATGCATGAATTTTTTTTTTTTTTTTTATATGTATAATTCATGCCATCATTATGTCACATGCATATTCCAGGCCAAAACACAATAATAATGTTATAATTGTACAGACAGTAATTGATATTCATCTGAGTGCCTATATGCATACCATATCCTCATTTCATAATGTTACAAATTCAAACACACTCTAAGTATATTGAAAACATATCAATTTGAAATGCGTTGATTTGATTTCATGATGTATGAGATGTTAATATATATTTATTAAATTTTCAGATGGATCCACCACTTCTGGTCATCATGGGTTTCCGCCCCCTGCCCAGTCCCCTGACCAGTCACAGACCCCACCCCATGCCCAGACCCCTGCCCCAGTACCCCTGCCCATGCCCTGACCCCCTGCACAGACCCAGACCCCTGCCCGATGCCCAGACCACTGCCCATGCCCAGACCCCTGCCGGCCCTTCCCATTTATCATTTCCTGCCCCTCCCAAAAAAAACCCCTACAAACCCCCTTCAGCCGCTCTCCCCGTATTATGGCCCGTACAGCTGCCCAGACCCCAACTCCCCACTCCCCAGCTGTACGGCCTACCCCGGAGCATCAGCTCATCCCTCCCCAAGCCAATCCATCCCTCCCCAAGCCAATCCCATCCCTCCCCCCTGTCTCACCTTCATTTGTCCTGAGTGTCGGATTGTCCTTTCCAGGCACAGCTGTAAGTATCATTCAAAATCAACATTATAAGATACTTAAAGGTACACTGAAGGAAAATATTTTCTATTGTGATTCAAATAGAGCATGCAATGTTAATCAAATTTATAATTTACTACTCTTATGAATTATTCTTCATTCTCTTGATATCTTTATTGAAACAAAGAAATGCCTATAATTATTTAAAAAATAAAATATTGTGGACATCATTTCTTTATTGTTGGATGAATGTATCCATCAACCAGCAGGGACAAACAAAGTTGATAAACAAATATGGCCTGCCCTAAAAACCGACATTCTTGCATTCAAAATATAGCTATAGAATTCAAACATTTAAAGAATATGTGTAATTTTTAAATATTTGTAATGTCATGCTCTATCTGAATCAGTCAATTAAATATTTAGGTTCAGTGTCCCTTTAATTGGATATCACTACATATACCAATCACCACTACTTGGATCCAACAATTAATGTACAAATGTTTATACATTATCTCTTGTCTAACCCAGTGGGAATGTAATTTATTCAGGTTGCTATGTTTACACAGCTTGTCCTCAATGCCAAAATGTTTAAGGATAGGTGTGCCTACCACAGTATAATTAAAATATTTAAATTGCTAATGTAAGTACAATGTAAATCCTTTAACAAGATTTTATACACTCAAGCTGTATAAGTGGATCATCTAAAACCAATTAAAGGGGACAACATGTTTGAGTAAACTGTCCCTTTAATGATTTCGGTCTGTCTGAATAACATAATTCATGTGTAAAGAATAAATTTAAACTAATTGATTGTAAAGATGATTTGTCTTTATGATGACAATGTATCTTTTTCTATTTTTTTTCGTCTGTTGTGTAATTATCATTAATATTTAATTTATTATTTATTTAGGCTGTGACTCAGCATGGCTCATGCTAGAAGGTATAGCAAGAGTAGAGCAGGCCGTGTTGAGGAACGCAGCTGTCCTGAGAGGGATGAACGACACCATGCAGGCCCAGCTCCGGGTTCAGGACTTGACTCTGCGTGAAATTATGCGATTAAGTTCAAGGCCTGAATCTGGAGCTGGACATGCACAGGACGATGAAGAGGATGACCAGTAAGTGGAGGATCTGGTAGATGCTCCAAGGGTGGCAGATAAGAATCCTCCGTCCACATGTTGATGTTTTTTTTTATTGTTGCCATTTGGCCTTTTTAAAAGTTTATTGTTGTGCCTGTTGCACTCTTTTAACCTTGTCATATGTCTCCAATGGGGCTATGGTGGCCCTTGGCAACTCTCTTCATGGACTGTGATGCACTCTTTTACCTTGTCATATGTCTCCAATGGGGCTATGGTGGCCCTTGGCAACTCTCTTCATGGACTGTGATGCACTGTGTTACCTTGTCATATGTCTCCAATGGGGCTATGGTGGCCCTTGGCAACTCTCTTCATGGACTGTGATGCACTGTGTTACCTTGTCATATGTCTCCAATGGGGCTATGGTGGCCCTTGGCAACTCTCTTCATGGACTGTGATGCACTCTTTTACCTTGTCATATGTCTCCAATGGGGCTATGGTGGCCCTTGGCAACTCTCTTCATGGACTGTGATGCACTGTGTTACCTTGTCATATGTCTCCAATGGGGCTATGGTGGCTCTTGGCAACTCTCTTCATGGACTGTGATGCACTCTTTTACCTTGTCATATGTCTCCAATGGGGCTATGGTGGCCTTGGCAACTCTCTTCATGGACTGTGATGCACTGTGGTTACCTTGTCATATGTCTCCAATGGGGCTATGGTGGCCCTTGGCAACTCTCTTCATGGACTGTGATTCACTCTTTTACCTTGTCATATGTCTCCAATGGGGCTATGGTGGCCCTTGGCAACTCTCTTCATGGACTGTGATGCACTCTTTTACCTTGTCATATGTCTCCAATGGGGCTATGGTGGCCCTTGGCAACTCTCTTCATGGACTGTGATGCACTCTTTTACCTTGTCATATGTCTCCAATGGGGCTATGGTGGCCCTTGGCAACTCTCTTCATGGACTGTGATGCACTGTGTTACCTTGTCATATGTCTCCAATGGGGCTATGGTGGCCCTTGGTAACTCTCTTCATGGACTGTGATGCACTCTTACATACTAATAAAAGACATGTAATTGCACGATTCTTTGTCCTCATTCTTCATGTTATTTTTTTAAAGCTCTAGTTTATCTTGTTGATCCTTAAAGGGACCTACCAAAAATATTTTTTTATTAAAATCATATATGTAAGACAATTGTAAATGACTTTAAGATTAACATCTCCAATGTAATCTTATTATTTGTCTTTATATATTTTTCCCTTAGCTTTATCATTGCATGATTATGATTAGCATAGTAATTTTTTTTATATATGTATATATAGATTGTTATTTGTGTATATATGTATATTTCAATTTTCACATCCATGTGTGTATTTAGAAACTCTGCATGAATTGATGCACCTTTAACAAATGATCTGAGGATTGATACAATGATATAATCCCTGTAAAGTGTTCATTTTATTTAAATAGTATTGCCTATGTGTATCCGCTTTTTAAAAACAAAATAATGTCCCTTTAAGCGATGGTGAGCACAATTGTTAATGAATGTATTTTCCATTTCTACATGAACAAGGACATATAATCTTATTAATAAACAATCTTATTGTAATGTTGACAGCACATGTATTTCATTTTCTATTCTATCTTATTGTAAAAGTGTAACCAAATAAATCTCTGTGTGTAATGCAAATATTTAGATGATGAATATTTTTTTACCGGTCAGAGGCACCATCGGCACCATCACTACCGGTGCAGAGAGGGCCACAGAGTGGCTCTCTCTGCATCGGAGTCTTGTAAAGGGGTATTGCAGGATGCCTCCATATTGAGGCATCACTGCAATACCCTCAGAGCTGCTGGAAGTGATTGTGATCACTTCCAGCACTCTGTTAGACAACTGACGTACCAGGTACGTCCATTGTCATTAACTGATTGGTTAATGCATGACGTACCTGGTACGTCAGTTGTCATTAAGGGGTTAAATGTTAAAGATATACACCATAGCTATAGTTCAAGGGACAGTCAAGTCCGAAAAGATGATTCATGATTTGGTGACATTCCTAGATAGCAATCTAGACACATACTAGTTCCTAAAATATAAATACGTTTTTTAGTGATATGCCAAGCTGTCAACTGAGTCCTTGTATTGGCTGCGGTTTTTCAGCTATCTAGGATGCGCCATGTTGCTCAAAACGTCACCTGCCAGGCTGTCCAATGATTCCTTGTATTGACTGACGTTCTTACGTGATCAAGAATGTGCCTTTTATTGGATGGCGTTTTTACGAGATCAAGGATGCGCCTTTTTTTTTTGGGCGTTCTTACGTGATCAAGAATGTGCCTTTTATTGGATGGCGTTCTTACGTGATCAAGGAAGCGCCATGTTAAGACGTCACATGCAAAGGTAAAAAAACGTATGATTGGATTACGTAGTCCCGCAATATTTGTTTGTGCAAGTTAAACACGTTTGTGACTGCAGCCAATTTTAAAAACCTTGAGAATATGTATTATTTGCATCATGTTTACATTGTTGACCCGTAGCTGATAAAGACCACCACATTCTCTTTTGCTGGATGTCTGGTTGAATAAACGAACGAAAGCAAAATGTTTTCATGCATATGATATTTCGAGGCAAGTGCAAATCTCTATAGTCCATGTTGTTTAATATGTTTGTCAACATATATGAATATGTTCCTTTTTCTGAAAAATGACTGTTGTTTTTAATGTTAAAGATATCTAATTAATAAATATGCGCTATTGTGTTAGAATAAAGTAATCAATATGCATTTAGCTTTATCATATGCTAAATATATGATGCCGACTTCTTCTAAATGTAATTTCGTTGTATATTTTATTAAAGGTTCATTAGACACTCACATTATAAATCAAAACTTTTTATTTTGTCTCTAGTTAGATAGTCCATTGTTTAACAAATACACGTTTCATTTTGCTTCTGTTCAAAGAAAATGTAATTAATTTTCAGACTCCTCGCCCAGCCTCTGAGTTTCATGTGAGTACCATCTCCAGCTTTCTCCTGTTTGTGTAAAGGGTCTTTTCATATGTTAATGATGGGGTATTGTCTTGTTTTAACGGTTGTAATGGGGGTTCATCTATATTTTCAATAGAGCTAACCCGATTTTATTTGAAAGTGTTTGAAGCTTTGTAATATTGATATCAGTATATGTTAATCTTGTTGTTTGTAGTAGTAGTTTAATGCAAATGTTGATTTTTGTATCATGTATGAGTTCCACATTGTTTAATCTTCAAATATATTATTGTTAGCATATTTTCACCCCCCACTCCTAAAAGGACTTTAAACCATATTCATTGTTCAAACAAATGTCTTTCTTAAAAAAAATTAACACAATAATGTCTCTTTAAGAAAATATACTTTATTTAACACGTCAATATAAATCTGATTTCAATATTTAATTTTTGACCAAGTACATGTAGATATACCAACAAGCTTCAAATATGTGTTAGCATATGTAATTTTGTTAAAGGGACAGTTTTAGAAAACAAATAATGTTTTGCATTATTATAAAAGTCAATTTTGTAATATCAATGATATCAAAGGTTTCTCACCAATTAATCATTTGTCTTTGTTTATTTAAATTTGCTAGCTAAACCTATGAGGTTCGTGTGCTAATTTCTTTGAGCTTGAAGAGTGCATGTAATCATTATACAATTTGACCACTAGAGGGCATTTGGATAGCATTTGTATATGTAAAACCGTGTGCTCATACAGCATATTATTTACCATGTATTGATCATTGATATCTTAAAGGTTGTTATGTCAGAACAACAAATAAGTGGTCATTTTTCCTAGGCATAGATACAAGGTTAAGCACATAAGTCACACGTATTTCTCCATGTTTTGTTGTTTCCAACTTGATAATGCGTAATACAGTGTTTTCTTTTGTAATCAATAATTTTCTGACTGTCCCTTTAAGCTGTGTTATTGGCATTCAAACAGTATTATGCCATCATGGATAATTGTAATGGTAATTTTGTTTGCGATTCGGGAAACAGTTTGGACATCACATCACAGAAACCAATCAATATCATGAACAAGGATAGGTATGTGATGATGTGGTTTTCACACACTTATAACCCACACTCTGCAAACAATCTTCCTCCATGGACCCGGTCCCATAGAAGTAGATTTATATACAGAGTGTGGTCCACAAGTGTATGAAAACCACATCATCACATACCTATCCATTACACATTAAATAAAAAAAACATTAAAGATGAAAATAAATACTTCCTTCCTCTTCCTTCCCCTCTTCCCACGGGGCTGAGGCTCTGGGAGGGGCAACTGCCGACTCCGAAGAGTTCTCCTTGGAGATGTTGTGGGAAGAGTGGAAGGAAGAGTACTGGGGGACGACCAAGGTGAGGAGGAGAAGATGGCTGAGGAGGAGAAGATGGCTGAGGAGGAGAAGATGGCTGAGGAGGAGAAGCTGGCTGAAGAGGAGGAGATGGCTGAAGAGGATGAGATGGCTGAAGAGGAGTAGATGGCCCGGCAGGAGTAGATGGCCCGGCAGGAGTAGATTGGGCCGGCAGGAGGAGATGGGCCGGCAGCAGGAGGCCCAGCAGCAAGAGGCCCAGCAGCAGGAGGCCCAGCAGCAGGAGGCGGACCAGGAGGTAGACCAGCATGCGCCTCCCGGAAAAAATTGAACATCTCTTGGTGCAGATTAAAGATTCTGTTTTGGCCTTGTTCGATTCTATTGAGTATGTTTATTATTTGGTTTTGTCCTTCAATTATTTGATTTTGTCCATCAAGAATTCGAGTGCGGCCTTCGATATTTTGTATCCGGGAGTTACGCATCTGGTCTATGTAGTCCAGTAGAACCCGCACCTCCGCTATTTCCTCTTGTTGGTGCTTGGCGGGGTACCCGTGCACGGCGGGGGTCCCCGTGCACGGCGGGGTGCGGGTCCTTGAGGGTCCTCTGGTCTTCTGCGTGCTCCTCCTCTGCTTCCGGGGCCTCTTCATCAGCTTCTGTGCGCTCTTCGTCACGGGGGGCCTCTTCCCTCCGAAGTGGAAATTCCTCCCCACCACTCTCATCCCGGGGAGATAGATGAGGTTGTGTTCTTGTGCTGCCTCCTCCCCAGACTCTGTATATTAAAAAAAAAAGAAAAGAAAATTTATATATTAGCATATTTGCAAATCAAGCTTTAAATGACTTAGCTTACTGATACAATTACAAATGCAGAATCATTAATCCACTTTGAAATCTAACAAACAATCAATACGATTTCCGCTTTTTTCAAAACCGTGTTTGTGATATCTCTGGGTCAATCTGAATGTTTTCGCGTTTGTTTTCAGTCTGTTTAAATGCACACCTAACCTATAGCCTAGATACTGATGTAACCGCAAAGTAATTTAATGCGTGTAAACAACGTTATAGCATTAATCTGATCCTTAAAGGGACATGTAACCCAATGTTTTATCTTTCATGATTTAGAAGCATACATTTATTATCAACTTTCTAATGTACTTTTCTTATCTAATTAGCTTCATTCTCTGGATATTCTTTGCTGAAAAGCATATCTAAATATGCTTATAAGATGCTGATTGTTAGCTGAATATAGCTGCCTCCTGTGATTGTTTCACCGTGTGCATGGCTATTTCTTAATTAAAATATATCTCAAGAATGATTCAAATTAGGAAATATAAGTACATTTGAATGTTTTGTAAAATTGTATTCGCTACCTCAATCATGAAAGTAAAGGTTTGCGTATAGTGGTCCCTTGAAATACATTCGTATGTGAAATTATTGTTCAATGAGCTTACCGTCAGATGAGAGTGGCAGGTTCCTGGTATCAATTCCTCCGATACCGACTATTTCCACCTCGGAGATGCTGGGCCGCAACATTTCCTCCCATCGCAGTACTCTATTTCCAGGGCAGGTCCGCCACCGGTTCCTGCGGCATGTCGGGCCTCCAGACTTAACTTTTTCTTGAGATCCATCTTACAGTCCCGGTAGCAATGTTTTATCGAATTCAAGATCTCTGTTCCGGCCACCCACTGCATTGACTGCATTTCTTATCTCATTCCAGAGCCTCCTCTTGTCAGTCGGGGTAGTCTTCTGGTGCTGCAGCCTCCTATACCTGGCCATATAGGCCCTCTATGAGGGCCTCCTTCTCCTCCATCGAAAACCTCGCCTCCCTAGTCGCCTTGGCCTTCCCCTGTGACGATGCCCTCTGTTTTCCCGGACTGTGAAGCCCTACTCTGTCCGCCACTGGGCCCAGCCACTTGTTCATCTTGAACCAAGTGGCTGGGTCCACCCACCGCTTCCACCCCCGCTTCCTGCCCCCCTCCTGCCCCCCTTCCTGCCCTGTTCCTCTCCCCCTCCCTCTCCTCCCCCCGCAACCACTCCCCAGCCTGGCCACCAACTGTTCCCTAAACTAAACCCCAAATAATCAAACAAAAAGTGAGTGTGATGAAATGAAAGGGGGGTCAAAATAAAGAACTAAAAAGACAAAAAAAGTGCTGAAAGTGTGAGAGGGATGTAAAAAAACAAAGAGGGGTAAGGAGTATTTAAATAAACCAAAAGAAGAAGAAGACTAAAAGGAGGATATGTAAACTAAATGTAACTAGGAGATGGGTATGGGATGGGTATGGGGTATGGGAATAAGAGTAAATGGGATGAAAGGGAATGGGAACTACTAGGGAATGGGGTATGGAGTGTAGTATGAGGGGGTAGGGGGTATGGAGTGTATGTAGTGTTATTGATAAGTGTATGTATGTATTGAATGTGTTTGCGTGTAAATGTGTTACGTGTACAGAAAAATCACTCACTCGCTAACTCACCACTACTACTAATTCTCACTAACACACTACTACTAATTCTCACTAACAAACACTCCCACTAACTCTCACTAACTACCACTAACTCACGCTCCCACTAACAACTCTCACTAACAACTCCCACTCCCACTAACTCACTCACCGCTCCCACTAACAGACTCTCTCCCACTCCCACTAACTCCCACTAACTCACTCACGATAACACTAACAACTGACTCTCTCACGCTAACACTAACTCACTCACAACAATGCACCAACTCTCTAATCTTAAACCTCCAATCTCCAAAGACCCAACAGCAACACAGTCAAAGAAGCCCTGCTTGTGTGGTGCTTATATACCCTGTGTAAATGTTTAATGATGTACCAATTTCCGTTGTAAATTGTGTTCAGGTGTGCTTTATTAGCAATTAATATTAGTGCAATGTGTATTAGTTGTGTGAATTTGCGCATGCTCATTTTGAGTTAGTATTTGTGGAATGTGTAGAATGCGATGATGTCATAGTGGTCGTTTTCTCTAACATTGTCCAATAGTATTCTTTTAAAATGTGAATTTGCGATGGTGTGTTATTAGTGAAGTGTTGTATATGTATGTTTGTCCTAATATATAGTGATATTGAATGCGATTATTTTTCTAGTGTATGTATATATTTTTTATTCCTTGTTGTTATTTTGCGATTTTCCGCATCTTAAAGTATATGCGTATTCCCCGTATTAATTTTTTTTTTAAATCCCCCCGTTTGTGAATGTGTAATGCTTGTGTGCTTTGTTGATTGATTGTTGTTGTGACATTTGCGGCGTGTTATTGTTGTGCATGATGTGGTATGCGTCATATGACCCGAGCTGTGCGTATTCTCGCGAGATCGAGTGTTAGTTGAAAAAAGCTATTTTTTTTCCTTTCCCATTGATCTCTATGGGAGACTGGTCTTACGCGGGCAGTATTACGCGTGTGACATACACGCGTTAGGAGCATCGTTAGATGGTCTGTTTTGAACTCTAAATACCGGAGTCAAACAAAGCCGTGCGTTAGACATAAAACACGCGTGGCGTTAGCAACCCATCTACCGCCGAACTCCAAATCTAGCCGATAGTTAGCGGTGTTGTGGCTGCATGATGTAGTTATATGACTACATTTGAATTGGCTGTAAATCAAGTAGTTTCCCTTTAGAGAAATGTATCCATTTAAGACCAATTCAACTTTTAAAAATGGGAGCTATCAGTTTAAGAAAAATGTTGCAGCGATGGCTAAGCTAAAGTAAAGATGTATAATGGGCCAGTAGGGTTTGTGATTGCTTCTATATTATAAACCTTTATAAATATTCAAGAATAGATGTTTGTGATTACTTTAAAGGGACACTAAACCCAATTTTTTTCTTTCACGATTCAGATAGAGTTTGCAATTTTAAGAAACTTTCTAATTTATTCCTATTATCAATTTTTCTTTGTTCTCCTGCTTTCTTTATTTAAAAAGCAGGAATGTGATGCATAGGAGCCGGCCCATTTTTGGTTGAGAACCCGGATTATGCTTGCTTATTGGTGGATAAATGTAAGCCTCCAATAAGCAAGCTCTATCCATGGTGCTGAACCTAAAATGGGCTGGCTGCTAAGATTTACATTCCTGCTTTTAGAATAAAGATAGTAAGAGAACAAAGAAAAATTGATAATAGTAAATTAGAAAGTTGATTAAAATGTCATGCTCTATCTGAATCATGACAGAAAAAAAAATGGGTTCAGTGTCCCTTTATCTGATGTATAAGGAGGAGGTTTGTGGTCAATAAAAAATATTTTATCTAAAATTAAAAATAATTATTGAAGGTTTTCACTTTATTTTAAAGTGAAAAATAATTACTGACATTTGCTGAGTATTTTAGTTTTTTATCATATAAAGCTAACCAGTTATTCAAAGCTGCTCCAAGCACAGCCCGGGTGACATCACATGGCTATGTAAATTAGCCATGCGGTCCTGCACCAAGGTGTAATATATCCGTCTCTCTCACGTAAACAGTGGAGATCTATTTGTTTTTTTGTCTGTACTATGATTGGTCCTAAGCATATGATGTAATAAGGGGAGGGAGCCATAGACCTGTTAAGTTATTCATAATAATGGTGATTCAGGTGGGGCCATGCTAACTATATCATGCAGTGTCTTTATGTCACATTATGAGTATTTGTGGTGTATTCTACACTGTGTGCAGAATTATTAGGCAAATGAGTATTTTGACCACATCATCCTCTTTATGCATGTTGTCTTACTCCAAGCTGTATAGGCTTGAAAGCCTACTACCAATTAAGCATATTAGGTGATGTGCATCTCTGTAATGAGAAGGGGTGTGGTCTAATGACATCAACACCCTATATCAGGTGTGCATAATTATTAGGCAACTTCCTTTCCTTTGGCAAAATGGGTCAAAAGAAGAACTTGACAGGCTCAGAAAAGTAAAAAAATAGTGAGATATCTTGCAGAGGGATGCAGCACTCTTAAAATTGCAAAGCTTCTGAAGCGTGATCATCGAACAATCAAGCGTTTCATTCAAAATAGTCAACAGGGTCGCAAGAAGCGTGTGGAAAAACCAAGGTGCAAAATAACTGCCCATGAACTGAGAAAAGTCAAGCGTGCAGCTGCCAAGATGCCACTTGCCACCAGTTTGGCCATATTTCAGAGCTGCAACATCACTGGAGTGCCCAAAAGCACAAGGTGTGCAATACTCAGAGACATGGTCAAGGTAAGAAAGGCTGAAAGACGACCACCACTGAACAAGACACACAAGCTGAAACGTCAAGACTGGGCCAAGAAATATCTCAAGACTGATTTTTCTAAGGTTTTATGGACTGATGAAATGAGAGTGAGTCTTGATGGGCCAGATGGATGGGCCCGTGGCTGGATTGGTAAAGGGCAGAGAGCTCCAGTCTGACTCAGACGCCAGCAAGGTGGAGGTGGAGTACTGGTTTGGGCTGGTATCATCAAAGATGAGCTTGTGGGGCCTTTTCGGGTTGAGGATGGAGTCAAGCTCAACTCCCAGTCCTACTGCCAGTTTCTGGAAGACACCTTCTTCAAGCAGTGGTACAGGAAGAAGTCTGCATCCTTCAAGAAAAACATGATTTTCATGCAGGACAATGCTCCATCACACGCGTCCAAGTTACTCCACAGCGTGGCTGGCAAGAAAGGGTATAAAAGAAGAAAATCTAATGACATGGCCTCCTTGTTCACCTGATCTGAACCCCATTGAGAACCTGTGGTCCATCATCAATGTGAGATTTACAAGGAGGGAAAACAGTACACCTCTCTGAACAGTGTCTGGGAGGCTGTGGTTGCTGCTGCACGCAATGTTGATGGTGAACAGATCAAAACACTGACAGAATCCATGGATGGCAGGCTTTTGAGTGTCCTTGCAAAGAAAGGTGGCTATATTGGTCACTGATTTGTTTTTGTTTTGTTTTTGAATGTCAGAAATGTATATTTGTGAATGTTGAGATGTTATATTGGTTTCACTGGTAAAAATAAATAATTGCAATGGGTATATATTTGTTTTTTTGTTAAGTTGCCTAATAATTATGCACAGTAATAGTCACCTGCACACACAGATATCCCCCTAAAATAGCTATAACTAAAAACAAACCTAAAAACTACTTCCAAAACTATTCAGCTTTGATATTAATGAGTTTTTTGGGTTCATTGAGAACATGGTTGTTGTTCAATAATAAAATTAATCCTCAAAAATACAACTTGCCTAATAATTCTGCACTCCCTGTATGTTTGGTGCACATTTTTTATACACTTAGGGCTAGATTACGAGTGGAGTGCTATCGTTTGCATGCAAGTTGAAAGTAAATGCGAACGAGTGAGCGCAATCAGAATTTATGCTAGAATGATTACCGCAACTTCTGAGCTCTGGTTAACTGTTATACAAGTCAAAAAAGTGTCATAAAACACATAAAAAAATATATCATCTATCTGTCTGTCTGTCTGTCTGTCTGATCTATCTATATATCTATCTATATCTATCTATCTATCTATCTATCTATCCATATCTATCTATCTATCTGTCCATCCAAATCTATCTATCTATCTATCTATCTATCTATCTATCTATCTATCTATCTATCTATCTATCTATCTATCTATCTATCTCTATTTATCTATCCATATCTATCTATCGCTATCTATCTATCTATCTATCTATCTATCCTCCATCTATCTAGCTATCTATCTATCCATATCTATCTATCTATCCATATCTATCTATCTATCCATATCTATCTATCTATCTATCTATCTATCTATCTATCTATCTATCTATCTATCTATCTATCCATATCTATCTATCCATCTATCTATCTATCTATCTATCTATCTATCTATCTATCTATCTATCTATCTACACAATATATATTTTAACTCATATAAAACATTTTTTTTTAAATTTATATGAATAATTTTTATCAGGTAGTTTATATTTGAGTGTAACACTTTATTTTATTTTATTTATGTTTGGTGCACATTTTTTTAACACTTAGGGCTAGATTACGAGTGGAGTGCTATCGTTTGCACGCAAGTTGAAAGTAAATGCGAACGAGTGAGCGCAATCAGAATTTATGCTAGAATGATTACCGCAAGTTCTGAGCTCTGGTTAACTGTTATACAAGTCAAAAAAGTGTCATAAAACACATAAAAAATACAATGAAAAGTTCAGTTACACACATAATAACACTAATAAAAAATATATATAAAAAAAGGCAATAAAAAGTTATAAGTGCTCAAAGATATGAGAATCATATACAAACATATATATCATTTCAATCCTCCGTTTGTGTGAGCTGGCGACTGTTATTTATTTATTATTTTCAAAACAAAGCTCCATTAAAGTCTATGGGGAAATACGATTGATTATTTTTTTGTGCAAGGATGTGACCGGGAGTGTGCAACATTTTTACTTGACTTGTAATATGTGATCAACAGGGCGCACAATGGAGTTGAACGCAGATAAAGCACTTGAGGAGCACAAATTTGCACTCCACTCGCAATCTAGCTCTTAGACTTTATGCAGGGTCTTCAGTCTTGCTAACCTAATGAGCGCATATTTTGTTTCCGCTTGAGCGTACTTTTAACTTGTAATATAAGCGCAGGTTAGCGAGGTCGCGATATTGCTTATTGCAACTTGCGCTACTTGTAATCTAGCCCATAAATGTTTTTGTCTGTGTATAGTGTGTGTATGTATGTATATGTATACACACAAACACACATGTACATACATAGACAGTGTTCTCCACAGAAACATTTGCTAGCTTGGTGGCACTATGAAGTAGCAGGTGGGGCAGTGTAATACTTTGTGATATTGTAACTTTTTCTGTTAGTTAGGAAAGATGAAAATATATCAATGATACGGATATTTATATGAGTGTATGTCTGTCCATTTATGTATGCATGAGTGTGTAGACATTCTTCCGAAAGCTTGTCATCTTATAAATGTATAGTTAGTCCAATAAAAAAGTATCATTGCTCAATGCAATACTCTTGTTATTTTGATATCTATCTATCTATCTATCTATCTATCTATCTACAAGACCGACCCCAACACCTAATACATGTCGCACTCCCATATCGCCGGCTTCTCTACCGCTCCCTCTGTGTCGGATCTCAATGGACTCGGCTCAGGCTCCGAGCTGTGACATAGAAACCGGCTTCTCTTCTCTTCAGTCGCCGCTGTATGTGTTACAATCCAAAGCTTGTTCACATGGGGCGAGTGATGTCACTTCTGGGCTGGGCTTAAAAATTGCATACTCTCGCGTTTTTTAAATCACGGCGGTTAATCACAGTTTAAAACCGCATATGCGGTTAATCGTACAGCCCTTTATATATATATATATATATATATATATATATATATATATATATATATATATATATATATAAATAAAGTGTGATGGTATATGGTATAATGGCTTTTTCTCTATCAAATCTTTCCAATATAGGGTTAACTAAGAACACCCACAATTTAAATTTGCATTTTAAATTTTATTTTTTGGAGTTGATAAGTTTTAAACTGCAATGGAATAGCTCATTAACATTTGTATCAATATGTGTTTGTTAAAGGGACACTGAACCCAAATTTTTTCATTCGTGATTCAGATAGAGTATGCAATTTTAAGCAACTTTCTAATTTACTCCTATTATCATTTTTTCTTCGTTCTCTTGCTATCTTTATTTGAAAAAGAAGACATCTAAGCTTTTTTTGGTTCAGTCCACTGGACAGCACTTTTTTATTGGTGGATGAATTTATCCACCAATCAGCAAGGACAACCTAGGTTGTTCACCAAAAATGGGCCTGCATCTAAACTTACATTCTTGCATTTCAAATAAAGAGAATAAAGAAAATTTAATAACGAGTAAATTAGAAAGTTGCTTAAAATTTCATGCTCTAGGAGGATCCGGTTCCGGTGGAGGAGGAGCTACACAGCAGTGGCTCAGTTTGGTTCTCCAGTCTGTTGGAAATTGGCGGTGATTCCCTCGCGCTAACCCCCTGCTTTGGGGCTTACCTTTGACAGTTACATCATCTACTCCGGAACCCTAAGCAGTGGTCTACCATCCCACCGCTTTAACTCTCAGCTACTTTTTTTTTTACTTTTCCTTTGTCTCACATAAGTACTAACTTGGCGTCTGCTTACTCACTAACAGACCCAATTCTACATTCTTTTACAGACAGCCCTACTCTGTCAGCCTGCTTCCGTCTGCAATACCAAGAACTCTAACGGACTTTTGACCCTCCCCCCTCTCTGCACTTTTTTGTTACCTCTCCCGGCGAGCTTCACATCGGTCTGTCTGCTTCTGGCCGCAGCCCGCCCGGCGGGTCTTGTTGTGGTGGGCTCGTCCCTCTCCCCTCCCCACCGGCTGCTGCGCGGGGGGGAGACGGGCTTGGATATCTGTGTGGCTCCGCTGGCATCTTTTCCTCACGTTGTGACGGCCGCTCGGTGCAGCGCCGCCCACTCCCCCCCCACCGGTGCTGCGAGGGGGGAGTTGAGCGCGGCTCTTGACCTGGAGGTCGTTTTCGTCGGATGACGTCTTCGCTGGCCTGGTTCAGCAATACAGCAAGTGGGAAGCACCCACGGAGCGATACCAACCTAAAGCTACTGCAGGAGGGGGTGAGTTTGAGTCAGCCTGCCTGACGAAGAGCTAAATGAAAAGGTGAATAAGTGAATTGGAAGCAGGTATTGACAGCAATAAGGGCCTGCTTAGTAAATTAAGGGACAACTTATCCTTCATTCATACAAGGAACATTATCAGTTAAAACGTAAAGACTGTGAAAGGCTATTATTAGAAGCCTGGATGAACTGTTGTTTATTTTTTTCAGCCATTAAGTTCCGGGGCTCTTGGAAAAAGCCTCCTTTCCTGTTTTGTCCTAATTTTCTTGTTGTAAATTCTTTTTTTGTCTGAATATTGTCGGCTTCCAAAATATCATTGTCTTTATTGGTATATTTGACAAATTATTTCCTGTTTTTTCTCTCCTTCTCACCCCCAGTTCTTGTTATTACTGTTCTGTTGGAAAACTGATGTCCCCAAGGTCTATTTAATATAATCTGTACTAAGGTTTAACTTATTGGCAATTTAAAGCCCTTATTAAAGGAAAGGTGGAGGGTGAGAGGTGGGAGTGAAGTGGAAGTAAATTGAGAAAGGGTAAATTTGAGCCTGAGCAGGTTAATAAACGAGGGTTTATATTTAAAGTACCTTTTGACTGCCTGCAACATACCTATTTTCTGATGACGTTACTGAAAGGTTTCTGTTAAATTTTGGACTTCTCAGATTAACCTCAAATATTTTCACCCCCCCCAACAAGCATAAACCTAGAATTTAGTCAAATCACACTTCTTGAAACCCTCTACCCTTCGATTCCTCAATCTTTAATAATTTTCCTCATTACATATTCTATTTGGCCCTTCTAGAATAAATCAGGCTACTTACTATACTGACCAAACCTGTCTTTCATTTTTATATAATCTACTCACAATCTATTTGTTACATATGGCTCCCACTTCAAATCTTACTTTATTGTAACTTTTATTATTACTACACTTATTAATCTTAGGGTAAAACCTATAAATTCTATGTTTGAGGATTAAAGGGAAGCCTTACTCTTGGCCTCCCGCCCAATAGAGGCCATTAGTTTAAACTTAGTTTATCTACCTAAAATAGCAGGGAGACTGGGTAAACGAGGAGGGGGAGGGAAGGGAAAGAGAAAAGCATTCTTTTTCTTTTTTCTCTCTTCCTTGCTATAGGCGGTGATTGATGCATAGTTTGCACTTATAGGTTTTCTAGGCCTTATTTTTTCTCAGGCTCTATATTGATTTAAAACAACTCCTTGATTCTGCCCCCCCTTTTTTTTCCGCCCGCCATCGGTTGCGCGACCGAGCCTTACTCACTTCACTGGGCTAGCCCCCTAATTCACCCCTTTTTTTTTTTTTCCCTTGCACACCGATAAGAGATTGGTTCACTGATACTATTGTCTCACTTCCCTCACTTCCCACCTTCACCTCCCCATGATAATATCACACAGTAGGCACGGGCAGGAACTCCCCCAATATCATTTTCCCCCTCCTTCACCATTTTCCTCTTTTTTTGCGCACTATATTGGCACATGGATAAATTTTTTCACCTTCACCCTAAGACTCCCTCGCCAACGATGGCAGCAAGACAAAGAGACAGAAAAGTAAAAAATACTGCAGACACTCTGCCCTGAGTCTCAAACATCCGCCATATCACCTCTTGCACCTGACACCTACAACATGCAAACTCTGGTCACCAAAATTTCAGAGGCGCTGGCACCAAACTTTGATCTACTTAAGGCTGAGATTAAGCAAGACCTTGCATCACTCTCACAAGAAGTCAGGCAATTCACCATTAGAATTGGCGAAGTGTGAACAGAGGGTCTCAGATTTGGAAGACTTAACCACACTCAATACCACTAATTTAGATGCAGTTAACCGATCTATCACTACAATACAGACTAAACTAGAGACCTTGAGAACCGTGCCCGCAGGAATAATATAAGGATAATTGGCATACCAGAGAACGGGCCCCACGAGGACCTAGCTATGTTTGTTCAGAAACAATGCCACAACTTCTTAAACTTCCACCTAACTACCCAAGGATCATAGTTGAAAGAGTCCATAGGCTAGGTAAGCCCAGGCTAGACAACAAAGGGAATTACAGGCCTAGGCCGGTATAGCGAAACTCCTGAATTTTCAGGATAAAGTCACATTGCTACAACTTTTTCGTAAAAATCAACCTATATCCTTTATGGATCGGGGATTCTCCTCTTCCAGGCTTCTCTTCTGAGACGTCCTCCAGGAGGAGAGCCCTTGCCCCAACATGTTCCAAACTTATTCAGCAAGGATATCAGGCCACTATTACCCACCCAGCAAAATTAAAATTGATACTAGGCACAAATACCCATGTCTTTAACTCTTTACCAGAGGCTGAACATTTCCTGAAAGAATCAAACTTGTTAGATAAACAATCATCTGAGTAAAGCAGCTCAATAGCTCCTTCTTAAATTAACTTATGTGCTGTGATGTTTTATTTTTTTCTCCTTTTTGGTTTCCTTCTCTTCTTTCTTTTTCTCTCTGTATCAATAGTAATTGGACTATTGAAAATTTTTTTTTTTTTTTTTTTTTCTTCCTCACCTTCTCATCTTCACTCTCCTCGCCCACCTCTTTTAGGCAGCATTTCATCTCCCTAAACTTTAATGGTAAATTTTTAATTTAGTATCATGGAATGTGGGTGGATTTCCACCCCCATTAAAAGAAAATCCATCCTTATGCATTTGAGAAAATTAAAAACCAACATAGCATTTCTTCAGAGACCCACCCTGAAGAGTCTTTAAAACTCAAGATCTACGTGGGTGAGGGAAATCTTTTTTTCCCCAGTGTTTCGAAGGAGGAGAGGGGTGGCTATATTAATCGGAAAACAATAGATTTAGAGGGTCATTTACAATGAGGCTGACTCTCAGGGCAGGTTTGTTCTGTTAAAGATAAAAATTGGTAAAGAGATTTTCACTCTTTGCAACATCTATGCCCCCAACAAATTGGCCCCAGCTTTCTGGTCTAAAATACAGGCTAAGATTCTTTCCGTGCAAGAGGGTCATCTGGTTCTGGGTGGGAGACTTCAATATGGCTCCTAACTGCCCGTTGGATAGAATGAGACACCCAACAAAATTGCTCAAACAAAAAAGAGATAATCTAGAAGCAAAAATATTTAAATAAATTAAGCAAGAATCTCGCAGTAAAGGACATTGGGAGATGTCAAAAACCCAGATGTCAGAAATTTTACCTGCCTCTCAGAGCCCCACGAAGACTATGTCCAGAATTGACCTACTTCGTTATCAGCGATTCTCTATGCAAATATGAAGTAAAAACAGGCATCCTCCCCATCTTTCTCTCAGATCATGGGTCCAACATACTTGGGAGTTTCAACTGAGTCAGTTTACAAACAAACCTACTCGTTTATTTTTCCCTCATTCCTCACAACGGACTTAAAATTTAAAAACTGGCTTAAAATTAAATTCGAACGAATATGTCCAACATAATTCCCATTGTATGGACTCCCCTCTGCTCTTCTGGGGAGGCAGCGAAGGCTGTCCTCAGAGGTGAAATAATAGCTTACAGTGCAATGAGAGTGAGGAAAATAAGATTGAGAGTAAAAGAAATCACCAACTCAATAATCAAACTCCTACAACTCTTATCTCCTGAATACTCGCCCAGGAATTGGGCAAAATATATTAGAGCCAAGAACATTGGGGGACGCCTTCGCTGTCTTTCGGGAGACACAGAGGGACCTAAAACTTCAAGCCAGGTTATACAGATTTGGGAACAAATCGGGCAAACTGCTTGCCAATCTAGTAAAAAAAGAAAAAAAAATCATCTGGAATAGAAACTATACAACAAGAAGGTAGTCTCTTAAAGAAACCTGTAGAAATTGCCCAAGCGTTTACTACTTATTATCAGGACCTTTACTCACACAAGAGCTCGGATCAGCTTAACGAGAGGCAGTTTTGGCAGAAAATCTCCTATCCTAAAATCACATCTGATCTACTTGAAAATCTCAACGCTCCAATACGGGGAGTCTGAGATAATAAAAATTATTTCAGATCTTCCCCCTAAACATAACACCAGGGTCCAGACGGCCTGCCCAACGAGTTCTATAAAATCATGAAAGACAAGCTAGCCCCCTATCTTAACAATCTTTATAATAGGTATCTATGCTAAGGGAGAGCCAGTCGCTACTTCTTTCACTGCTTCCAATACAATCTTAATGTTGAAAGGGGGAGAAGGATCCTTCACTCAAAGAGTCATATAGACCGATAGCCCTCTTAAACGTAGACTATAAAATCCTAGCTTCCATTCTTGCCATTCGCACTACAGCAACCACTTACTAAAATTATACATCCAGGACCAGCCGGATTCTTATTTAAAAGAAATTCATCGGCAAAAATTAGAGAAGCCCTGATCGTAACTGAATACTTCAAATCAGTCGGGGCGTCGGAGGGCCGGGGGGAGAGGGAGGTTCCTGACTTAGCTATTGTTTCAATCGACGCAGAGAAAGCCTTTGACTCCATTCATTTTGATCATCTTTCACTTTCCTTGGATAAATTTGGATTCAAGGGCGAATTTATAAGATTTATTTTAAAATCTATACAAAGATCCATATACAAGATGATTGTCACAACAATATTTCTCCACAGATAACCCTCGGAAGAGGGAGCCCGACAGGGGTGCCCCCTTTCCCCCCTGCTCTTCGATGTCTCAATAGAGCCTTTGGCGATCATGGTCAGACAACAACTGCCCGGATAAGAAATTGGTGATCAAGTCATAAATAATAGCGCTCTATGCAGACAATGTTTTACTCTATCTTTCAGACACCCAGTTTAGTATTCCAAAATTCTTAGATATCTCTATTAGATTTGGATCTTTCTCATGGCTATAAGATTAACCAAGCAAAATCTGAGTTATTATGGCTAAGGAAGAATAAAAACTCTCTTCCCAATATCCCTTTAGAGCCTGGCAACAGATTCCTTCCGTTTATCTGGTATCTTCTAATTGCCTCGAATCCAACGAGCTCTACGATCTTTAATATTACCCCCAATTCTAAACATCTTAAGGGAGAGAACTTAAAACTGGCAGGGGCCTCCCATTATCTATCTCTGGTCGGATAGCCCTTTTTAAAATGGTTTTTACTACCAAAACTCCTTTATGGATTACAGAATATACCCCAATATTATTACTGGAGAGGGATGTGCGCCTACTTAACAGCGCACTCAGCTAAGGTTATCTGGCAGGGGAGGAAGTACCAAGGATATCCCTAAAGAAACTATCACTTTCAAAAGAAAACGGAGGCCTTGCCCTGCCTAACATTCGTCTTTACAATTATGCTTTCCTGATGCGAGTAATAGCTGATTGGATCTCTAATAGTAACTATGTAACTAACAATCTATTAGAGGGCGCCATAAGTCATCCGTACATCTTGTCAGCATAATTCACGTCCTCCTAAAGAACTACCTAAAGAAATTAAAATGTTTAAATCCCTTTTCAATCCAATAAATGCATGGTGGAAAGCAGGGGAACTCCTATCGTCTAAACTGGTAGAAGTCTCACAATATTTACCACTTCGTGGCAATCCGAAATTCCCAGCAGGACTGAGGTCATCTTTATTCAAAATCTGGCATAATCAAGGTTTGGATACCAGTGATAAGTCTATAGATACAGATAGAAAATGCGTTAAATCATTTGAAGAATTAAAAAGGGAATTCAACATCAATAACAAGGATTTTTTCGCATATCTACAAAATAGACATTTTGCCACTGGGCTTATGACAGACTCAGCCTGGATATGGTCTTTGGGAAAACTGGAAGGCTGGTTAGGCATTGTATAAAAGTGGTCATAGATCCATTTCCCCATGCTAACAACTAATTAATTCAACCAAAGCGGATTTGGTGACTCAGAAACTTGCTCTACTATGGAACCAGATGACCCTCCATCACATTATTGACACTAAATTAATTCGCTTATCATCCAGAAAAAGCTCAGGCACTTTGTCAGCCACCTGGCGTGAGTCACACATCAGACTAATACACAATTGGCCTACTTTACCCCCAACAAAGGGAGATAGGATCCGTAATCGTGGGTTAATAAGTGCCCAAAATGCGCACTGACAGCAGCAAATTTAATCCATATGATATGGGGAATGCCCTAAATCAGACACCTGTGGTGGAAGCTAGAATTCTGGTTACCAGAACTCTTAAAATCCCATAACAGGCCTTACAACAGGTACAAATTGTATTTGGGCTCCCAAATCATCTGAACATCAAATAAATGATAACATTGTCCTCCTTTCCATACTAGCTACCAGATATCTTATTTTGAAAAAATGGAAGCTAAGAGTAACGCCATCCCATCCCAGAGATTAAAAATTGGCTTAAAAAAAACAATGACTGTTAGAACAAAGAGACACCAACTTAGATAACGAAGATGATGTTACACAATTTTCAACAAATGGTTCAGTATTCATCAGATCACTCCCGGACATGGAGATAAATGACCTAATTTTTTCCATTCAGGAACTCCGAACTGGGTCCTCTTGGGGGCCTGGTAGAAACTCAGATGAGAAAGTTGATCCACTCTATTTAGAGATACCTGTCATAGATCTTGCCAAGCATAGTTTCCTGATGGGCGGGGGGGAGAGACTTGACAAGGGAGGAGGATTCCCTCTTTCCCCCTTTTTTTTTTTTTTTTTTCTTTCTCTCTTCTCTCTTTTCCCTTATCTTTTCCCTTCTTTCCTTATTTTTTACCTAAGATAGGTTGTATAAGTTTTAAAACTAACAAAATGTTCAAGTATGAATATAAATTTACCTTTTTCCACTGTTCAAAATATTTAAACTGCGTCCTGCGTGACGCAATAGATTGTAGTGGTCCGAAATTGTAAGACCATAATTGGGGAAAATGGTATGTATGGCGTATTTTGTTGGAATTATTTTTTCTTCTGCTAAATAAATAAAAAAAAAAAATATTTTCATGCTCTATCTGAATCACGAAAGAAAACAATTTGGGGTCCAGGTGTCCCTTTAAGCTATAAAGGAACTGATTTTATAAAAGTGTGATACAAAATATATATACTACAAATCAGTTATAGTTATAATTATAAACACATACAGTATGTAATATTATATTAATGACAGACTGATGTAAAAAAGTAGTCATATACCTTTAGAAATGTACACAGATGATACACATTCCATTGATTACCCAGAATCCTTTTTAATGGAGCCAAGTTTGTTTTTACTTTGTTCCTGGCAAAGTGCCTTACAGGCTGGAAACGCGTCTGACTGTTTTGCACTGTCGGGTTTACCTGAGCCGGGTGTAACACCCTGTTACATTTAATGCCTATTTTGCAATAAAGCAGTGATTTTACTTTGATAATTATCTTTACAGTTTGACCTCACCTGGCAAGGAAATATATTGTTTGTTCTGACTACATGATCCTAGTAAGCTGGTTAATTTTGATAGGTGATTGCCGATTTCTAGCACTGCATCTTTTGCAGGAGCAACGCTAGCAACATCAGTGAATTATATGTAGACAGAAAAGGGATCTTACATTTACAAAATAATGGGGGGGTTTGCACTGTAAAAGCTGTACTCAATTGGGGGCCAATTTATCAATGTCTGTCCGACATGATACGCTGTAGCATATCATGTCAGACAGACATCACTGAATGCTGACAGGCATACGTGTCGGCATTTACATTGCACAATCAGGTCTGGTGAACTGCTTGTGCAATGCCGCCCACTGCAGCTTCACGGCAGGGGGTGTCAATCAAAGGGGGTGTCAGAGGCGGCGGACCAATTATGAGTAGCGATCTTAAGACCGCTGCTTCATAACTGCTGTTTCCGGCGAGCCTGGAAACAGGGGCATGAGGGTTCAGGCCCTTGATAAATTGGCCCCAGGGTGTCTAAATTTATTCTTGGGAATTGTGCAATGAAAATTGTATTCCATTACATCTTGCTTGCTTAAAGAATAGTCTAATCAAAATTAATCATTCATGATTGAGATAGAGCAGGCAATGGAATAAAATATAGATATCCCCTTGAAAAATATTGAAGTATACAGTAAAATACTTATCCCCACTGATCAATAGAGGACCACTCTTGGACCCCTAACTATAGATGTGAACTAAGAGGGGGAATTCCAGGGGAAAGAGAACAAGAAGGGCCACTCTTAGACCCAAGAGAATAATATAGGATGTTGCTAAATGTTTACACAAAGGAGAGCAAGATACAAAAAGAATGGAAACAAAATATATAATACATGCACCTACAATGTAATATTGATGTATCTGACATTAGCGTTTGGAAATCTAGGTATACCACTCAATGGAAATGAAACCTGTTGTTCAGGATCAACATGATACTTTGATATATGGAAAAAGAAATATGCCAACTAGAAATCCATATATATAGGAGCTGGGGGCATATATGGGAAAATTAAAGCTTATTGCAAGCCAACTCTAACTGTTGCTCCACTAGATACTCACTTTATATACAAGTCTCTGTTTGTCATAAAATGATCTCCTAATTACCAGTAAGAGACATATACATATACCTATGACTACAATGGCATTAAATGACATATAGTTTCCTATTCTTCTGACTTATAAGAGCCTCTTGGAACAGGGGGGCATTAAATATAGCTTGGATAACATGTGGGGTAACATGAGATATAAGCATAAAGACAATTGGTTACCAAGTAGGCATAAACCATTTAATACTTTATAAATAATGCAATGCAGACATAGAATACCTAGATCTTACTACCCCAAACCTAAAGAAGGATGCATAAATAATTTTACATATAGCATAAAAATAAAGCTCAATTGCTATAAACCCACAGAGCAGACCAGAGAAAAATAAGGAAATATATGTTGGAGCAGACCTCAGATATTCAAGCTTTCCTAGCCATTATCATTAGATAAAGAGGTACTAAAAAAAAAGTGTAGTATTAGGGGGGCCACATTAGATAAAACCCACTAAGTGCTAGGATGTTAATGTACAGTAGTTAACGACTATAGAGTAACTTGGTCATCTAGCTGCCAATGTGTCTTAGCATATTCAGGCCGACTCACGTTTTTGGGCTCTGACAGGAATTGGATAGAAAATTTGACTTCTATGCTTGAAAACCTTAACCCTGGAGAATGAGCCTTCCTTGGTTACTGATCAATACTGTGTTGTAGTTGTGAGATCCATCAGCCGATAAGTCCTTTTCTTGGTCAGTCATGGGGACGACCACCTTTCTTGTAGGCCATATGTAGAAATGTGTAGTTCCATGCCACTTGCCGTCTCCCTCACTTGCTGCGGTGGATTTTGCGGCCCTGGGGCCATCAACCCCCGCAAGAGTCTCACATTGTCTGGGGTTTAATTTTGAGTAAGGTCATCCCTCCTCGTGCGTAGACAGATGATTGTCCAGGGTTATCTGTTGGTTCTCTTACCCGCCTTTAGGTTCTCCACTCAAGAAAAAGGGTCTGTTTGCTGTGGCTCAGAGGCTTCTATTGAAATTAACCTCAGCTCCTCCATGTGTATAGGTTGTGGTGATCAGAATGCTTGCTTGATCTCCGGTAAAAACTGTAGTCTATAGCCTGCTAGCAATTCAGCTAATTCCACGAAAAGATGAGAAGAGCTTTTCATACTTGAAAATAGAAGATTATGTATGTTATGAGTGACAGCGCACTGTTATACCCCGTTTACCTGAGGGGGGTGGTGGAGGGTTGAACACATCTCCTTGTCAAGGCTACCACAAGCCTCAATGCTCTGGATTGGTCAGAGGGCGCAGGTCCTTTCAATATTTGTTGTCGGTAGACACAGTTGGTTCTACTGAGTTTCAGAAGCTCAAAGTGAAGGGTGAAATTATCCAAAGTCCGCTGTTAAGTGGCAAATTAACAGCAGCCGACACACAGCTACCGATTTTGCGTCCATTCAAGGTGCTGCCCAGAGACACACCAACTAAATCTTGAAAGTTTAAATTTTGACTAGACTATTCCTTTAAAGGGACATAATACTCATATGCTAAATCAATTGAAAGTGATGCAGCATAACTGTAAAAAGCTGACATGAAAATATCACCTGAACATCTCTATGTAAAAAGGGAAATTTCTTCAGCTCACCAGAGTAAGTGCTCTCTGGACAGTTAGAGCTGCTGTAAAGCTGCAAGTTGAAAACAAAAAAACCCCCCCACAATCAGCTGTGCTGAGGTCTTACATTGCTTTGCTCATTAGATTTCAGGTAAATGTCATGAGATTTCCCAGTAAGCTTCCTTAAACTGAATAAGAAAAAAATATGACTGTGCCTGCACATGCCAGATGCACACTTCCTCGCAAGTCCTTGGACTAAAGTTCCTTTACAATTGAGCTGAACATCTTCCTTTTTTACATAGAGATGTTCAGGTGATATTTTCTAGTCAGCTTTTTACATCTATGCTGCATCACTTTCAAGTGCTTCATCATTTGTGTATCACGTCCCTTTAAAAATAACCAATCCAAACACTCAAACGTACACACATGCATACATGAACTGCATAAACACATAGATGTCCATAAAAAATACTAGACATGTGCGGTTCGATTCGTTCCTAATCGAAATTCGGACGAATTTGTTAAATTCGGAGATTCGGATCGATTCGAATTTCCGAATTACGGTAGTACCGAATCTACCGAATAAATCCGAATTAGTTCGGATTTATTCGGTAAATTCGGATGGCCATGGATTACACTAGTATTGTACAGTATATTAGCTTATATCACTCTGCTATGGGTTACACCTAATATACAGTATATAATACTTGTCTAATACACAGCACATCCCACCTAACACATACCGAAATTCCGAATTTCCGAACCGAATCCAGCCATATTTATTCGAATCCGAATGAATCCGAAACAAATTCATTCAAATCGAACCGAACCGAAATTCGAAAAAATCCGAATCGATCCGAACCGAAACAAATTTTTCGATTATGCACAAGTCTAAAAAATACAAACATACATGCAAAGGCACACAAATATATTTCACCCTGACAGATGCACTTCTATACATTTTTTGCAAACAGACTGATGCGTTCTCATTCTCACTGAAACAGATGCTTTCTCATACATCATCACACTGACAAGATGAACTTCCGTATACTGAAATAAGTGCTTACATAATGATGCTTCACACTGAGCAGGTCTATAGACAATATTCCTACTGATAGAAGACAGGTATGTGGCAGTTTTATGATACTATAGATTTTAAGTATAACAATGGAAAAAAAGCAGATATTTTAAGTATGCAAGCAAATTGGGGTTTATGACAGTTTCACAGCAATTTTGAAAGTGGTATAATAGTCCCAATCAGCTCTTGCGGATCATTTGCCGTCTCAAGACATATGGATGATTATTGTAACATACGCTCTATTAAAATCACATTTTCTTTCAAATTTCAGCACATCTAAAGTGAAATGCATTGTTTCTGTACAGTGAAAACAGTCAACTTTAATTGTTTATTTAAGCTGACATTTAAAAGCTATACATCAAAATTAGATGTAAATGTAATAAGCAAACACCTTAAATCAATTGATGTGCAGAACAAGAAAGTAGGTTTCACCGACATTAAGCAACTCATTTCCATTTTACTGCTGAAACCATCGCACATCAGGTCTAATAAAACACAGAAAGGAAAACAAGTCATCTTGCTACATGCATTTTTTCCTGTAAAACTAGCAATAAGCCAAATAATAATTTCAGTTTTCAGAATGCAGCCTCCAGCTTCTAAGATTTATTGCTCATTGTGTTTCTTCAATCAAGTGCATTATAAGCAATCCTTCAATGTAGTTAAACTATTTTTTTTTAACAAATGATTGCGCTGATGGCTCTAACAAATGAGTTTGCTACCTAAATGTAACTCATTTTAATTCACTGGGAGCAAGAATTGCTGCAGGATTAAACCTGTATGCTTTTACATGTCCAAGCATTCTTTTTTATTGTTTTCATATTCTATGCTGAATGTTTCAAACCATCCTTGTCAGGGACAGCTATAGACAGACATTCTATGCAAGATGTAGATGTACAACACAATTGGTCACCAACAAACATATATTTAAAAAGCTTGATGCAGAAATATCTATGTGATGGGTTCAGCGTCCCTTACCATGAAGTTAAACCTAATTTTTTTTCTTTCATGATTCAGATAGAACATGAAATTGTAAGCAACCTTTTAATTTACCCCTACTATTAATTTTTCTTCGTTCTCTTGCTATCTTTATTTTAAAAGCATGAATGTAAATCTTAGCAGCCAGCCTATTTTAGGTTCAGTACCATGGATAGTGCTTGCTTATTGGAGGCTTACATTTACCCACCAATAAGCAAGCATAACCCAGGTTCTCAACCAAAAATGGGCCAGCTCCTATGCATCACATTCCTGCTTTTTAAATAAAAAGATAGCAAGAGAACGAAGAAAAATTGATAATAGAACATGCAATTTTAAGCAACTTTCTAATTTACTCCTATCTGAATCATGAAAGAAAAAAATTGGGTTCAGTGTCCCTTTAATGTCATTGATTCTTATTTTAGTTACTCTACATTCTCACATATATTATATGTTTTTCACCACACACTTTGGGCTAGATTTCAAGTGGCGCACTAAAGTTAGTGCGTGCAATATAAATTTGTGCTTGCTGGGTTAAGAAGACTTTGCATAAAGGGTTACTGCTAAAAAAGAAAGTTGCATTAAACTCAACATAAATACATTAAAATAAAGTGTTACACTCAAATGATTGGAGTACGTACTCCATTCATCAGCCAATCGGATTGAACTTGAATCTGATTGGCTGATTCAATCAGACAATCAGATTTTTCTACCTTAATTCCGATTGGCTGATAGAATCCTATCAGCCAATCGGAATTCGACGGACAACATCTTGGATTACGTCATTTAAAGGTACCTCATTCCTCGTTTAGTCTTCGTGCCGGATGGATACTCCACGGCGGAGGAGCGAAGAAAGAAGATTGAAGATGCCGCTTTGCTTGAAGACATCACCGGATGGGAGAAAACATCGCCGGATGGAAGAAGACTTCACTGCCGCTTGATTGAAGACATCGCCCGGATGGAAGAAGACTTCACTGCCGCTTGATTGAAGACATCGCCCGGATGGAAGAAGACTTCTCTGCCGCTTGATTGGACATCGCCCGGATCGGATGAAGAGTTCGGCCCGGCTGGGTGAAGACAAGGTAGGGAGATCTTCAGGGGGGTATTGTTAGGTTTTTTTAAGGGGGGTTTGGGTGGGTTTAGAATAGGGCTATGTGGGTGGTGGGTTGTAATGTTGGGGGGTGGTATTGTGTTTTTTTTTACAGGCAAAAGAGCTGTTTTCTTTGGGGCATGCCCCTCAAAAGGCCCTTTTAAGGGCTGGTAAGGTAAAAGAGCTGTGAACTTTTTACATTTAGACTAGGGCAGGGAAATTTTTTTATTTTGGGGGGCTTTATTATTTTATTAGGGGGCTTAAAATAGGTGTAATTAGCTTAAAAATCTTGTAATATTTTTTGTAATTTAGTGCTTGTTTTTTTTTGTAATTTAGTTTAGTTTATTTTATTGTATTTTAGTTTAGATATTTGTAGTTTATTTAATTTATTGATAGTGTAGGTGTATTTGTAACTTAGGTTAGGATTTATTTTACAGGTAAATTGGTAATTATTTTAACTAGGTAGCTATTAAATAGTTAAGTATTTAATAGCTATTGTACCTAGTTAAAATAAATACCAAGTTACCTGTAAAATAAATATAAACCCTAAAATAGCTACAATGTAATTATTAATTACATTGTAGCTATCTTAGGGTTTATTTTATAGGTAAGTATTTAGATTTAAATAGGAATATTCTAATTAATAATATTGATATTAATTAGATCTATTTTAATAAGAATTTAGTTAGGGATGTTAGAGTTAGATAGGGTTATTATACTTAATATATATATAATATAATAACAATATTAACTATATTAACCCTAATATAATTAGGGTTGATATAGTTAATATATATAATATAATAACTATATTAACTATATTAACCCTAATATAATTAGGGTTAATATAGTTAATATAGCTGGCGGCAGTGTAGGGGGATTAAATTAGGGGTTAATATTTTTAAAATAGATGGCGGCGGTGTAAGGGGCTCACTTTAGGGGGTAGGTAAGGTAGATGGCGGCAAAGAACCTAGGTTCTAGCTGCTGATTGGTGCCTGCAGATAGGGTTTAATAACTTTATTAGGTGGCGGCGAGGTCCGGGAGCGGCGGTTTAGGGTTAATTCATTTTTTATTGTTAGGATAGTGAGGGGGGATAGCGGATAGAGGGTTAGACATGTCGGGCTATGTTTAGGAGGCGTGTTAGATAGTACGGGAGATTTAATAACTTTAGTCAGGTTTTGTAGGCGCCGGCAGTTTCTAAAGTGCCGTAAGTCACTGGCGACTCCAGAAATGTGTGCTTACGCAGATTTCTGGACATCGCTGTTTTGTCAGACTTACGGCACTTTAGCCTCTGACGGCGCCGTATATAGGATAGCTCGAGTTGCGAGCTGAAACTACGGGCGGCGGGGGTTCCCTCGCTTGCGCCGCAAACTACGATCTTTATCGGATCGCGCCCTAGATGGCAGCACTATTTCCTGCAATATAATGCTCATGATGCCTACCAAGATATCTCTTTAAAACAGAATATCAATGGTAATTAAGCACATTTGATAATAGAAGTAAATTGATTATCTTTTTTTAATGGCATGGTCTGTCTGAATCCCAAAAGAGAATGTTTGGACTTCATATAGCTTTAATATAAAGGGTTTTTGCCACTGTGTTAACAGTACCAGCACCATATAACAATGATCTCACAGAGGATTTGCTAAATAAACATCAGCACAGAAAATATGTTCACTAGAAAATATATGATTTATAAATACCACTAAATAAGCAGAGTAAGTGTTAAACAAAACACATACAGGGGGTTGTATCTTAATTACAATATGTGAGGAAAGCTGTAATGCACTCTACCAGGCTAATAGGAGGCTGGGTAAATTTAAATGGACAGTGTACTGTAAATCTTTCTCCCTTTTAATGTGTTCACAATAATCTTTGTTACCTGTGGTATTAACCCCATTAGCTGCTGTAACTTTTAGACAAAAATTGCCAAAATACTGGATAATGTTTAGCATTTTTGATATCACTCCATTTAAACAGAAATAGGAGGCTTGTTTTTTTTTATTATTTATAGGACAGGCATACAAAGAGTATATAAATACAAAGTAGATTGCCATACAGCACAAAATGTATTATATACAGTCCAACTTAGTACAAGAAACAGTATAGTTAATTTTTTAGGAACTAGATGACAAATAAAGATGGCAGTATTAATACAAGTACCTGTTCATGGGGGAAACCTTCCAAAATTAACATATAAGGCCACTCTTGGACCTTAATGGGACATGAACACAAAAAACATAATTTATGTAAGAACTTACCTGATTAATTCACTTCTTTCATATTAGCAAGAGTCCATGAGCTAGTGACATATGGGATATACATTCCTACCAGGAGGGGCAAAGTTTCCCAAACCTTAAAATGCTATAAATACACCCTCACCACACCACAATTCAGTTTAACGAATAGCCAAGAAGTGGGGTGATAAGAAAGGAGCGAAAGCATCAAAAAAATAAGGAATTGGAATTAATTGTGCTTTATACAAAAAAATCATAACCCACCACAAAAAAGGGTGGGGCCTCATGGACTCTTGCTAATATGAAAGAAATTAATTTATCAGGTAAGTTCTTACATAAATTATGTTTTCTTTCATGTAATTAGCAAGAGTCCATGAGCTAGTGACATATGGGATTATAAAATACCCAAGATGTGGAACTTACACACAAGAGTCACTAGAGAGGGAGGGATAAAATAAAGACAGCCAATTCCGCTGAAAATGAATCCCACTACCCAAATCAAAAATGTTTCAAGTTTTTTAATGAAAAAAAAAACTGAAATTATAAGCAGAAGAATCAAACTGAGACAGCTGCCCTGAAGTACCATTCTACCAAAACTGCTTCTAAAGAAGAGAAAACATCAATAATGGTAGAACATAGTAAAAGTATGCAAAGAAGACAAGTACATTGCTTTGCAATCTGATCAACAGAAGCTTCATTCTTTAAAAAGCCCAGGAAGTAGAAACTTACCTAGTAGAATGAGCCGTAGAATCTAGCACAAACATACTTCACCACCTACATTGGAGGCAAAGTTTGTAAAACTGAATTGTGGGTGTGGTGAGGGGTGTATTTATAGGCATTTTAAGGTTTGGGAAACTTTGCCCCTCCTGGTAGGAATATATATCCCATACGTCACTAGCTCATGGACTCTTGCTAATAACATGAAAGAAATGTTCTTTTATGATTTGGTTAGAGAATACAATTTCAAACAACTTTCTAATTTACTTCTATTATCTAACTTGTTTCATTCTCTTGTTATCATTTGTTGAAGGAGCAGCAATGCACTACTGGTTTCTAACTGAACACATGGGTGAGCCAATGACAATCGCTACATATCTGCAGGCACCAATCAGCAGCTAGAACCTAGGTTCTTTGCTGCTCCCGAGCTTACCAAGATAAACCTTGCAGCAAAGGATAACAAGAGAAGGAAGCAAATTAAATAATAGAAGTAAATTGGAAAGTTGTTTAAATTGATATTCTCTATCTGAATCATAAAATAAACATTTTAGGTTTCACGTCCCTTTAAGTATATGAACATGAATAAATGTAGGAAAGGCTATAATGGATTGAGGAGACCACTCTTGGATCTCATTATGGTACTTCAGGTTTAACAAGTATCCAGCATAAGAACAGTTATGTTTGAAACAAATTTAGATAACTTGTTTTGAGTCTAGATTAACAAACAGATATAGGTAGCTGATAAAGAGGGGAGGGGGAATTTACTATGTTAGTGGAAACTGGCAAATTATTTTCTGCTGTATGATAAATTGATCCGCTATATAAAAGGGGTCTCTGAGATTTTTGCCCTTTACTCCCCAGCCCACAGCTAAACTTCTGATAAACGGAACCCTCTCAGTCCCTTTCACAATAAACTAATGGCACACGTCAGGGTTGCCCACTTTCCCCCCTCCTTTTCGCATGGTTTATTGAAACCATAGCGACAAAAATACGGCAAAACCCTCTCATTAAAGGCATACAGATTGGCTCACAGTCATACGTCCTCTCGCTCTTTGTGGATGACATTTTGTTTTCACTTACTAGCCCAGATTCCTCAATCCCCCCACTGTTACAAGAATTTCAGTTATTCCATTCTTTATCTAACTTTAAGATTAACTCCTATAAGTCAGAGGTCCTTAATATTAATTTGGATGATTCTAACCTTCTTATGGTTAAAAAAGTTACCCCCTTTACATGGTGTAATCACACACTTCGTTATCTAGGAGTTGAACTAGCTTTAACAGTAGATGATACATTTACAAGTAATTATGAATTAATTAAAAAAACTATCGTTAGAGATCTCTCTTCGTGGTTATCTAAAAGGTTATCATGGTCGGGTAAAATAAATGTCCTTAAAATGAATATATTCCCCAGATTGTTATACATTTTACAAACCCTACCAACTCCACTCCCTAAAACCTATATCCCAAGCATACAAAAGGCGTTCAGCGATTTTTGTGTGGAATAGGAAATCACCAAGAATTAACGCCAGTATTATGCAAACACCTAAAATACAAGGAGGATTGGGTATCCCCAATATATCCTTATATCGACAAGCAATCTTCCTACAAAGAATTGTCGACTGGCATATACATTATAACCATAAAAGATGGGTGCAACTAGAACATTCCATTGCAGATATCGCACACTTGGGTAGACTGTGCTGGAGCTCGGAAAAAACTAGCGCATAGGCTAGTGAATAGCTCTCCACCGACAATTGAGACGTTTGCTGTATGGGAACATATACTATCTAAATTTATGATGATCTCATCGAAGCCATCTCCTCTTATGTTCCTTATAGAGAATGGTCAATTCACAATAGGAAATACTGCCATAATAAACACAATAGATACTAATATCCGAGATTTATCAATTTACATGTTAACATCCTGGGAGCAACTCCTATCTCAGACAGACCTTTTGGACAGAGGCTACTCTCACTTCCACAACTGGTTTAATTACCATAGAGTTTATAGATTTATTTCACAACATGCACAACGTAGAAACATGATCAGACCGCTAACAAACTTTGAATCTCTATGTACACGCACTCCACCAATCACTCATACTTTATCAATGATTTATAAAATTTTAACTACAAAACCACCTGGGTATGTCCCGGGTTATTTTGAAAGATGGGAAAATGACTTGGGAATTATTATTCTTCCCCAAACTTGCACAACTATTTGCCAGAACATTATTAGAACGTCAATATCATTGTCAATGGTCAAAATTAACTTAAAAATTCTACACCGTTGGTACCTTACACCTAAGAAAATACATAGGTTATTTCAACATCGATCTGATCAGTGTTGGAGATGTGGCCATAAAGGCAGCGGTCTGGCACATATGTTGTGGTGGGGCAATTATATCCAAACCTTCTGGAGATTGATTATAGCAGAAATAGAATCAATCCTAGAAATTCAATTTCCTTTAGATCCTTTGATTTGGCTAGGTGTAAGACTCCCAAAGTAAAATATAAACCTCATAGACATTTATTCAACATACTGTCGAACAGTGTTAAGTTCTTAATAGTAAAGAATTGGAGAGTTTCAGAATTTCTATATTAAAAACAATAAGATGAAAGTGTACGCGGAGATGCTGGCCACTTGGGAATTTTATATTAAACATACAGCCCATAACCTAGCAAATCCAATACTATAATATTTTGATGTGGTTTTGATCCCAGTAGATGGATGTGTCACGAATTGAAATACACAATTGAGAAAACTCCTTTACCTTCTCTTCCCCTCTACTTTTCTTTTAACTGCCCTTTTTCTTATATTTTTCTTCTTACCCTCATATATATTTCATATTACTTGTGAATAAACAGAAAGGGGTAGCTTTATTTATTTTAT
The DNA here is from genome assembly GCF_027579735.1 of Bombina bombina. Lineage (NCBI taxonomy): Eukaryota > Metazoa > Chordata > Amphibia > Anura > Bombinatoridae > Bombina > Bombina bombina. The sequence goes on along the minus strand of NC_069502.1, from coordinate 648,049,030 downwards.
GTTACATTATCAATATTTTGATTTTTTTTTACTGACTTTGTCATTTCATGAGGGAGCTGCACCTCCCAATCATACTGTAAAACATTTTTGCTTTTTCAAATAAAGTTGGTTTAAAAAATAAAAATAAAATAAAAAGTGGTCTCTGAGAAATAGAGCAACCTGATATTGGACTTGAGAGGTTTATAACTAAAAAATATTACTGTATATGTAATTACTACATGGCACTAGGGCAACAAACTTTTGTAGATCAGATAATATGTGTTTTCATCCTTTTCTGAAGTCTCACAATATGGCTAGTTAGAAATCTATGTAACCCGCGCTGAACAGATTTCCTTCAATTATAACAGCTTATACATTTACTATGTCCCACTGCGTTGGGCGCAAGCAGTGAGGCAACAGTTCAGTATGACAATAGGAGGGGGGGGGGGGGTGGAGCTAAGCTATATGCTGGAATAAGAGATTAAGTAAAAAAAAAACTTAGGTCTCTCATTACTATTCATATGGCTTATATGTTGTCAACAATAGACACTGAGGCAAAGGTATATATATATATATATATATATATAAAACAAGGAGATAAAAACATAGCAGGCAAACAAGGACAGAAACAAAAAATAGCTCTATGAGTGCATGAGGGTAGAGTATGTGGGCAAATTATCCACAACCCTTGTTAAGAGATTGTGTTACCTACAATTTGAGGGATATTAAATAAAGTGAAAACGTGAGCCTTTGGTTTTTGTAGGGCTTTGTGATAGTAGGACTTTTAACAAATGTACTGGTAATAGAGAGTAATAGCTCAATGGGATGTGTACATGTCTCAGAATGTGTTGAACTATGAGAGGTGTATTGTGAAATAAAATCAAGCAAAACAAAACACAAAAATTAAGAAAATATAATCTCAGTCTTTCCCATTTATGATAAGGTGTCTATAAGGTGGTATAGTGTTAGCTGAGGGTCAGTTAGGAGGGCATAACATGCACAAGCATAACTCCCCTAGACCTCTGTGAGGGTTCACAACTAAACTGTTGCTATGCATTAGAGGGAAATCAACCAATTTACCTCATTAATAATCACCGGGCTAATATGATGATATTACTAACTGAGTACCTCTTGCTAAAAAAAGGGGATATTAACAAACTTTGGGTATGAACTTATTATAGACGAGTCTAGCTTGTAATAAAGGGTAGAATACATAAAAACAACATGATGTAACATATAAGTCAGTGGGTATTATTACGAGGCTGGGTACAAACCAGACTAGACCATATAGACTGAAAGTTCAGTAGTGATGGTATAAGAGTGTTCTGTAGATTTAACTAACACCAGAGCATCTCTGATGCTGTATAAAATTCTCTGAAAGGGTAGCGTTTTAGGTGTCTTAAATGTCATCAGAGTTCAGTAAGCCAGATACACCTGAGAGCACTTCTTCAATGTTCTAGCCATTTGCATCTGCAATAGAAAATCCTTGTTCACTGTGTGAGTCCCTGGGAAAGAGAGAAGCCCGTCTTGTCGCTGATCTACCTGGCTGGGCCGATCGCCATCTTGTTATCTCCCTTAATTGGCCGGTGTCTGCAAGAGGTACAGGGAGGTACAGGTACAGACTCTCTCGGTCGCTGCAGTATGGGAGCTTAGTGAGGATATTACTGTGATCAGTGGGGCATCCGGAGGCGCTATAAAGGGTTGGTCCTTATTTTCCAGTACGTTGTCTGAGGTCGGATGCTGAACCCACTGATGATTTGATAGGCCAGTCTCTGGTAATGCTCCTCTAATAAAGAGCATACAGCAGCTTCAAATGATCTTATGTTGAATGCCATAGTTTAAAGGCAGATTAGGAAGACAGCTTAGAGAGCTGTTATACCTGGATCACCGGGGGGGGGTTAGATGACAGTCTGTCCTAGTTCTAGGCCGCCACTGCGTACCTCACCAATCCGGTACTACAGGGTTGAAGTTAGCTCCACTTTTTAGGTCGAATTAATTAGTAAAATCTACAGTTTAAATATATAGCACTCTCGACCCTAGATGGTGCCGCAGTCAGACGATATGCAGTAGATAAATTGATCTGACTCTTCGGCCTCTGAAGTAAGCGACCATCATGGCCGCCGCCCGGAAGCATCCCTGTTCTTTTTTTATTTACATGTTGAAACTATATTTATTTTTTAAGTAGACAACCCAAGATATTGATCTAGGCCCATTTTGCTATATTTCATGCCACCATTTCACAGTCAATTGCAATCAAATAATAAAAAAATATATATATATTTTTTTCACAAAAATGGGTTTCTCACTGAAATGATTTACCTGCTGCTTGTGTAATTATATTAAAATTCTTCTATGTGATCCCCTTTGTTCAGAAATAGCAGAAAAATATGGCTTTGCCATTGCTTTTTGGTAATTAAAAGGCTTCAAATTGCAGCTGCGAACCACACGTCTATTATTCCCGGCAGTGAAGGGGTTAATTAGGTTGCTTATAAGATAAATTTTAGCTTTCGTGTAGAGATTACCCTCCCAACTGATACTTCCCACTCCCTGCTCTCTACCTGATACCTCCCAAACAGCTCTCTTCCCTATCTCCCCCACTGGTCACCCCCATATTAAGTATTGGCAGACAGTCTGTCAATATAAAAAATGTAAGGCTTTTTTTTATTTTATTTTTTTCTGCCCTTTCCCTCCAAACTCCCCGATTCCTCCTAAATAGCTCTCTAACCCTCTCCCCTCTAACTATTGTCTGCCATCTTAGGTACCGGCAGACAGCTATAAAGCCCTTTTATATAATTTATTTTCATTATTATTATTATTATTATTATTTTTTTTAAGTGTAGTGGTCCCCCAACCTCCCCGCCTCTCACCCCCTTTTTCTGTAGCTGCCACATCCCTAATGGTCCCTTTATTTTTTTATTTTTCTGTAGTGTAGGGCCTTCCCACTGTCAAGGTATATGTAAGATTAATATATATATATATATATATATATATATATATATATATATATATATATTTGGCTAATCAATTCCAAATGATTCATTCATTCAGAAAAATTTACTTGAAACTGCATCCAAGTGAGGACAATAAAACATTTGGTCTACTTAACTTAAACAACCCCCTATGCGAAATGATTTTGGCTGGGTGAAGACACATTTATCCTAATTAAAAGATAACATTTAAGTCACTGCAAAGAAATGACAAAAGTTTTAAACTGTTGAGATAGGATAGGACCATTGAGTCATTTCAAAGAAGGACAAATTGTCTCAAAAGATAAACATAGAATCCTTTACTAAATCTTTCTAATCTGAAAAGAAACATATGCTAACAGACACGTGATAACAATGCAATGGCTCACTGAAGCGTTTGAAGCCAAATGAGATGCAGAGACCCATGACTACATAGTGATTAACATAAACTTGTTAATTAGTTCCTGCATGTATATTGAGGCAGTAAAAATTTTGACCAGCTAAAAACACATGTTCTAAATTATACTTTTAAACCCCTTGTTAAAAGACAACATATTATATATGAATATAGAAATTTGGGAGATTGTCTAATTTTCTAATATTACATGAGTATTCGCTAAGCTTGATCGGTGACCATTTTAGTCGGTCTAAAATGTTTATCTATGTCAGAATAATAACCTCTGTGTCTCTGTATTTTTTTTTCAGACATATAATGACAGGATGTCCTATGAATGTGAACCATAGACAAGATTCACACATTCAGGATTTATTAGAAATATGAAATATATTATATTCCTGTTGAAATGCAATGCAATGTCAGGATATTGAATGCTATTTTTAAATTGACTTTAAATGCTATTCATTTTGGAACAGTTAGAAATATAAATTATTTTGATGTAATATGATATTAAAAAGAATTTGATGTTTCATATTAAAATAATCAGAAAAATGATATGATACTATCCCATCTATAATTAATATTGTAATTGATTGATGCAATGTTATAGTATTGTTTAATATAATCATTATATGGGACATATTGTAAAATGTTTAGAAATGGTTAAATGAATCTGTTTTGTTTGTCATGTAGCCCCCCGATGGACAAAATTCGGTATTACAGCCAAATAAAAAAAAAGAAAAAACTTGACTGTTAAAAGATATTTCCCAGATGAACCAATCCATGTTCAGTTTCAAAGGGCCAATCCGAGACAAGCTTCCGTTGGGCATTTCCAATCTCACCAATGATGGTACTGATCAAAAAAGGGGAGGGTGAGATCAGATGATTTAACCCCAAGCATAGAGAGAGAAAGAGAGTGCTGCTGGATAACTCTGGTTAACTTTGACTGGTAAACCGTTTTTGCTGAACCCTGAAGGAATAACTGGTGCAGTTATAAGCACACAGCTACTTTTATTCTCCATATGCAAATATTCTCCAATTTTGGTATTCTGAGGTGAGATTGTTCCTGTTGAGAAATATTGGATATCGCTTTGTTTATCTGGGTAAAGTATATATATATATAAATAAAGGTTATTAATTACATTAATATTTTAACACAAATATATGCATAGTCACTGCAGTTTAAATTATAGTTGATAGATTAAAGAGAGCAGTTTGTATTTTAGATTATATTTCAAAGCCTGTGTATTGTTAAACATATATCCTTAATGCTAAGTTGTTTATCTTTGCAAATATATATATATATATATATATATATATATATATATATATATATATATATATATATATATATATATATATATATATATCTTAGAACTGGTCTTAATTATAAGTGACTAAGAATTTATTTCAGCTTAGAGAAATTAACATAAGAATTGATTGTTTACACAGATAATATATACAACTCTCTGGTATTTCAATTGGAGTGTATATTATCCTATTGTTTAACTAAGCACTGTTAAAATTGTACCAATCTGAATGTTTAGTGGTTTATATTTTAGTCTCATTGTGATATTTTAAATGCAACTTTGATTTGGGAGGCTATTGTGAATAAGGTAAACTTTTATGAACTTTGCATAGCATATTTTAATAGTTTTTAAACGTGTAATATATTGATTCATATTCTGGTTCCTATAAATATATTTCAATGTGTTCATAGATATTAACTAATAATAAAGAATTTAGGAATTTATATTAATTTTATGGTTTCTAGTATATGCATATTGATTAAGGGTTTAATTTAAAGAAAGATTGTTAAATATATTGTGTTACAACCCTGCCATATACTGACACCACTCCCTTCCCCTCCCTACCCTTCCCCTGCTGTGCCACCCCCCCCCACTGGCACCAGCAGATGATCGCTACACACAGTGATACAGACAGTGTCACTGGTTGTAACAATCTGGCATCTGCTCTCATGTGGAACCAATCATGCTCCAGTTCCAATGTGGACAGATGCCTAAAGCTCAGGAACATCATCTCTCTGCTGTAACTAAACAGCCGAGACTGCTGGAGCTTCCTGAAGCTCAGGCATATATATACGTTGTGCAGTATGATAGCCAAAGTACTGTACAACGTATATATACGTCTATCTGGGTGAAGGCGTTAAAGGGATATGACACCCAAAATGTTTATCTCATGATTCATATAGATCATGCAATTTTAAACCACTTTTTAATTTACTTCTATTATCAATTTTTCTTTGTTTTCTGGGTATATGGCAGCAGTTTTACAAGAATGTTATCCATTTGCAAGAGCACTAGATGGCAGCACTATCTCCTGCCCTGTAGTGCTCCAGACACCTACCTAGATATCTCTTCAACAAAGAATATCAGGAGAACAAAACCAATTTGATAATAGAAGTAAATTGGAAACTTTTTTTTTTTATAATTGTATGCTCTATCTGAATTACAAAAGAAAATGTTTGGGTTTCATATACCTTTAAATTGTTACAAATAGTTCCTTTATCTTTATTCTGTAGTCTGAAAGAGCTGCTTTTGCCTTCATCTATACTGAAAATACAGTACAGTATACGGTACAGAAAAGCTATGTAAAAGAGAGACAGAAGAAATCTACCTCCCAGTGGGCGGTAGGAGAAATAGGCACTAAAATGTAAATTTTCAATTGTTCTCTCTAAGGACCTGATGATCGAAAACTCACGGCATGGAGAAACCATACAATATATTTGGGATTGTTTGTAGAACTTATGTTGTAATGTAAGAGTTACTGCTTCACATACAAAACCCTCTATAATGAGCTAAACATCTCTGAAGTTCAAATGTGAGTTGTTAATTTTTTTGTAGGGACCCTTATAGCACAGACAAGACTTCTTAAAGCATCTCACCTGTGGGGGCGGAGCTAACTGCCAAGCTGTGAAGAAGTGTGTGTGTGTGGATCTCTGCTCACAAACCTATAATTAAAGCAAAATTAAGTAATTATACAGCAAAAAATAAGTATTCAAAGACTTTTATATTACTCCCTGAGCTAACCTTAGCTAATTAGGAGCCGAAGTTTGCTAGCAGATTGCATTTTTTTCTCCTACTTTACAAGAGGGCCCTCTTGGCACATCAAACAGCCTTGATTCCTGTGCATCTTGCTCCGGAGGGTCGGGGATCCGCTCCGGAGCGATCTACAAGCAAGACCTCATCTAACATACTAACCCTAATAGTACCGGAGCCACCTAGTCTACATCACGGACTATACGGATCTTTTGCCGCATCTGACAGACAGAGCTCGTTTGGGGCCTACATGTTCTCTTGCCCTTGCGAGAGACCTGGGGGATCAGCCGGAAGATCCCGCTACTTACATCCGTCACTACGGAGGGCCGGGGATCCGCTCCGGAGTGGTCTCAAGGAAGCTACCTGCAATCTGCCCAAAAGATAGCCACACTAGTGCTAGGATTCTCCTCCTGGGGCAGCTGAGAGTTGCGGCTGCAATTTGTGGACAGCTGGCTCGGGAACGGATTGACCGCATTGCCTCTGCTATACACCCTTGCCGGTGAAGCCGGCGAACTACTCCTACGAGACTTGGTATCGCTCCAGGGGACATATTAATAGGATCCGATAGATGTTCCTCCCGCTGCCGTCCTAGCCCTCGAGCTGCACTGCTCCAAAGGTAAAAAGCCCATTTCCTTTCTGACACATATACCGAATAGAGGGTGAAGTGTGTAATTGTACAGACAGGGACACAGGACAGTGGGACATACAGTCATACAAAGTGACATATATTACATAACAAAGGGGACAAAAAGCAAAATAAAGTAAAAGAGAAAAAGGCGCCAAAACCCGCCATCTTTCCTCCTTCCCCTTGCTTCCCTGCAACGGCTGTGTGAATCATTCCTAAGGGATACCTTATCTCGGCTCTTCCCTAGTGGCTGATATTCACCTCCAATTGTTTGATTTAGAGGATTAATCAACTATTTGACTGTGAGCAGGCATCTATGTATCTAGCCCTAAAATTTATATCCTACTCTGCTACACACTTACTACTACTTCACCGGCAGCTTTTTTGCAAAGTCCAGCCATAATATAAACGTGTAGCTGTATCTATACACCAACTTTGTCAGGTGCACAGAACTGATTTTTGTTTTACAGAGGGACCTGCAATAAAATTTTTATCACCTGTGACTTTCTCTACCTGATTGGCAGCCATAGACCTGCCTTGTATATTGCAATTTCAAAGACTCATTCACAAGGTTATTTACAGTATGGCTCACATGTCACACAGCTCAGAACGACCATTTTACTAAAGGAGACTGTTTACTGCTTACTGCTAGATGTACTTGGTGCTCTGCTGGCTACAGTGAAACAAGATCTCTTTGAATTTCCAACCAGATAGAATCATCTTTAACAAGGGGTCCTTTTCCTATAAATCTGCAGAATTCTCAGATTGATAAGCCTCTCACAGCAGAGAGTGATTATTACTACAGTTACAACCTTGCCTACTCTCTAATCCCATTATTAGTGTCCTCAACTAGTCCCCTCCTTCCTTTCCCATAGGTGCAGACTGCCTGCGGGTCATACCCTCTGACCCTTTACCGACTTGGCCAATAGGAGGCATATCCCTAGGAGGGGACAGTATAACTAAGAGACTCTACCGGGTACATTATACCCATTCTACCGTCATTTAAAACTGCTGAAAACCTTACTTTGGGCTATCGCTCACTAATATATCACCTCAATCTCTTGCTATGATCCTACTTTTGATGGTCCTCATGGCTCACAACATGCACTAAGGGATGGAGGTCCATTGGGCCGAGGCATAAGATGATTAATTAAAAGGAATGTGATCTTAGAAATTAGTCCTAAATACCATATCGAGGGATCTCTGCTTACTTGCACCACCCCACACTGTTGTTCCCCCGCTAAAACCTCACCATCTCTATCATGCCACAGGGCTCTAGGAGGAAAACTGCTAATCCTTCAGAGTATAGAAAATCAGTGGCAGACCACTTTAAAGCTAAGTCTGCAGCTGGGAAACCTACGCCTGAAATTAATACCTCACAACAGCTGTCGGGGAGTAGTCCAGATATGGCAGAGGCTACGGCAACGGAAAACAGCATCCCTGGCTCTGTGGCTTCAGATATTGTCACCACCCTCACTCAGAGGATGAACTCCCTCCAAGAATCTCTCACCAAAGCTATCAGGAGTTCCACGGCAGATCTTAGAAAAGATATTGGAGTCATAAGTGAGAGTATCGAAGTTCTGGAGAAGAAACAAGACAATCTAACGGTGGAACAGGGGAACTTGGCTAGTCACTCACAAGTACTAGTTGATATGCTAGACACAGTCGAAGCTAAGATGGCTGACATGGAAGATCGCTCCCGCCGGAACAATTTGAGATTCTGAGGTGTCCCAGAAGAAGTTACTCCATCTGAACTAGGCAAATACCTTATTGAGCTTTGTGAAATACTTCATTCTCCAGGATTCCCTAATGAAACCCTGATAGACAGAGCACATAGGCTCCCCAGAGGGAGAAATGTCTCAGCGGAGAAACCAAGAGATGTGATCGCTAGATTCCATTATTTTACATATAAAGAACAAATCCTTCGAGCCATGTTTCAACGTCCTACTTTGCCCCACAGATATGAGTCTATACAAATATTTCCAGACCTGTCTCAGTACACGGTGCAAAAGAGAGGCACCTTTCGAGAGGTTACAAAGTCGCTGAGACAGATGGGAATTAAGTACAGGTGGGGATACCCCACTAAGCTACTGATTCACAAGGATGGCCGATTCTACACTGCTCAATAACAAAAATCAATAGTAGTTTGGGAGCGCTAAAAGCTAAATGAGAAAATTCTGGAAACTGATATATATTTTATCAAAAATATATTTATTAAGATAATATAAAACATGTATATAACATTTAGAATAAATTGTGGGACGTCTCCCTTTGTAGTTTAAGAACAAGTAAAATTTACTGCATCAAAAGAACACTTTTGTATATTTCTCTAAAAGATTCCACCTAGGTTTTTCTTTTTCACCTTAAATCAAATGTCTTTTAATTTCCACCTTAATTCTGATACTAAGTAGTCGTAAGAAATTTCTCAGATATTATATCGTTTCCTACTTTTGTATTGTTACTTTGTATCAGATGGAAACAATTTACATTTCATAGTTCAATAGATTGTTATTTCAGTTGTTATCTTTTTGTAGCAATGTCTTTTAGTGTATAATGTAAAAACAGAGTTGTCTGTACTCAGTAGAAATTTGATATTTTTTGATGGGGCTTACCGGTTCTTCTGACACGTCTGTGTCTGATGGTATCTCGGTCTCTCTTACCGGTTTTTTCTTTTGTGTCTCCCCTCCCTGTATACTGTAGGTATCTCCAATATCGAGAATAGAAACCTAGACCACGCTCTTGCGTGTATGGGTTTCCTTCTCTGCCGGTTTGTAGCGAGTTTGGCCTCTATGTTCAGGATCTCGTTTTTTCCCCCCGGCTGCTTCTTGATACAGGTGTGCACGTCTCAGCGTGTAGAGGTAATCTTGGACTTGTAATACAAACGGCCGTTTGTTTTTTGAACTTTCTTTTCCTCTACTTTCTTCGATAGGGGATAGGTAAAGTTGTTAGTCCGATTTTTAGAAGGCAGGTAATAGCAGGTAACGTCTACGCGTTTCGCCAGCAGGCTTTGTCAAGACGTTTATAAACTTATATTTAACGATTCTACACTGCTGACACTCCAGACAAAGGTCAACTTCTCCTCAAAGGATGGATCAGAAGTACCAGCCTAAATAGAGAGAATGGCTCCCCCATTCCTGCAGAAGTGGAACAAAGTACCACCTCCTCCTCTATTCTGAGACCAACAGCATTTGAGTGGAGACCTCTTGCTCAGAGAAATACCTCATCTAAAAGACAGAACTCAATATCACATCAGCCCTCAACAGATAGATCAGAAGATCCCTCGGATGATGAAGACTGATAAGTATATTTTTCATCACTGAATGTTCCTTGTTACTATGCTAGACAGGGGAATGCTTGTTTATATCCCAGTTATATAATTTTGTGTAGATAGAAATGTTTTATTGCAGGACTAAGAGACACTTAGCCCCATTCAGGGGACTGTTTTAGGGTCATGGACATATCATAAGAGACTCTTTGCCCCAGTTACCACAGTCACTATTGGACATTAATAATGAAAATGTTTGAGTTACATGATCCTTTTGTAATGTTTATGATTATTTTTACCATCTTAAATGTTTGCCGTAGATAATGGTGGGCCCTACTCAAAAGACTCACGCAAGGAACTGTTATAGGGCCATGGTCATACAATAAGAGACTCTTTACCCCAATTATCATGACCCTAATCTACTGCTAACAATGAAAACTCCTGAGTTCTATATTTCTTTTGTTATGTTCATGGTTATCATTTAACATTATTGAAGTTGGTTACATGTATTTTTGAGCCTTACCTTAAAGGCCCATGTTCACTTTACGTTTTAGGGTTCCCATCATATGTCAAGACCTGTATTGATGTACTCTGCCCTTCCAGACACATATGTTAATAATGAAAATGTTTGAGTTACATGATCTTTTTGTAATGTTTATGATTATTTTTACCATCTTAAATGTTTGCCGTAGACAATGGTGGGCCCTACTCAAAAGACTCACGCAAGGAACTGTTATAGGGCCAAGGTCATACAATAAGAGACTCTTTACCCCAGTTATCACGACCCTAATCTACTGCTAACAATGAAAATCCCTGAGTTCTATATTTCTTTTGTTATGTTCATGGTTATCATTTAACATTATTGAAGTTGGTTACATGTATTGTTGAGCCTTACCTTAAAGGCCCATGTTCACTTTACGTTTTAGGGTTCCTATCATATGTCAAGACCTGTATTGATGTACTCTGCCCTTCCAGACACTTATGTCTCGCTGTCTTAGATTTTAGCCTACTGAAGCCTGTAAACATGTTTACACCAAAAGGCTCACTTACTAGATGCTGATAGAGACACGAGGGCAGCCAAATGTGAGACTGGTTAAGCTAGCAATGCTTCACTTTATTGTCAGGGCCTCTGGGGAACTAGCTTGTGCGACTTTGAAGGTTGGGCCATAACATTCCAGGTCTAGTTCCAGCATCCACTAGACACTTTTCCCCCCTAGTCAGGATATGAAATAGAGACCCTCACACAGGCCAGGAACAAACAAACATAACACTAGTGGCATCATAGTTACATATCAAAAAGCTTCTTCACTATAGACATAATAAACCTGTTCCTAGCAATAAGACCAGATCAACACGCTATTAGTGAGACTACACTTACATACAACTGAACTTAGATGACTCACTAGGATGTACGTAAGACCTAATCTATTTAGAAAGAGTACTTAGTTATCCATTTCCTGGCCCTAGCCCACCTAGCTGGGAATAGAAGTTGAGAGCTACCACCCCAGGAGCGGGAGGGCCTTATTTGGAAGAGTTATGCAAAGAGATGCTGAAGCTTCAGGGACATAATAAGATACTTTTTACCCTAGTTATCGAGACCCTAATGTGCTGCTAGCAGCAAAACATCCTGAGTTTTATGTTTATCTTGCAATGTTTCTACGTGCCATTTAATATTGTTTATGATGTGTCTGTTTTTACATTATTTAATATAGACTAGCCGAACCATAAATAGTTACAACTAAGTAGGATGTTTGACCAGAGTTATAATATTTGATCCACAATATAGAGAGAACATTACAGGCAAATGTATATTTGAAAAGTTCTTGCTGTAACTGACCACATTGTTTCCTATGTTTATTATAGCATAATGTCATCTTATCCAGCATTTACGTTTTTAAAAAAAAAAAAAAAAGGAAAAAAAAAGGGAAGAAAAGAAAAAAAAAAGGGGGGAAAAAGATAAAAAAGAAAATATTGTTGTTGTGACTAGATATTATCAATGGGATTGTTAAGACCTCATATTGGCTCGTCTGATATTCACTTTTTCCCTTAATGACAATTTCACCCCTAACCTAGAACAGACAGATTCCACCTAAAGTACAACCCTTATTCCTCCCCACCTACGGACCTTGCCTCGGCCCGGACCTCCCCCCCTTCTCCCTTCCCCCTTGCTGGCTTTTCTCCTCTATCCTATTGGACACTAGTCCATACGATCGTCAGACTGCACCTCTTCACCCCCCCCCAAGGGTAACACCACAGCTTACCGAAAGTAAGCAAAAGAACACAGATTCAATCGTATTTCTTAAGTGACTTAAGTGACTTATTACTCATATCCTCATATCTGAGGATCAGACGACTATAACCAAACCACATTTACCTCAACCCTCTTACCTCCTCCCTCTTCCCCTCCCTCTTTTCTTTTTTTTTTTTTTTTCTCTCCCCCCCCCCTTCTCTTCACATGTGACAATGAGCCCCGGTCTTAAATTTGTTTCTCTTAACACGAAGGGGCTTAACTCACCAGCAAAGCGCAGCATGGTACAATCGTACTTAAAGAAGCTTCGGTGTGATGTATCCTCCTTACAGGAGACCCACTGGGCCACGACAAATACCCCAGCTCTAAAATCCAAACACTATCCGATAGTTCTCAATTCGACTTACCAAGAAAAGAGTAGGGGAGTATCAATCGGATGTTTGCGAGGTAATACAGTACCTGGCTAACATGGAGAAGTTTGCGTATGGTTCACTGGAACGCATGGAAGATTACTGGGCAATATGGGAAGACTGGATTCAAATCCAGTAGACCTAAATATTGCCTCTTGCCGCTATCTCTCCCCTGAGAAGTGGAAAAATTTAAACGAGCCCTCTCAAAATTCAAAATGATTATGTACTCCAAAAGCAACAAAGCAGGCGCGATGTTAGCGAACAAATTGAAACAGAGGCTAGCGTGCTCCCGAATACCATACCTTGACCTTGAGGGACGAAGAGTGTGTGCCCCCGAGGACATAGGGAAGGCCTTTGCGAATTTCTACGAGCGCCTCTATAACATTGACTCGCATTAGAGGCCTGTAGTAGCACCCCCTCAGGAGATTTCCTCCTTCTTGGAGAAATTGAATCTGCCAGTACTCTCAGAGGAGGATAAAGACAAGTTAATTGCACCTATCACTGAGATAGAGCTGGGATTGGCAATTAAACAGTTAAAGAATGACAAAGCCCCGGGCCCGGACGGGTTCCCGGGGCAACTCTATAAAAAGTTGCAGACGCAACTTAAACCCATATTGTGCCACACTTACAATGAAATTAGATCGAAGGGACAGATATTAAAAGAATATCTCGAAGCGACTATCGTCGCGATACCCAAGCCAGGCAAAGACCCATCCCAATGCGGCAATTTTCGCCCTATTTCGCTCATTAATGTGGACACAAAATTATATTCCAAAATTCTTGCGGATAGACTGTCCTTCTTACTACCGTCACTGATTGATACAGACCAAGTTGGCTTTGTTTGTGGCCGGCAAGGACCAGACAATACGAGACGATTGATTTCTATCTTCACTGAAGCAAAAAGGCGGGACACCCCCCTCCTGGCCCTGTCACTAGATGCCGAAAAGGCGTTTGACAGGGTCAGATGGGAATATATGTGGAGGGTCTTGGAGACATTTGACTTTCCGCCTGAGGCTATCACTATGATCAGAGCCCTGTATTCCTGTCCAAGCGCCAGGGTGAAATGGCTGGGCTTCTGCTCCCCCCCCTTTGACATCTCTAATGGAACCAGGCAGGGGTGCCCACTGTCCCCCTTGTTATTCGCCCTGGTCATGGAACCACTAGCGGAGGCAATCCGTGCGTCGCCTACTATCGAAGGGATACAAGTGGGTCCCGGCCAGGAAAAGATTGCGTTATACGCAGATGATGTCACCCTCTTTCTCTCGAACCCTAAGTGCTCAGCTCTAGCAGTGTTCACCACCTTAGCACAGTTCAGCTCACTGAGCTACTATAAGATAAATATGTCAAAAACGGAAGCATACAGTATTAATATACCTAGCAATCAGCTCTTAAACCTGCAAGAAGTGTACGATTTTCATTGGTCCACAACATCCATTAAACATCTCGGCATCCAGCTGAGTGCGGATCTAGATAGGATTCTATCTTTGAACTTTGACCCTCTAATTACTGAGCTACAGTCCCTAATTCGCAGATGGGACTTCAGAGAGATTTCTTGGATGGGACGCATAGCCACAGTGAAAATGTCGCTACTCCCTAAGGTATTATACCTATTTCGTTGCATTCCGTTGAATATTCCACATGGCACCCTACAGCAAATCCACCGGCTCTTTATTAACTATGTCTGGGGGAAAAAGACACCTTGGATTGGCTACAAAACCATGCAGAGGGAATTCTCTAGAGGTGGAGTGGCTTTTCCAAACATATTTCTCTATTATGAGGCTACCAGATTATCGCAGATCACGGCTTGGGGCCCCGCTAGAGAGAAATGGTTCAAAATTGAGGAATTGCATCTACCCGAGGGCTTGGATCTTCTGAGTGTTCTGTGGGTTCCCAGACACAAGCAACTAGTCGACAAGGTTATTAACCCCATAGTACAGCAAAATATTAAAATGTGGCACGAGCTCAGACACCATACAGAAATTGCCCCACACCCATCACCGATTCATCAGATGAAAGGTCTCCTGTGGGACCTCCCAAATATCCACGTCGAGTTCTGGATACAACATGAATTCGAGCTGGTAGAACACTTGTTTTCTAATGGGAAGCTTATGTCGGTTCAACAAGTACTCGACTTATTGAGGGGTTCCCCCCTATGGCTTTCCTTTGAATGCTGTAGAGTACTTAGCTTGCTCCGCTCCTGGAAATTTGGGACTCAAAATCTCAGACCCCATTCTAAATGGGAAGAGAGATGGCTACATGAGTTAGGAACGGTAAAACCTCTTACATTTCACTACAAGGCCCTCCTACAGGATCATTCAGTGGGCCTCCCGAGCCAAATCAAAATGTGGTATAGGGAATTAGCTTTAAACATGTCAGACAAAGAGTTGGAAGATGCGATCCAACTGACAAAAAAAACGATTCACTGCATAACGATTTTTGAAAGCTATATGAAACTTATACTGCAATGGTATAGAGTGCCCACTAAACTGTCGAAAATGTTCCCTAGCGCTTCCTCAGAATGTTGGAGACTATGTGGAGGAGAAGGCTCCAACTCTCATGTGTGGTGGTCGTGCCGAAAAATCCGAGATCTCTGGAGGGACGTTGAGACCCTGTTGCACTCTATGAACTTGACTATACAACTGATGCCAAGCTCAGCCCTTTTCCACATCTTAGATAAAGCCCTCCCCAAATGCAGCAAACAGCTGGTGATCTATGTGATGGCAGCCACCAAGCTTTGTATTGCTAGAGCATGGAAACGAGTTGCTCCACCTACAATATCGGATGTTTGCGAGGTAATACAGTACCTGGCTAACATGGAGAAGTTTGCGTATGGTTCACTGGAACGCATGGAAGATTACTGGGCAATATGGGAAGACTGGATTCAAATCCAGTAGACCTAAATATTGCCTCTTGCCGCTATCTCTCCCCTGGTAGTAACGCAAAAATCTGAGACCGGGGACACAGTGCACAAACTGTTTTACCCCCCTCCCCCATTTTTTTCCCCCTCTCCCTTCCTCCCTATACCCTCTATACTGCTTCTGCTACCACCATTCCCTCCTTACTGTTTCCTTTTACCCCATTCCCTTTCTCAACCAAAACTTTTCCCACCACCTCCCGTGAGATGACCCCTTTGCCCTTCTTTCCTTTGGCCTACCCTTCCCCCCTACACAACACTACTAAATACCTTAGCTTAGCTAGAGTTCGTCTTGATATTCAAGACATGTGGTTCTAGCTGTCACTTACAATTCTTCACTACAGAAGCTACATTTACATTTTATTATCCGAGATCCCTATGAACCTTGAGGTTAATTCCCAATTGATATCTAGATATATACATCTTGTTTAAAACATACCTAAATGTTTATTGCTCAGAAATATGTCTAGATGCTATTTGTCAAATCTATGTACTTACTTTGATGTTCTCTTTTTGAGGAGGATAATTGTCTTCCTTTGTGTTTATTGACTGTATGTACTTTTGGTTCTCAATAAAAATTCTTTTAAAATTTAAAAAAAAAAAGCATCTCACCTGTGTAGAGAACTTTAAATCATCTGGCCCTAATTATTGAACTTCGTGTAAACTGACAAATATAAGGTTAATAGGCTTTGTGTGTGTGTGATAGATAGAGACAAAATAATTATTTATGCACTTTGTGCAAGCTTCATTGGATTGGGTTGTGGTTAACTCATGTGCAATTTCATGTACAAAAATATACCTAAATGAACATATTCCCATACAGTTGCTTCTCTGGTAAAACAAGCCATTGGAAATGCATTAAAGGGACATGAAACCCAAAAATTGTCTTTCATGATTTAGGTAGAACATACAATTTTAAAGAACTTTCCAGTTTACTTCTATTAGCAAATTTGCTTCATTCTCTTGGTATCATTTGTTAAAGGAGCAGCAATGCACTACTGGTTCCTAACTGAACACATGGGTGAGCCAATGACAATCGATATATATTTGCAGCCACCAATCGGCAGCCAGGACCTTGGTTCTTTGCTGCTCCTGAGCTTACCTAGATAAACCTTTCAGCAAAGGATAACAAGAGAAGGAAGCAAATTAAATAATAGAAGTAAATTAGAAAGTTGTTTAATATTGTATGCTCTGCTAAATCATGAATGTCTAATTTTGACTTTACTGACCCTTTAAGGAGAAAATAATTTTAAAGTACACTATATGAGGCCCATTTATCAAGCTCCGTATGGAGCTTGTGGGCCCGTGTTTCTGGCGAGTCTTCAGACTCGCCAAAAAACACAAGTTATGAAGCAGCGGTCTAAAGACCGTTGCTCCCTAACCCTGTCCGCCTGCTCTGAGCAGGCGGACAGGAATCGCCGGAAGTCAACCCGATCGAGTATGATCGGTTTGACTGACAGCTCCCTGCTGGCCGCCCATTGGCCGCGAGTCAGCAGGGAGCGGCGTTGCAACAGCAGCTCTTGTGAGCTGCTGGGGCAATGTTGAATGCGGAGAGCGTATTGCTATCCGCATTCAGCGAGGTCTTGCGGACCTGATCCGCACTGTCGGATCAGGTCCGCAAGACCTTTAATAAATAGGCCCCTATGACTTTAATTGACCAAGGGGAAGAGAACTAGGAATAAATAGAAAAACTAAGCTAGATAGCAATGACTGAATTATAACCCCAAGCCTGTCATCTAGTTTATGCGCTGTATTCCATTAGTGCATTTTTTTTTTCACAAGTCAATGGAGCTGCTACAACTACAATATAGAATGCAAGCTAAAAATGGGAAAAAAGAGATTAAAATCCATAAAAACAACACTAAATAAAATGGTATTATATCAACTAAACCCAAATATCTTCCTAAAACTAAAGCACAGTCACTTTATTTTGACAACTATTATAATTTAAATGAAACTACTGTTTACAATCTTAAATGTAACAACATTCATATTAAATTGCTCATTATTTTGATATTTGATGTTGCAACTAAAAAATAAACTATAGTTTTGCATTTGTATACAAATAAGATTCATTTACCATTTAGATAATCCAAAAATATATCCATTTTATTTTGAAACAAAAGTAAACATTTAAAGGGGCAGTGAAGTCAAAATTAAATGAACATGCAATTTTAAACAACTTTCCAATATTCCTCTATTAAAAAATTTGCTTTGCTCTCTTGGTGTCCTTTGTTGTAGATTAAATAACATGCAACACTCAATACACTGCAACAATTTAAATTAATTGTGGCTTAGAAACCTGTTCAGTGTCCCTTTAATTAAGCTAGTTCAGAAACATCCATAGCAGAAAGTCAAGTAGAAATATTCATGAAGTAAGTGTTTATTAGATACCACCTAAGGGCACATAAAAGGGAAACAGAAAAAAAAATAATTATACCCCTGAACAGTTACAGATGCTAGCTGTGACTTTTACATGAAAATAAGTAATAATTATATTTTTTTCTATTATTTGCAACATTTTCTGTGGTGCTCGTGCTGTCTCATTCCTGTCATTTCTTGATTTTTAAAAAGGATTTTCAAATGTTTTCAGCTTCAGCCAATTAGAGGAATCTATAAGTCCATATATTTTGTTCTTGTATAAACATGTGGTTTTGTTCTTGGCAAGTGGCTAACTATGCACTAATAAGCACTAACAGAAATGCAAGTTAAAAATTAGTTGAATTTTTTCCACAGGTTTTGTACATCTTGTGACTTTTGTTTTGCACTTCATGTCCCTTTAAAACCCACTTAAACCCAAGTTCATGCCTGAAGAATAATCACTCATATTTAAAGGGACAGTCTAGTCAAAATTAAACTTTCATGATTCAGGTTGAGCGTGCATTTTTAAACAACTTTCCAATTTACTTTTATCATCCAATTTGCTTTCTTTTTTGGTATTCTTTGTGGAAAGCTAAACCTAGGTAGGCTCATATGCTAATTTCTAACCCGTTGAACTGCCTCTTATCTCAGTGCATTTTGACAGTTTTTCACAGTTAGACACTGTGGGCCCGATCCGATATGCAGTGTCGCCTGCAAAAGCCGGCGACGCCAATTTTGCGCGGGTTTGGTATCACATATACTGCGTAACATAGAAGTTACGCTCGTATATTTCTGCCTTCGGCCGTAGTTTTTTGGCCCATAGACAGGTATAGCAAACCCGCCCAGTTTGGTATCCAATATACAGCGTAAGGACTTACGTGGTGAAAATTGAGAAATCTTACTCCATTTTCACCTCGCCACAAAATGCAGGCGTAGTAAGCCTTACGTTGAGTATTGGAGCCCCGTAACTCCCTAAACTGCCTTCAAAATAAAACCTAACACCTAACGCATGCACAATGTCTATCTACCTGTCAACCGCAATCCCCCGCCGCAATTCCTAATAAAGTGTTTAACCCCTAAACCGCCGCTCCCGGACCCCGCCGCCACCTACATTAAATGTCTAACCCCCTAATGTGATCCCCCTACACCGCCGCCACCTACATTCAAATGATTAACCCCTAATGTAATCCCCCTACACCGCCGCCACCTATATTAAAATTATTACCCCCTAATGTGAACCCCCCACCCCGTCGCCACCTACATTAACTATATTACCCCCTAATATGATCCCCCTACAACGCCGCCACCTATTTTAACTACATTAACCCCTAATCTAAGCCCCCTACCCCGCCGCCACCTACCTATAATAAATGTATTACCCCCTAAAATACTAAAATGTCCCTACCCTAAACTAAATTACAAATAGCCCTGAAAAGGGTCTTTTGCGGGGCATTGCCCCAAAGTAATCAGCTCTATTACCAGCCCTTAAAAGGGCCTTTTGTGGGGCATTGCCCCAAAGTAATCAGCTCTTTTACCTGTAATCTGACCCCCCTACACCGCTGCCACCTATATTAAATATATTAACCCCTAATCTGACCCCACTACACCGCCGCCACCTATATTAACTATATTAACCCTAATTATATTAGGGTTAATATAGTTAATAAAGTTATTATATTATATATATTATTAATATAGTTAATAATTAATATATGTGCAAAATGTCTAACAGCGCTCAACCTACTTCCTTATAGCTCCTGGATAATGGGGTATCTAGCTTACCCTGAATAGAACACAAATACAACAAAATAATCCAAGAGCGCCAGCCAGAGGCAAAGGAATATTCTAACAAATAAATCAATGATAATCAGACATTTATTAAACATATAATTAAATGCTTAATATCATGGATCCATGTTACATATATACTAAAAATACAATTGGAGAAAATATAAAAACATGCATATGAAAAATAAATTATAAACAAATAAATTAAATGCAAATAAATTAAAAAACAATTCTAGAAACAATTGGCAATCAAGACATTAAGTTATGTCACCAATTACGGAGATAAACAAATACGAGTCACGTGAAATGATCTCTAGATGATGAGAAATGAGTCCAATAAATAAGTGATATAATTCCCTTGGTATAAAAAATAATAAATAATAAAAGTCAAGTGGAAAAATCCAGTGAAGAAATCCAGTGAGAAGATCAGATGAAAAAAGGTGAAAGTAAACCGATGAATCAGTGGAAAAATGTGAAAAAATATGTGAAAAAATATATATGTGAAAATATATATATATACATATATATTGAAAAAATAAAAAATTAAAATAAAAATAAAAACGGGGGACCCCCAAAAAAGTTAAATATAAAATATAAAATTGTAAAATGTTTAAAAAATGAAAAATGAATATGATAACCAAAAATGTGAAAAAAGGTGTTGAAAATCAAAAATAGTATATTCTGATGGTAAGTGTAAATTAAAAGATGGGGTTCAAAAAGTATATATATAGATAATCCAAGTAAAAGTGTCAGTTACTAAATGTTAGTGAATGATCCTCCTTGTGAATGTATCCATGTGAGTGATGATGATAAATTCTTTTAGCTGGATGACTTTGCTTTTCTTTTCAGTATTAACTTTGGTAATTCCTGTAAATTAAAAAAGTAACATAGTGCAATAACGTCTCAGAGTGTAAAAAATAATGAAATAATGCTCACCAAATTGTCAACACGTTTTGGCCTCTTTAACAAGCCTTTCTCAAGACTATCTTAGGGTGAGTGTTGGTGGCTCTATTTATATGTATCATAAACCAATGGATTATCGTAATTTTGGCGCCAAAAAAATTATTTTGGCGCCAAAAATTGACCCAGAAGTTCTCTTAATATTATACTTCCGTTTTGGAAATAATATTGTTCCCATATAATATTGTTTAAATTTTTTCTTGGTGCCCTTTATGGCAATATTTGGGATGTGTTTCCGATGTTAGTCGATTAGTAAGACAGGTAAGTTGTTCTATCACACTGATGGGCAATGTGTTAGTAATTTGTTTCAGCGATTGCTCCGTTTCTACACACGTGAGCGTTGGACCGGAAGTGACGTCATGTTTGTTTACTTCCGGTTTTGTATACTTCCGGTTTCGGTATTTCCATTGCGGTTATAGTAAATAGCGATAAATATAATTCAATAGGGGCATTGTATGGTGCAAAATATCAAAAGGTGATACATAAGCAAATGTATCTACTCAAATGAGTATAACCAAATTGTATAAGATTTATACAATGATTATACTTTGGTTATAAAATTCGTATATAAATCTGTATTGGAACATATTGATAATGGGATGAGCAATAATAGTTATAACTGATAAAATACATAATTAAGAAAAAAATACATAAATTGGATAAAAATACAATATATATATATATATATATATATTAATATTACTTTAGTGGGATGTTAGGATTCATTACAAGATTACATAAAATCACAATAAATGCAAAAAAAGATCTTAAAACACATTTTACAACTCATTTTGAGATGTCATAAAAATACCAATATATTGAAATGTCTGGGATAAAAAATAATAACAGAGTTGACAAACCTTAAAAGAAATAAAATTGACACATCTTAAAAGAAATAAAATCGGACTTTAAAATTTAAATACATGTACTATATTCGAGGGACCTATTAGTACCAATTCATAAGATGACTAAATTAAAACGGTATTAGAAACAAACCTCAATTAGACAGGTTTAGGATAGGTATAGTAACGCTTGGCTAAAATAAGCTAGTATGAGAATACATGCAGACTAGCTAAGTGTCACCTAATGTCTAAGTATTAGTGGTTCTTGGTACTTAATAAATGCGAGAGATCCTCTCTATTGTTCAAACCTCTAGGGTGAAGACAATCAATATTAAAAATCCATTTGGATTCTACAGTCAGTAAGCGTCTCTCATAGTCACCGCCCCTCCAGTTTGGTGTCACTAGTTGTATGCCTATATAGTTAAAATCTTTGTGGCTTGCTCGATGGCAGTTGGTAAAGTGTCTATAGAGTGCTGTCTCAGTGCTTTCGTGTTCGATCTTTAGTAGATGTTCTCTAATACGATCTTTCAGAGTTCTGGACGTTTGTCCTATGTATTGGAGTCCACAGCTGCACCATATCAAATAGACAACTCCTCTATCGCTGCATCTTATAAGATCATTAATCTTATATCTGACTTTTGAGTTGAAAGAGGTGAATTCTTTAGTATTAACACCTCTTTTACAGGCTTTACAATTCAGACATGGGAAGAACCCTTTGCTTTCTTTGCCAAATACATCCCTTGTTCTATTCGGTATTCTCTTAGGTATACTTGGAGACAGTTTGTTCTTAAGATTGCCAGTCTTCCTATATATGAAGACAGGTCGAGTTGTCAATTTTTCCCCTATGATTTCATCATTCTTTAAAAGTGACCAGTGCTTCTCTATGATTCTCTCCACAATGTGTCTGTTTTCACTATACTCTGTTATAAATGGAATAGTGAGTGGGTTATCATCGGAATAGTTGATCGTTTTTTTAGGTTTGTATACCAGGAGATCCTTCCGATCTCTCTTCCTGACCTCTTCCATAGTTTGAATTAGGGATTCTTCTTCATAACCTCTTTCTAAAAATGTTTCTTTAAGAGTGGCAGCTTGTTCTTCCCACTTAATGGGATTGGAGCAGTTTTTCTTCAATCTTAGGAATTGACCTTTTGGTATATTCATCTTCCATCTATTAAGGTGGCAGCTTTCTCTGTGTACATAATTGTTACAGTCCACTTTCTTAAAGAAAGTGGACGTCTCCAGTTTACCTTCAGTGATATCAATTTTTAAATCCAAGAAGTTGATTGTTTTGTTGCTCATCTCATGTGTGAATTTAAGATTGCAGGTATTGTCATTCATGACTTTCAAGGTATGTTCCAAGTCTTCTCTAGACCCCTTCCATATCATAATAATATCGTCTATATACCTGTTATAGAGGACCAGGTCCACGCTAGCTGGGCATGACTCCCAAAAAATGAGTTCCCAGTATTATAGTTATTATATTATATATATTATTAATATAGTTAATAATTAATATAGTTATTATATTATATATATTAACTATATTAAGCCTATCTAACCCTAACACCCCTAACTTAATTATTATTGCAATAAATCTAAATAATATTAATATTATTAACTAAAATATTCCTATTTAAAACTAAATACCTATAAAATAAACCCTAAGATAGCTACAATATAATTAATAATTACATTGTAGCTATTTTAGGGTTTATATTTATTTTACAGGTAACTTGGTATTTATTTTAACTAGGTACAATAGCTATTAAATAGTTAATAACTATTTAATAGCTACCTAGTTAAAATAATTACCAATTTACCTGTAAAATAAATCCTAACCTAAGTTACAAATACACCTACACTATCAATAAATTAATTAAATAAACTACAATTCTCTAAACTAAAATATAATTAAATACACTAAACTAAATTATAAAAACAAACAAACACTAAATTACAAAAAATAAAAAAAGATTACAAGAATTTTAAGCTAATTACACCTAATCTAAGCCCCCTAATAAAATAACAAAGCCCCCCAAAATAAAAAAATGTCCCTACCCTAAACTAAATTACAAAAAGTAATCAGCTCTATTACCAGCCCTTAAAAGGGCCTTTTGTGGGGCATTGCCCCAAAGTAATCAGCTCTTTTATCTGTGAAAAAAAGAACAACCCCCCCATTACAACCAACCACCCACACACCCCTACTCTAAAACCCACCCTATCCCCCCTTAAAAAAACCTAAGTATAACCCCCAAGTGATCCTTACCTGTCCTGAAGACTGGCGGAGAAGGTCCTGTTCCATTTGGAGAAGTCTTCTTCCAGACGGCGACCTCTTCTGAAGACCGGCGATGCAGGAACTGAAGATCGGCGACGCTGGAACTGAAGACCTGAGCCATGGAGCGTGGAGGATCCTCTTCATATGATCGCCGCCGTACACTGAATAGGAATTCAAGGTACGCAATTAAAAATGGCGTCCCTTGAATTCCTATTGGCTGATTTGAGCCATCAAATTCAAATCAGCCAATCGGATGAGAGCCACTTTAATTCTATTGGCTGATTTGATTAGCCAATAGAATAAGAACTACTGTAATTCTATTTGCTGATTGGAATAGCCAATAGAATTACAGTAGCTCTTATTCTATTGGCTAATCAAATCAGCCAATAGAATTAAAGTAACTCTCATCTGATTGGCTGATTTGAATTTTAGTTTTTTTTAAGGGGGATAGGGTGAGTTTTAGAGTAGGGGTGTGTCGGTGGTGGGTTGTAATGGGGGGTGGGGGTCTTTTTTTTCACAGGTAAAAGAGCTGATTACTTTGGGGCAATGCCCCACAAAAAGTCCCTTTTAAGGGCTGGTAATAGAGCTGATTACTTTTTGTAATTTAGTTTAGGGCAGGGACATTTTTTTATGTTGGGGGCTTTGCTATTTTATTAGGAGGCTTAGATTAGGTGTAATTAGCTTAAAATTCTTGTAATTTTTTTTATTTTTTGTAATTTAGTGGTTTTTTTTTGTAATTTAGTTTAGTGTATTTAATTATATTTTAGTTTAGATAATTGTAGTTTATTTAATTAATTTATTGATAGTGTAGGTGTATTTGTAACTTAGGTTAGGATTTATTTTACAGGTGAATTGGTAATTATTTTAACTAGGTAGCTATTAAATAGTTATTAACTATTTAATAGCTATTGTACCTAGTTAAAATAAATACAAAGTTACCTGTAAAATAAATATAAACCCTAAAATAGCTACAATGTAATTATTAATTATATTGTAGCTATCTTAGGGTTTATTTAATAGGTAAGTATTTAGTTTTAAATAGGAATATTTTAGTTAATAATATTAATATTATTTAGATTTATTGCAATAATAATTAAAGGGACAGTCTACACCAGAATTTTTATTGTTTTAAAAGATAGATAATCCCTTTATTACCCATTTCCCAGTTTTGCATAACCAACACAGTTATAATAATATACTTTTAACCTCTGTGATTATCTTGTATCTAAGCCTCTGCAAACTGCCCCTTTTTTCAGTTCTTTTGAAAGACTTGCAGTCTAGCCAATCAGTGCCTGCTCCCAGATATATTCACTTGCACAAGCACAGTGTTATCTATATGAAATATGTGAACTAACACCCTCTAGTGGTGAAAAACTGTTAAAATGCAATCTGAAAGAGGTGGGCTTCAAGGTCTAAGAAATTAGCATATGAACCTCCTAGGTTAAGCTTTCAACTAAGAATACCAAGAGAACAAAGCAAAATTGGTGATAAAAGTAAAAAGGAAAATTTTTTAAAATGACATGCTCTATCTGAATCATGAAAGATTATTTTGGCCTAGACTGTCCCTTTAAGTTAGGGGTGTTAGGGTTATATAGGGTTAATATAGTTGATATATAATATAATAACTATATTAATTATTAACTATATTAATAATATATATAAGTTAATCATTTTAATATAGGTGGCGGCGGGGTAGGGGGATTAGGGGGTAATGTGGTTAAAATAGGTGGTGGCGGGTTAGGGGGATTAGATTAAGGGTTAATATAGTTAAAATCGGTGGCGGCGGTGTAGGGGGATCATATTAGGGGGTAATATAGTTAATGTAGCTGGCGGCGGGGTCCAGGAGCGGCAGTTTAGGGGTTAATATATTTATTGTTAGGCGTGAGAGGGGGGATTGCGGATAGAGGGGTATACGTGTCGGGTTATTTTTGGGAGCCGTGTTATTAGTTTTTTTATGCGGCGGCAGTTTCTAAAGTGCCGTAAGTCACTGGCGACTCCAGAAATTTGTACTTACGCAGATTTCTGGACATCGCTAGTTTGTCAGACTTATGGCACTTTAGCAAATGCCGGCGCCGTATATGTGATAGCTCGATGTGCGAACTGAAACTACGGGCGGCGCAGGTTTCCACGCTTGCGCCGAAACCTGCGCCGTATATCGGATCGCGCCCTGTTAGTTCATGTGTATCATATGGATAACATTTTGCTCACTCCCGTGGAGTTAGCACTGATTGGCTAAAATGCAAGTCTGTCAAAAGAACTGAGATTAGGGGGCAGTCTACAGAGGCTTAGATACATGGTAATCACACAGGTAAAATGTGTATTAATATAACAGTGTTGGTTATGCAAAACTGGGGAACTGGTAATAAAGGGATTATCTATCTTTTTAAACAAAAAAAATTCTGGAGTAGACTGTCCCTTTAACCCAAGATACAATTAAACACTCAATAATATTTAAAACTACCGTGCTTAAAGGGACACTGAACCAAATTTTTTTCTTTTATGATTCAGATAGAGCATGCAATTTTAAGCAACTTTTTAATTTAGTCCTATTATCAAATTTTCTTTATTCTCTTGGTATCTTTATTTGAAATGCAAGAATGTGAGTTTAGATGCTGGCCCATTTTTGGTGAACAACCTGGGTTGTTCTTGCTGATTGGTGGATAAATTCACCCACCAATAAAAAAAGTGCTGTCCATATTTCTGAACCCAAAAAATAGCTTAGATGCCATCTTTTTCAAATAAAGATAGCAAAAGAATGAAGGAAAATTGATAATAGGAGTAAATTAGAAAGTTGCTAAAAATTGCCTGCACTATCTGAATCACAAAAGAAAAAATTTGGGCTCAGTGTCCCTTTAAATGTACATGAAACCCCATGAAATTACAAGGTTTTTTTGCAGCTTATAGTAAATTAAATGGATATTAAAGCCAAAATTAATCTTAAATTGATTGGAAAGAGCATGGGATTTTAAACAACTTTCCAATTAACTTCTATTATCAGGTTTACTTAGTTCTCTTGGTATCCTATGTTAAACAGTAGTCCCAGATGAGCTCAGGAGTGTGAACATGCCTTAAAGAATTAGTCTAGTCAAATTTAAACTTTCATGAATCAGAAAGATCATGCAATTTTAAGCAACTTCCTAATTAACTCCTATTATCAATTTTTCTTTGTTCTCTTGCTATCTTTATTTGAATGTAAGCTTAGGAGCCGGCCCATTTTTTGTTCAGCTCCAGGGTAGCGCTTTCTTATTGGTGGCTACATTTAGATACCAATCAGAAAGTGCTACCCAGGTGCTCAGGGCCGGTGCAAGGATTTTTGGCTACCCAGGCAAGGATACATTTTGTTGCCCCCCCCCCCCCCAAATACATATCCTCCTATTGCTGGTTAATAACAAAGTGTTACAGAGATGTGCTAAAAAACCTACATATAACACATTAATCTATAATTATAGAGAATATCATTTCCCATTACCACATACAATCGCTGACTGTTAACCTGAAAATCTGCATAACAAATCAAACAGTGGTAGTGCTGTAAAACAAAAATATATCTATCAATATAGTTATACATATATTTATAAGCATATCAGTAAGAGAGGTATAATTCAATATAATAAAGTAATTATAGTTCATGATAAGCAAAACAAGGCCAGAATACATCATAACCGTTGTAAAAATAAGGGAGTGCAGAGCTAGGTTTAAAAATGCCTGCTGAAATATTGTACATCATGAAGAACAATATAGGTAAGACCATTGCTAGTCATCATGCTATGTGTAAGCTGCAAACCTCTCCTGGATTTATGGAAACTGTCCCAAGGGAGCCAAAGGTAGGGAGATAGCTATTAGTATATAATATTCTCTCACAAAATGGTTCCATGTAATGTGTTTAACCCCTGCTGCTGCAAGACATAAGAATAACAGAAGTCTAGGCACACCTCACTGGGCCCCAGGGCAAAGTCATACAGTTTTATGACTTTGCCCTGGGGCCCAGTGTGGTGTACTTAGACTTCTGTTTTTTTAATAAAAATCGTGACTGAGCCTGTATTTAATTAAATTGTGGGGTTACCAATGCAGCTGCCAGTGCACTGACTCACCATCCTCCTCTGCTCTGTCTGAAGATTTCAGCTGCCTGGGGAGTAATTGCCACTTCACTTGCCAGATTAGCTCAGTGCTGCACGTTGACGTTGACCCCTGTGTCACTCACTGTCATCTAACATGTGCAACCCCAGGCCATGCGGTGTACCGGTTCCTATGGCCTCTGTGCTTTTCCCACCCCCAGACTTCCAACCTCTTCACTCCAGTACCGGGTGTCACGTGGCTCATTTTCTCTCAGTCATGCTCTCATTCACCTCCCAATTTCCAGCTCTGCACAGATAGGCTTACCGTTAGCGCAAACCCTGAGCCGCCCCTGCCTCTCATGTCACAGCATCCCTCGCATGGCTCACTCACTTGACTGATAGACCAGTCAGCATATAGGCGGCCATTACTATGCACGCTGTCTGAGTCAGTGCCAAACCGATGCGCAGCAGGCAAAAGCGCAACTTCAACTCAAGTGTGACTCGCTCGAGCTGTGCCCAGAGTGCCACTGCCAATAGTGCACTATTGCCCACATACATGCCCAGCACTTGGGGCCCCCTGACCCCCGCCCATCATGCATAAAGCTGCCAGTGCAACAGTGTATGAGACTATGAGTGAGTGACAACAGTGTGCCGTTCGCGCTAAGCTTGTGTGTACACATTTTTCAAAAGTCAAGCAGCTGATTTGGCAATGCCAACAGGCAGAACCGGCGCCCCCTGCTGGGGGCACCCTAAGGCGGCTACACAGATCGCCATACACTGGATGCTGGGCTTGCAGGTGCTGAACCAAAAATGGGCCGGCACCTATGCTTACATTCTTGCTTTTTAAAATAAAGATACCAAGAGAATGATAAAAAATTGATAATAGGAGTAAATTAGAAAGTTGCTTAAATTTGCCTGCTCTATCTGAATCATGAAAGTTTAATTTTGACTAGAACATTCCTTTAACCCCTTAGTGACCAGACCATTTTTCAATTTTCTTATCGCTTTAAATTTCACTGCTGGGCATAATACAAATGTGGTGGGCAGTGGCATTTAGCTGCCTTTTAATTACCAAAAAGCAATGCCAAAGCCGTATATGTCTGTTATTTCTGAACAAAGGGTATCCCAGAGAAGCATTTACAACCATTTGTGCCATGATTGCACAAGCTGTAAATGATTTCAGTGAGAAACCTAAAGTTTGCGAAAAAGTTAACATTTTTTTAATTTGATCGCATTTGGCGGTGAAATGGTGGCATGAAATATACCAAAATGGGCCTAAATCAATACTTTGGGTTGTCTACTAAAATATATATATATACAAGTGAAGGGTTATTCAGGGATTCCTGACAGATATCAGTGTAACAATGTAACTATCACTAATTTTGAAAACAAAAATGGTTTGGAAATAGCAAAGTGCTACTTGTTCTTATTGCCCTATAACTTGTAAAAAAAGCAAAGAGCATGTAAACATTTGGTATTTCTAAACTCAGGACAAAATTTAGAAACTATTGAGCATGGGTGTTTTTTTTGTAGATGGGTAACAGATTTTGGAGGTCAAAGTTAGAAAAGGTGTGTTTTTTTCAATTTTTTTCATCAGATTTTATATATTTTTTATAGTAAATTATAAGATATGATGAAAATAATGGTATCTTTATAAAGTCCATTTAAAGGCGGGAAAAACTGTATATAATATGTGTGGGTACAGTAAATGAGTAAGAGGAAAATTACAGCTAAACACAAACACCGAAGAAATGTAAAAATAGCCCTGGTCCCTAACGGTAAGAAAATTGAAAAGTGCTGTGGTCACTAAGGGGTTAAAGTATATTTAATCTTATCTTCAGTTAGATCTGGTTTAACCAGAACTGACTAGCTCATACCTTTCAACAGTCTGGGTTCCTTTTTTGGGCTCAGTTTAAAAAGTTAAGGGGACAGTATACACCAATTTTCATATAACTGAATGCAATATACACTACTATAAAGAAGAATATGAACAGACAGTGATATAAAAATCGAGTATAAAACCTTTTAAAAACTTACTTAGAAGCTCACAGTTTAGCACTGTTGATGTGGTTAGGCTGGGACACGCATTGAAAAGGGCTGAGAAAGCAGGAAGAGCAGACTCTCCCACCTCCTCCCTTGCATATGAATAGATCCATTACACAAACAGGAGCCAACAAGAATCTGTAGACTTCAGTATACATCTGATACTTTGGGGCTTGGTTAGGAGTCTGAAAAGCAGCACAATGTTATTAAAAAATAAGCAAAAATATACATTGTTACAAAAATACTCCCAGATGAGCTATATAAATGGATCATCAGGAAAACATGGCTGAGGTGGCAACCCAACCTGGACAGCACTATTCATGTACCTGTCTGCACACCCTGCAGCATTAACTCATAAGTGTCTAGGAACATGGCCGAGGTGGCAACTCTAAGTACCACATTGGATCAATTTCATGCAAGTAGCCTTCTTCAGTCCAGAGAAACAAATCCATCCACTTCCTGAACAGAGAATATAGAAATACAGTATATTGGTTATGCAAGAAAGAAAATACTTGGATAACGCACTGTTTTATACATCTCAAAAATTCCTGTGTGAAAAAACACGCATGTTGGACTGATATAAAAGAGAGAGAGATTCATTTTCTCAGGGCTATTTTCTGAAACTTTCCAGGATACCAAGCAAACCTTTACCCACACTGCATCTCAATAATGCACTTCTGAGCAAAACTATGTAAGTTTATTCACATTATCTTGCATTTATCATTGCAAAGAATAGACTTCTGAAATATCTGAGTAGCAAACATTATAAATAATGTTTTATTGCCTCTTGTACCTTGAGAATTGCTTCAAAGCAACCTTCATATTCCTTGATTAGTGTAAGTTCCTTGTCTCACGCCTTTATACTCTACTTCAAAATGCTTATTTTGCAGCAAAGCCTTGATGGACAATTGCAGCTGTATTACCAATGCTTTTAGTCTGTTTTGTTTCTGTAGCTGTTCTTAAAAAGTGTAGTCAAAAAATAATGTATCCTGATTTTTTTACTGACAAATATAGTGAGATATAGTAGTGTTCATAACCTGTTCTTTGGACAATTTTCTGCATAGGCATAATGTTTTCAAAAGACATTGTGTACATGGACAGCTATCTATACAGTATCTATAAAGGCTAATGTGTGAAACCTATAGTTGCTTATAACTAAAATATTGACACAACTGCTTTGTAGAATGAAAATTGACAGTATGAATGAAGTGTGTCTCTTCTTGGGTAATTTAGCATAAATACACTGATGTTATTTGCCCCCACAGACACATATTAAAGGGACATTAAACACTAAATACGTTTTATAAGCATAGTATTGAGGTTATTCCCACCTCCCTCTAGTCATAGATGCCGCCATGTTGAAATTTATTGCATTTCAGTGCTGATGTGTTTGCACATGTGCAGCAGCTCTCATTTAGATACCTGCAGTGTAATTTAGGTTTGAAAATGGCAGCACCCATAATTAGAGGGAGGTGCATACAATATATTTAGTGTTTAAAGTCCCTTTAAGTTAACAGCCATGCTAGTTTTATATTCATCATATTGTTATCAGACTAAGGTTTGTAGTTTAACAACACTACACTAAGCCCAATTTGATGCATATATATACGTTGTGTGGTACTTTGCTTATCGTACCGCACAACATATATATATATATATATATATATGTCTGAGTTGCAGGAAGCTCTAGCAGTCTCGGCTTTTAAGTTACAGCCAAGAGCTGGAGTTACTGAACTCAAGGCATCTGTCTGCATATGGAACCGGAGCGCGATTGGTGCTCTGGTTCCATATAAAGGCAGGTCCCAGATTGTTACAGATGGTGATACTGTGTGTGTCACCATCTGTAACGATTATCTGCTGATGCCAGCGGGAGCTGTGGGAGGGAATCTGGGAGAGAATCCATCGGTCCAGCAGCAGAGGGGGGGGGGGGGAGGAGGGAGGAAGTGGAAGGGCCCTACAATAGAAAAAAACAAAGGGAGAGGGAGGGATGGGTGGCTACGCAAAAAAAAAAGTGGAGTGGGGGCGTACCTAACCAACAATGGCTGCAGGGGGGACATGGGGGGACCACTACACTATAGAAAATTAAAAAAATATTATATAAAATTATGGCGGACAATAGTTAGAGTGGGGAGGGTTAGAGAGCTGTTTGGGAGGGATCAGGGAGGTTGGAAGGAAAGGAGGGATCATACACTGCAGAAAATAAAATAAAAAATATTCAATTTAACAAATTGCCTTAACTCTTCATACTGGCAGACCCTCTGCTAGTACCTGAGATGGTTGTGTCCAGTGGGGGTGAGGGAGGGATGAGAGATGTTTGGGTGGGATCAGGTAGGGATCAGTGGGTGGGAAGTGTAAGATGGGAGGTTAATCTCTATACTAAAGCTAAAATTAACCTTACAAGCTACCTCATTAACCCCTTCATTGCCGGGAATAATACAAGTGTGGTGCACAGCTGCAATTAACAGCATTATAATTACCAAAAAGCAATGGCAAAGTCATATAGGTCTGCTATTTCTGAACAAAGAGAATCACAGAGAAGCTTTTACAATCATTTGTTAATTTTAATGGGGCTAGATCAATATTGTGGGTTGTCCTCTTAAAAAATATAAAATTTTGACAGGTAAATAAAACAAACAAGGCTCAATTTCTGTTTCGATGGAGTGATAGCATAAATGTTAAATATTATCCTGTATTTTGGGCAAGTTCTTTTCTGAAAGTCCTGGTAGTTAAGGGGTTAAGGTTTTCTTTACATAACTTGTTTTAAAGGAACATTAAAGTAATTTTCTGTTGTTCCATGTAAACGATGCCTTTAAAAGTGTATTATTAGTTTGTTTTTTTAAATTAGAGGATATTACAGTGAGATTTGTTTTAATTCTTGTGTGACATGTCACTTCTGCTTAACAGCCAGTGAGCAATCAGTCTTAAAAGGCACATAATAAACACAACTGAAATATATATGAGTGCATTTCATTTTCTAATAGAAGCATTTTTTGCAGTATGGATTGCCCATTGCACCAATATTCAAATACTGAACCCAGGAACGCCACCTTTTCTGGAATAAAATATAGGCCATACTCATTAGCATACATTTTCATAACTAATTATACGACATAAATTAGGAACTAAAACTGCTAGGAATGATTTTAAGTAATCTTTGGTTTCTAATTAGATTCTAACACACTTAGAATAAGCTTCACATTGATATAATC